>NW_011888863.1:4693342-4911519 GCF_000151845.1 Pteropus vampyrus
TCATTCCTAGAGGGATTGCAGAGATCAGTGCCACCAAGTTACTATAAAAATGAGCTGCCCATCATGAAGCAACGACCTATCGACCTATAAAGTTGGGCATGCACAGCATCACTCCATTAAATGGAAGTTGTATATATCTGATCAGGCCCAAGGAGGCACTGAAGGCTAAAGTAAGTTACATGAAGTGGCCCAAATACCCATTGTCCCCACTCTTGCTATACTACTTTCTCTCTCCCAGGCAGCACTTATGGCCTCATGGGTAATTCCCTACAATCAGTTGACAGAAGAGAAATCTCGGGTTTGGTTTACAGATGGTTCTACATGATATGCACACACCACCCAAAGTGGACAGCTGCCGCACTAAAACCCCTTTCTGGAACATTCCTGAAGGACAAGGGCGAAGGGAAATCTTCTCAGTGAGCAGAACTTCAAGCAGTGCACTTGGTTAGACGTGGGTTGTATACCGATTCATGGCCTGTGCCCAGTGGTTTGGAACCAGTGACGGTCAGGAACTTAGGAAATTGATGACAAGGAAGTCTGGGGAAGGTGTGTGTGGAATGAGAAAAACATGAAGATACTTGTGTCTCATATAAATACTCACCGAAGAGTGACCTCAACTGAGGAAGATTTTAATACTCAAGTAGTTAGTATGACCTATTCTGTCAATACCAGTCAGCCTCTTTAGAAACCCAGCCATCCCTGACATCACCCAATGGGCTCATGAACAAAGTGGCCATGGTGGCAGAGATGGAAGTTGTGCATGGGCTCAGGAGTATGGACTTCTGCTCACCAAGGCCAGTTTGGCTGCAGCCACTGCCGAGTGCCCAATCTGCCAGCAGCAGATTACCAACACTGAGTCTCTATCATGGCACCATTCCTCAGGGTAACCAACCAGATACCTAGTGGCAGATTGATTACATTGGACCACTCCTATCAGAAAATGGTCAGTGTTTTGTTGTTAATGGAATAGTCACATAGTCTAATATGAATTTGTCTTCTTTGCATGCAATGCTTCTGCCAAAAGTACCATGAGTGGACTTACAGAATGCTTTATCCACCATCATGGTATTCCACATAACATTGCTTCTGATCAAGGCACTGGACAGCAAATGAAGTGTGGCTGTGGGTTCATGGTCATGGAGTTTACAGGTCTTACTATGTTTCCAACTAGCCTGAAGCAACTGACTTGAGAGAATGGTGGAATGGCCTTTTAAAATCTCATTTGCAATGCCAGCTAAGTGGCAGGACCCTGCAGAGCTGGAACAAGGTTCTTTGGAAGGCTATATATGGTCTGAATCAGCCTCCAATATATGCTGCTATTTCTCCTATAGCCCAGGATTCATGGTCCAGGAATGAAGGGGTAGAAATTAGGGTGTCACTACTTATTATTATTCTTAGTGGCCCCAAAGCAAAATTCTTGCTTCCTGCTCCCACAACATTATGCTCTGCTGGCCTAGAGGCCTTAGTTCCAAAGGGAGGGATGTTTCCACCAAGAGACGCAGCAGTGATTCTATTGACTTGAAAGTTCAGACTGCTGCCCAGCCACTGTGGGCTCCTCATGCCTCTGAACCAATAGGCAAAGAAGGGAGTTACTCTGCTGGCTGAGGTTATTGATCCCACTACCAAGCGGAAATTGGACTGCTGTTCCACAATGGAAGTGAGGAAGAGTATGTCTGAAATACAGGAGACTCCTTAGGGCATCTCTTAGTGTTACCATGCCTTGTGATTAAGGTCAATGCAGAAGCATGACCTTATTCAGGGAGGACTACTAATGGCCCAGACCTTTCAGGAGTGAAGGTTTGGGTTGCCTCACCAGGTAAAGAACCACGACTCGCCAAAGTGCTTGCCGGGGGCAAAGGGAATACAGAATAAGTAGTGTAAGAAAGTAGCTATAAATTCCAGCAATGACTGTGTGACCAATTATAGAAATGAGGACTGTAATTGTCATGAGTATTTCTTCCTTATTTGGTTATGAATATATTTGTGTGTGTGTGAAGCAAATGTGTTTGTCTTCTTTATTATCGAATCCCCTTATTATGTAACATAAAATGTATAGATTTTATATCATAATATTTAAATATTGTTAACTTTACATCATAATATTTAAGTTATGGGACATCAAAGAGCAGAGTAAACATCACCCAAAGACTCTATATCTTCATCTCTAGAAGAGAAAGGATTAGTACATTTTCAGTTGTATGCGGAATAGTTGTATTATGTCAAGCAGGAGTGTGGCCTTGTTATTGCCTTTATTTGGAGACTACGTATGGTTTAAGGAGATGTGTATGAGTGCCATATATTTGTATATCTATTTCATGTCATCTCTATTTATATATGTCATGTCACCCCCAAAATAAAAATAGTCTTTAATTCTAAACAGAGCATGAAAATGTATTTTGGCTTACCATCAATTCAGTAGGGTTACTTTTGTCATTGTGTTGACAAACCATTCTTTAATTTATAACCTGACCAATTTATAATTCACCAGGAGGAAATAAGGAACATCGATATTTACATTTGATTATGACATTCTTGATATCATTTTAGATTATTCACATGCTGACTGATGTTTGACTTATTTATATACAATAATAACAATACCATATATTTTTAAATGCTTCACCATTTAGCAAGAATGTTTATGTATTAATTATCCACACCTAACACGATATGTAGCACACAGTAGGTACTCAATACACCTATTAAATCAATTTGATGAAATGTTGAATTAATTTAGGTCATATCCTTTGCGGAGGGGGCGGGGAAGGCTTAATAATAAGCTAAGCAGAAACAAACTTAGAAGAGTGTGTTGAGGTGATTGGTAAATTTTGTATTCTTAAAGCCAGGTTGGACCATCAGTCCCCAGCTGGGACTGTTTCTAAATTGGTTTTTCTTGATGATGGAGCATTGCCAATCCAATTAGTGTGGCCTGTGCCCAGCAGCTGCCCACAGTACCCCTGGGGGTTAATATTCCTCCATCAAGAACTTAAAAGTTCTCTCAGAATAACTTTATATAAGAAGCCCACAGTGAAAGATACTTAAGTTTGTTGCTGAATTGTATAACTTGGGATATGCTCAGAAAACTAAAGCAATAAAAAGAAAGAGCTCTCTGTTGAAAACTTTTTTTCACTAGTACTTGACAAACAGAATTGTGACGTATATACAGGTTTTTAAGGCTTGGTTTAATGAGGTCGCTGTAGTTTATGGTAAAAGACCTGTTCATATGTATACAAACCTGTGGAAAGCAAGAACTAGTATCCTACCTCTAGGTCACAAAGATGGGAAAATGAGACAGATACATTTGCTTCATTATAAAGTTTTACCCCAGAATTGAAAAGGTGGATATGAAGATTGATATTATTATCAAGAGTTATTTTACTTGTTTATCCAAAAATGCACATGTTTCTGTTCAAGTATGTTTGTGTGTGTATTAGTCTGCTCAACTTGCCATAACAAAATACCACAGGCTGGGTAATTTAATATAAAACTCTTTGTATCACACTATTTACAACTATTGTCATTTATTTCATTCCCCTCTGATCTTTTTTCACAAGGATTTATAATGGATATTGGGATGTTTTACAAGTCTGTGTTCTTCTTTTTTGCATTGAATATTATTCTGTAAATTCATTACCTTAATTCAACATACTTATTGAAAGAATTATAGTGTTTAATTTTGACGAAGCAGAATAACTTCTATTTACTGAATTTTATAGAACAGTACTAATTTTTTTTCAATAGATCAGTTTATATTACTGTGAACATTCCTAATCAAAACTCCATTGTCTACATGAAATATCTCTTTAACACACAACATACTTTGAATCTTCAAAAAAGGCAACCAGAATTACTTATGGATGAGACTGACTTGATTATCCACAGAATTATTAATATACAGCAACCATTATTAAATTTTAATTTTTCTCAGCTGATCTCATGCTGGCCCTGTTTCCATTCTTTCTTAAGTTTTCCCGCAATAGGTTTAGGTTAATAAAATTGAAAGGCTTGATCTAAATGAAAGGTGAGATTAGTAGTCTAATTTAACAGCACAGAGACTGAAAGTAATTTAGTTCAATAAAAAATGGGAACTCTTTCTCTGAAGAAATCTTCCTTCACCTCCATTTTGAATACGATCAAGATTCGCCACGCATATAATTTGCTTGGGTAACTGTAATAGGTATGAATGATTCCATATAACAAAATGGTGTGTGGCAGTGGATCATATTTATACTTAGCTTCACATGCAGAAGTTTTATCTTTGAATCTTAACTTTTTAATAGGATGTGCTGAATATTATAAAATAAGAATTAAAAAAGGTCCTAGAACAATGGTTCTCTAAAATGGGGTCAAGTCCCCCTCCCTCTTCCCCCCCTCCCCCCACTGAAGAGCACATTTAGCAAAGTATATAGACATTTTGGGTTGTTACATCTGGCTGGGGGAAAGAGAGATATTATTACCACCTAGGGAGTAGAGGCCAGAGATGCTGCTAAATACTCTGCATTGAACTGAACAGCCCCACCAACAAAAATTTCTCCATCTCAAAATGTTAATAGTGCCAAGACCAAGAAACCCTGGTCAAGAGTAAGATTCCTGAGAGGCAAAGCACCTTGTTTCTTTTTTTAAAATGTTCTTCTCTTAAGGATTACCAAGAAATTTGGATAAACTTGTCTCCCTTAAATGTCTAGATCTTAATTTTTTATTTTCCAGAAGAATTACCCAAAGAATAAAGTTCCTATATGCTACAAGTTGCAAAAATGTATAAATTGGCACAATTATAATGATTCAGAATTTAACAACTGTTCTCTAGAAATGAGAACAGCCTCATTTTACTATCAAAAGGAGAGTAAGAACTATCTATTTTCACTAATGACCATGGGAAAACTGGTGTTCTTAAGGAGAAAAAATGCTTCAGAATAGAAAGAATCTACTGCCATTCCCAGAGTCTAGACGGTGCATGGCATACAGGTGATATTCAATAAAAATACACTGAATGACTCTCATAGGTCCCTTATTTTTTCATTCAAGCATAAGATATTTTGCATTATGCAGGATGATTCTGGTGATTGGCAAAGTGACTCAAGTTTTCTCACAAACCATATCATGAGCATGAAGGATAAGAAATTATCCTTTGCTCCCTGCACTGGTAGTCTGAGAAGATATGGAAGACAAGCCATGCCCCCGTTGGCTGTTTTAAACATAGTCATCCTTCTAGAGTTGCATATCCTCCACTACTGACTATAAAATTCTTTTAATTTTTAAAATAATTAATTATTTTAATGGATTATATTAGGACTTAGCAATTCTTGGACTTGCAAAGCTGTAACACATGGAATAGATTTCAGGAAGCCGAATTTTGCATAGGAGTTTCTGAGGCCAGCAACCAAGCTGTATCTGGAAAGTAAAAGCAAGAAATAGAAAAACCATTTCCAATGCAGCTTTGATCTGAAGATGAGGAATTCTCTTTGACATTTTTCAGTATCACTTGCCTTGATTAGAGTCGTGACCACGACTCCTCTGCCACCTGGTCTTGATGATCCAGTGATGAGTGCCAGGAGACACTGCACTGGCTTATGTTGCATATCTTCTCAGAGCACTCAATGTACTCGGCCATGGTTTGTTGTGTTTGAGAAGCATTTGGACGCTGGACAGAGCAGGCAAATTCTATTCTTTGGGGACATATCAAGCCTGCCTTTGTCCCATAAGAAATAAGCTCATTAGAGAAATGTTACCTGCTCTCTAAAATTTTTCATCATGTGCTACAAAAACTGTGTTTGGACCAAAATATCTTAATGGTATATTTGCATTTCTGGGAAGTATGACTCCACTAAAGCACATGATATTACAAAGCAAGCATCTGACATCTTCAGAACAAATGAGGTTGAGAAGACACCCTATCCAAACCATTCTCACTTATGCTGAATATTACAGTAGAGGATTATGGTGCCTAAACATTTTTATATATAAAGGAATTGGCAAGATTTATCAACGAGTAGAGTTGCAGTTGCATTTGGTGAAAACACTTTACTTCACTTGATTATTGATTTAAAAATTGCCTACCCCTATTTCCAAAAGAGAATATATAAAATGCATAGGACAAAACATTTAAAATAAATGTCAAAAGGAAAAGCCAGAAATGATTAAGAGGGAGAATATAGAACCAATGACTATATTAATAGGTAATAGTTACTGAGTATATACTATAGGTAACTTACATTTTTAAGAGTTTTTACATGTATTCACTCAAATAATTATTACTAAAGCACTATTATTAAGTAGGTACTTTTGTTATTCCTATTTTACTGATGAGCAAACTGCAGCATAGAGAAATTAATAATTTGCCTGAGGCCATAAGCTAATAAGTGGTAGCACTGGGATATGATTTCAGACAATCTCTCTTAGAACCTATGTCCTAAACTAGGATGTTATTCTGCCTTCCAAATTTGTGACACTACTTTTGTGAGCTTCAAGGCAGGCAAGGCAAAAATATTCAATATTTTTTTCAACTGCCAAGTTCTTGAGAAAGTAGTTGGATAGACTGTAATATGAGTAACATTATGTAACATGACAAAAAATTATTAATTGCTGTTTTGTACAAGGTTCAAATGTGTTCTTCAAAATAATATTTCTCACATTTACCCTCTGTAAAAGAGGTTTAAATAGTAGCTCAATGAATATAGCTAATGTGCTTCGAAATCCAGATTTCCTAAAGTGAATAGCATTGATGATGGAGTGTGATTTCTGTTCTCAATCCCTGTTTTATCTATATGTCTTTGTATTGCTGGCCTCCTTTGCCAGAGGGATAGCAAGGATCTGTTTTTCTTATTTACCTGTTTTTCTTCAAAACTTAGCACAGAGCCTGGCTTGGCAGGTGCCCAAAATTATTTGTTGAGTAAATTCACGAATGAATGAATCTTCTAAAGCCAAAGAGTTCTGCCCAACAACATAACCTCATGATCCTCAAAGTATAAATTATGACTACGAATTATAACATATACATTAAGACTATGAAAAGTCATTGTTCCTTAAGGAGTTACTGGCAGAGCGATCTTGACTAGAGTTGAAGAGGCAAGGTGTTGACTCTGACATGGTTTTTCCTTCTTTATAAATCCCGAAATCAGGGCCTGTCCCTGGTGTTTTGGTATGCAAGATACACCCAAATCCCATTCAAGCAGAGAGCTGAGAACTCTAGGGCCGAGCTGTAGTCAGAAAAGTCAGTGGACGGAAAAGGAAGTCTGCTCCCACACCGCCAGAGCTGTTTCATTCAAAATTCTCAGCCATTGCTACCAATCAAAACTCTTTAACCCCAGGGCTTAAAGGCAAAACACTTCATGTTGAATTTCTACAGCAAGTAGTGCTTTTTGTCAAGGGCTGCATGGCTTCCCACTACCACTTGCCCTGTGCTTCTGGAAACAGGGCCTTCGATGGACTAGCTGAGCAGGAGATTGTACTCGGTGCTATTTCAGGACTTAACAAGCCTCCGGTCTGTGGCCTCACTTGTTCAACCTTCTCTGTCATTTGTTATTTGCAATATTTCAACCCCAACAGCAGCATATGAAGGAAAAGATGGCACTCGAACCATTTTCAAGTCAAGGGAGAGAAAAACATAGTAATTCAGAAATGGTTGAGTGAGCTAGGGCCAGCTAGTTCAAGCAAAACCAAAAGTTACTTGCTCCAGTATTGTCTCTAAATAAAACTGCAACTGAAATACTAATTACATCATAATTTTTAAAATTTTGATAGCTGTTCTAAGCTTCGGTTTTATAGTTTATAGGGCCACTCCTAACCTTATCATTTACATTCTCGTAACCTTGAATTCCTTTTATTTCCTCCATAAATCATGCTATGCCACACTTTATCCCTTTGTTCTTCTTCTTTCTTTATTTGGCCTGAAACACCCTTACCACAGCCATTCTCTGCCTTCAGGTTTCACCTTAGATGTCATCACCACTTGTAGGGGCCTTCTTGAAATTTCCAGATCCTGCTATGCACCCCTCCTCTGGGCTCCCTTTGTTTTAACACTTACTATATATATATGTATATATATATATATATACACATATACATATCAATCTCTTTATGTATCTCTCTCCTCCATTAGACTCCAAGCAATTCCTTGAGAGCAGGAACCATGTTATATTCATTTTTTGCCTGCAGTTCCTTTCATAAAGTCTGGCATGTACAGTGAGCTAAATAAATTGGTTGAAATGAGTTGTGTTGCCAAAAAACCATGATGCTATAACTCTGTCTGACCTTTTTATACATTCAAAACTCTGCAAGCACAAGAAACATTTAAATGACTTCATCTTAGAACTTCTAAGAATGTAATCTTTTGTTATTTCTCTTTCTTTTCAGAAACCTCTTTCTGGAGCTGCAAGAGACAAAGGGAAGAATCATGTCCACAATTGCAGCTTACTATAATAACAAGTCCATTCTCATTACTGGAGCCACAGGCTTCCTGGGCAAAGTGTTGATGGAGAAGCTATTTCGTAGCAGCCCTGACCTGAAAGTCATTTACATCCTTGTGAGGCCCAAGTCTGGCCAGACACTGCAGCAGAGGGTTTTCCATATCCTAAATTGTGAGGTATGACTGATGGAAAGAGCCTTAGGGCAAGGTGACTCCCCATGTTTTCTGATAACCTCAACTGCAAGTGGGGGCCAGGGTTTCTGGGCAGATGAAGAAGAGGAGACAAAACAAGAGGCCAACTGGCTGGTCATGGGAATCAATCTGTGGTGTTTTTCCATAAGAGAGAAAGGAGTGCTAAGGCTGTCCAGGGTGGGTGAGCAGATAGTCTGTGTTCTGGAAATTACTAAGAATCAAAATGCTAAAACTCTCAGAGTGGAATCTCCAGGCTTGCAACCTATATCACGAGTTCACCTGAACACTTCCCTCATTTTCTTCTAAATTTAAGATAGTCTTCTTCCAACTTTCTGGAGATATTATACTATATTATATTACATTATACTATATATGGAACGGATATGATTACTAAGTAGCCATGCAATAATAATTTCAGTTGTTTAAACTCCACAAAGTTTAGCTGTTATATACTTTATATGTGGTAAATTGATAATTCTATTATCCTATTATCCCATTGTATTTCTATTATTCCATAAGTTTTTCTAAGAGAACAACTTTGAAATGAAATATTCATGTGTGAATGAGCATTTGTGTAGCAAACTCTCTCATCCCTCCAAAAAATATTATGTATGTCCTGTCATGATTTAATTTATAAATTTGAAGGCAGTATAATTTTGGGTCTCAAACATGTTAGCTCAATTTGCTTATCAACTTGCTATCACTTTACCTCTCAAGCTCCAGTTTGCAACATTTAAAATAGAAAAAAATAATGTCGACTTTCCAGGATTGCCTTAGGAGTTAAATGAAAAAAAATGCACATATCTTGTTCATAGTCCCCTTTGGAATATAAATGGTCGCTTAGGATTGGCACAAAGGACAGTTTAAATAAGGTATATATTTTACAAAGTCTCCTTTCCAGTGTGTAGGAATACTAACATCTAATGTGTACCTTGGAGCACAGCACATTATAGATGCCCAGTAACCCTCATGATCACATTCATCTACTGGCACCAGGATGAGACTTGGGTACAAACCTTCATCAAGAGCATCAGAAAAGCCTTTTCTCTGTCTCATGGTCTGACTCAGCAGTGGACAATCAGAACTGACAGTTACTAGATACTTTACTACACAGCAAACACTATTTAAAGGGTTTTTCATGCCTTAACTCACTGATTTTTGCAACAACCCTGTGAAGTAAGACCTATTAATATCCTCATTTTTATAGATGGCAAGACTGAGATCTGAAGTGTTAACTTACCAAAGATCACTCAGCTAGTAAACGGGAGAGTCAGACTTCAGACCCCCACATTCTGGCTCGAGGGCTAACATGGTTATCTTTACCCCTATATTTGGTTGCATTATAACTAATGGTTCTTAAGAATAAGACCCCAAAGGCTGATGTGGCGTAAAATCGAAATCTAGGAGAAACTCAGATCCCTCTTCAGACAGCTTTGCTCAGTTATAGATCCCTAGTGGACTTAGTTTTCATCACCTAGTAGACATTGCTCTTTAGCTTTATAGCCAGTTGATGGATTTCTAACCCCCTTAATATAGTGTTCTTAAAGGTAGATTAATAATATCAGGTACGTGGAGCTTGGATATTTTTTCTTGAAAACATAATAAATAAAAATGTTACTAGTTTGCCTTTGATTCCCACTATGTCTTCAGGAAATATGGTCAAGAGAACATCTGTTCTACCTATAAAAATTCATGCATCTGCTTCATTCCTTTCCTTTCATGGTATGGATAGTTACTATCTCTCACTTCCTGTTTCTATGCTTTCAAAAGGAGACAATTAATTCAAAATGCTTTGAAAAGAAGGATATTTTTAATCCATTGGCCACATAAAATTGAGGCTTAAGAATCAGAAGAGAAGATTCCTCTTATCACATATGACTAAGTTTCTCAAGTATTTTCAGAGCACTTAAATGAATATATCAATGGAGGGAAAGGTATCTGAATTGATAGTCGATTCTTGAGGACTTTCTCTCAAAGATAATTAAGGTAGCTCTCTAAGAAAACAACCAGAGACATGCACAAATACTGTACAAATATATTTATTGTAGTATTATTTATAGTAGCAAAAACTGGTACCAATCCAAATGGACTAGTATGTAAGTATTAAAACTCATATTTTATAAAATATTAAATGACATGAGAAAACACTTGTGATATAATCAATGCAAAAAAAAAAAAAAGAAGACACAAAATCATATTTTGTATAATCTTAACTAATGGCCCTAAATGCTGATGGGATCTTGAATTAATTTTATTTTTTTGGCATTTCTAAATTTTCATACTACAATTATAATGAGCTTGTTTATCTTTATGGTGAGAAAAAAAGCACCCTCTTGCAAAGTGAAAAAAGAAAAATTGTAATCTTTTTCTAAAATTTTCCAAATACAAATACAATGAACTTGTTTCTCTTTTATATAGGGGGAAAATACCCACTTTTTAAAATAGTAAATAAATAAAGCAGCAAAAGAAATTATAAATTTCCAAAATTTATATATACATTCAGTTCATTTTTAGTTTTGAAATTATATATCGAAATTAAATGGTTTGACTTATTTTTTTTATTGGAAACATAATTCCAAGTATAAAACCTTTTAGTTTCTTTCACAAAATTTAAGAAGCTTCTGAGGAAAGTGAGCCAGATTTCATGTGTTGAAATGTGAACATGCTAACCACAGCCCCATGCTGTTCAACTTGCGGGTGCCCAGGGTTCCTAAGCTGGCTGTGTAGTCTTTTATTTGTAAAAAAAAAAAAAGTGCTCATTTAACTATGAATCAACCAGTTTCCATCTTAGCTGAAACAATTTTAGATAGAGAAATTGATATTTTTATCTCTTTTGCTATCTTGAATATGATTTTGCTTAACAAGACATGGCCGTTTCCCACAATAACAGGTAAGTAGTTGCAAGTAAATAATTTAGTTGTGAAATTCAAAGGAATGTTGAGAGTATTTTGAGGTTCTTTAGTGTTTTAACGATATGTGTGTGTGTGTGTGTGTGTGTGTGTGTGAGTGTGTGTATATATTTTTTTTTACAACAATCATTCTCCATCATATGTATCTACTTAGGATGTTAAACTGGTTGTAATCTATTCTAAATAACTCTTAAAGAAAACATCAAGAAAACAATATCCATACCTGAAAAATAGACCCTAGGTAGTTGAAATATTATGACTGAGGTAGTTAATTAAGAGGGATTGTTAAGTCAGAATATAAAACATGTTTCATTGAGAGAATACCAAAAATGGTTGGACTTTTCCTACTAAGCTATAGTAATCAGATAAGCGAAAGGTTACAAAGAGATTATGCTGGATTTAGAATACATCATCTAAGAAGACTAGGCACAATTAAAGATTTCCAGGAAGGTCCTAGCCTGTATAATGTCACCAGAAGGTGGGTCTGTAAACATAGGCAGAGCTTGGCAGGTTGCACATTTCAAGTAAACTTCTCTGAAAAAAATGTGAATTTCTCAATAAGCCCTCAGTTGGCCCTGAGATAAATCAACTTTGAAATACCCTAGAAAGCTTTTCATAATGAATCATGCAGGGTCACACACTGGACCCTCAGTTCACAGAACTGATTAGGTTAGAGACAGTAGATGATAGTAACATGTTATGAAATAGTTCATTGAATCCTTTTGCAAGACTATCACTATAAATTTCTAGAAGACATTAGATAATTAATCCCTAAGAGGAAAAATGATGCATTTAAACAAATTAACTTTGAACTAAAAAAATTAACTTTACACCAAATGACACCTGCGAAGAAAAGGCCAGCAAGCTGACCTTGTAGAGTACTGAAGAGCACCCAACAGAAATGTTAACTTTATTTTACATGTGAAAGTTCCTTGTTAATTAGTAAAGACTCTTGTATAAAGAAAGAAAGCACTTTAATTCTTGGTCTGGTCTACGCTGTGTAAGAGATGCTCATCCCCAACTCTCAAAACTGAATTTCTGATTGACATTAATGATTTTGTTAAACCTCTATACAATGCAAAGGCAATTGGAAACGGGAGTTTTTATTTTAAGTCTCCAAAGCCAGTTGTGTTCCATTACTATTTTTATTTTTCCTAATAAACTAATTATTCCACAAAAAGCAAGAGGCTTCTACAAATTTGGCACAACTAGGGGGAATATAATCTTGCCAGGAATTTAAATTTCCCGTGATTAACAAACACACACTTTTAAAAGAATAACTGGGCTTCATTTGACAGTTAATTCAGATTAGTTGAAGCATGTTAAGCCTCTCCCATATGGGCCATTTTCTTTCTTTCAAAAAAAAAATGTTAAAGAAATTGATTTAGTCCTGGGGATATACTAAAAGTCACAGAAACAGAAACTATTTATTTACTCAATCTCTTATTTTCTTTTACAATACTATTCATGAGTTAATTCAATCACTGGCATGATTTCACATTCCCAACTTCTTTCCTTCTTTTTAAATTGCTTCCAATCACATTATCTTTTTTTTTTTTAAAAAAAAAAAAAAAACCCTTTGAATTGCCTGTACATATCATTAAAAAAGTCACCAAGCCATGGGATTCAGCATGACTCTAGAATACATTCAGTTTTCAGAGGTATCTTTATCATGCAGTATAATCAGAAGTTTGGGGATTACCCAACACACACAAATACATGCACATACACACACATAGCTGTCTGGTTAGCAGCTTTTGAAAATGGAGTATCGTTGTGGAAGCAGAAAGGGAGTTTTTCTATTATTAGGAACCTAGGTGGCGGCCACTACTAGACTTGCATTACCCTATTTAATCCTCACAAAACTGTGGTATGCCTTATTGCTACCACACAGATGAGAAATTCATCCAAAAAAGTTGACACCTATCCAAGGAAGTGCCAAGTAGGTGCCAAAGCACAATTTCAGTGCAGCTCTCTAATCTCTGAAGACATGGTTTCCCCCACAGCACTGCCTTGCCTACCCTAGGATATTGCTTCCCCTAACCAGGCACTTATCCTCAAAGAACTCTGTGACACTGGCCTTTGGTCTGGGAACAAAGCGTTAAAAAGATGGCGAACTGAACATTGTGTCACCTCTGATATTTGCTATAGATTCTTGTGTAAAGTGAACTAAAATTTTGTTAAATGCAAAATTATTTTTAAGAATAGCAGAAAATCTGCTGAATTATTAGTTCTCTGAGATCACAGAATGAGATAGTCCAGTGATTAACATTTTAAATAAATATGGAAACGAAGGCACTGAGGCCCCCAAGAGGTGAGTAGTTTGCCCCCATCACACATTTAGCTCTGTGGTTTGAATCAGTGCAGCTAATTCATTGATTTATTTTGACTCACGATAACCAACTATTACATGGATCAGAAAACTCAGACTTTTTTTTAAATCAGACTATGTTCAGTCAAATATGCTCTCTCATTCGAAGTCATGAATCAATAAATAGAATATAGATTGAGACATTATTTTCTGAAGTAGTAATTATCTTCTAAAATAGTAATGCTGTAAATTGATAGCTTGATGCTGGTTGCTTAAAAATACAATATGGTGTAATGGTATCCTCTGCCTTTTAACGTCACGAAAAAAAAAACAAAAGAAAAAGAAACTCTATGTATGGCAGCTTACATCATATGTTAAGCTAGAAGGGTGAACACTGAAGTCATCCTACACTTTCTGCTCTCAAGTAGACAAAAGTCATCTCTGGCCCAAGTCAAAGACTCCACAGGACCTTAAATAGATTTTTTTTTAATGAATAAAATCTATTATGCAGATTCAGTAAACAACCTTCTACAAATTTAATTAAAGGAGGAAGAATTGTGCAAACTTTAGATTCGATATGTGTTTGTTGTGCAATTAACATGCACTACAAGAAGAACATTTGACTGTGGAAGCACATATTTAGCATACCATGATCCATCAAGATTAGAAGAGCTGTTAAATACCTTTCTTGAAGAGCTGGAATGACCTTTGTTGAGAATGTCCCTCAAACACTTTAGCAACCTTATCAATCCCAGATGTCAAAAAAAGCATTGAGGATTGACCTAATTTCCAAATTATTTTTAGAATTGTAATAACACCCCACGGAAAAGGCTAACCCTACAGTGCAGAAAAATGGTAGCTCAGAAACAAGAGTATATAAACTTGCCAGGACAAAGTGTAGATTTAATTCACTTCCCTAGTCACTTTCCTAGAATTCCCAGGATGGTCTCTGAACATGGTCTTGCCTGATACAAATCAGGCATGATTTCTCTGACTACGGGAGATCGACTTCTTATTATCTGGTAAAAAAAGCCTGAGGCAGATTCTTAATGGAGAGAAGGCTGCCTGTAACACTCGAGGAATAGATGAAAACCTTCTTCGGGGGTTAAGGGGTGGATGAGAACTGTGTCTGCTACTGCATTATGATTAAAACCACAGATGGATTTTCTCTGCTCTTAACCTTTCTAAACATTTAGTCTTACTCTTCTTCTTCTTACTTCTTCTTCTTTTCTTCACTATTAACATATCATACCATCACTATAGTAAAATTCTATTTTATCAAAATTGGTTGGAACCAATATCATTTTATTTCCTGAGAAAATGGAAAATACCAATTTAATCTGAGAACTTCTGCGGGGAGGTAGAAGTAGAGATTCCGATCCAACTGAATACTTGTCATAAAAGCTAAAGCTGCCAGTGCTCTTTCCTTTTCCGACTATAAATTAGAATATTTTAAAAATCAATTAAAATTCCATGAAAAAGTACTTGAGCTCATATAATTTCTTTCTAGACAGTAACTGCCATTTACATTATAATGAGATTGTATAAAATTTGTATTTTATGTGTTATAAAATGTGCTTAATTTGTTTCCAATTATTTTTGTGCTGCTAGGTCATTTTGTTAATCTGGGCCAGTTAAACAGGCTGTTTGGAATTTGTACTCATGAGACCTCTGTAAAGGCTGAAAACAGTATTTCCCAGTGCAAAATTGAAACAATCATCATGTGTAAACACAAAGCCACTTTATAAGGGGAGAAGAGGATAGGGGGAGGATATGATTAACTTACTATCACTCCTTCAATCCATAGGAAAAGTTCAAAATGCACTTTTCACTAGTTATTGGAACCAACTTTTTCAAATGTTTATCAAATTAAGAGGAGCAGGGATTATACTAAACTGACTTTGAATTGCATGAAATAAAGCAGATGGCTCTTGAGTGGATGCCTTCTTTGAGTGACATGACAACTAAAACCAGTTTTTGAGAATTATAATGAAATGTCAGTGAGAACAAGAACAATGTGATGGTGATGGCGATCTTGTTATATTGATGTATATTTATATTTTATTTAGCTGTTTAAAGAAGTCAGAGAGATTTGTCCAAACGTGCAGGAGAAGATCAGAGCAATTTATGCAGATCTCAGTCAGGACGACTTTGCCATCAGCAAGGAAGACATGGAGGAGCTTCTCTCCTGTACAAACATTATCTTCCACTGTGCCGCCACTGTACGCTTTGATGAACCTCTGAGGTACATTCCTATTTCCTTTTCACTGCTTATATGTGTACGTGTATGCGCACGCATGTGTATGCAAATTGCTTTATGGTTTCTGTCAAAAATATATATATATATATTCTCAGTGGACAAAATACAAAGAAGTAAAACTTCTCCAAAATCTCGCCACCTAGAAAAACTATTTAATGTTGAAGAGAGCATGCATTTCAACTTTTCTTTATGCATCCATAATAAACATGCATCCAATTTTACCAAAAAAATTGAGAACGATGTTTTGCAACCTGTTCAATTATATTCTTGATATCTTTCATTGTCAATCTATATTTGTAATGACTACATGACATTCCATTGTACATGTATGTGACATACTCAACCAGTTCTGTATTGGTGGATAGTTTGGAGATTGTTCTAATTTTTCACCATTATAAGCAATACTGCAATGAACATCTCTGCACATAAATTTTTAAAAATTACTTATGGTTATTCGTAATTTCTTCTAGTATTTTTGTTTTATTTTCACATTTAAATCTTTAACCCATTTAAAATTTATTTAGCTATAAAGAAGAATAGTTTGAATGTTTCTATAAAAAAAAGTGATATAGGTATAAATGTAGAGTAACTTTTTTTTTATTTCTAACAGATGGTTGCTTCTTAAACAACATTTATTAAATTATTTTTCACTATTTGAAAAGAAATTCTTATAATATATTAAATTCCATTTTTGAACTCTATTTTATTTCATCAATTAGGCTTTTTCTTTCTCTTTCACTATTTTAATTACTGTAATTTTTATTTTATTAGGCAAATATACACCTATCATTCTGTTTTTATAGAATTTTCCTGAATATTCTCACCTGCTTATACATCTTGTTAAACTTAGAATTATTTTGCCAAGATTTTAAAAAGGTTGGAAATTTGATTGAGATTACCTTGATTATGTATGTGTGCCCTTCTAACATTGCATTCTCTAATTATTGATTCTACATAGGAAAGCTAATACTTTTCTTTTACATGACTTTTATAAATGGATGCCTTACTAAATTATCTTATTGTTCATTTCGGACTTTTTAGTTGCTTTTGTTTGTTTAACAGCTATAAAATTATATAATCTGATACTGATTTTTGTGCCTGCCTTTACAATACTTATACCTGTAAATTTTATTCTCCTCTCTAATTATGAGGTTGGAACTTCAGAGCAATGTTAAGTAGCAGTAGTAACTATACATATCTTTCTTGGCCCGGACTTTAAAAGCAGTGCTCCAAACTTTTCACCATTAAGCCTGATATGAGATAACTATATTTCCTTCTTAACTGTCTCTAGATCTGCTGTGCAACTTAATGTCGTTGCCACCCAGAAGCTCTTGCTCATGGCCGGTCAGATGCCAAAACTTGAAGCCTTCATACATCTCTCTACTGCCTTTTCAAATTGTTACCGGAAGCACATCGATGAAGTCATCTATCCATGCCCTGTGGAGCCAAAAAAAATCATCCACTCCATGGAGTAAGTTGGGTCAAATGAGTGGGGATAGGGGTGGGCAGATTGTTGTTTGCTTTGATTCTCTGTAGTTATTCACTAATGAGGTAACAAAGTTGAACGCTCTTGAAACAAAGCACTTTGGAATAGTGCGAGCTTTAGCTACCCTGTCCCTTCTATCCCCTCTATCCCCGGGTGGGGTATATAGTGATTGGGGATGGGTGAAGAGAGGGATAGAAAAATCACACAGAAATCCTTGTTGAATAGTTTAGGATTGCATGAGGTACTTGAAGATACTTTACATAGAAGTGGTTTCTCCCTTTTTAACGAACTCGGCATTGTCACTAAAGGAAGTATACTATATAGTATCAAAGTTCAGAAGAAAGATTTTGGACTCAGACTGATAAAGGTTCAACTTTAAACTCTGCAATTTACTAGCTGTGTGACCTTGAGCCAGTTCCTTGGTCTCTCTGAACTTTAGTGCCTTCATTTGTAACATGAAGCTAATAATAGTGCGCATCTTGTTGTAATGATAAACTTGTGGTTGTGATGAGTTATATGAAGCAATCATTGCAGTGCTAGGAGGTGTTTAATAGCAGTTAATCAAAAGGTTAGTAAAGAAGAACTAATAGCGGAGAGGAGTTCCTCCTAGATGTGGCAGGAGTCAGTCTCTTAATCCGTTTGTCTGAGATACACTTTCTTTACTGTTCTATTGTGCAGGAGAAATAGTGTCTAGAATTTTTCTCTTTTTGCCAACTAATAGGAACCACTTTCTTCTTAGGACATGGCCTGAGTCTCAGAATAAGTATGTTTCTGTTTTCAGGAACCACTTTCTTCTTAGGACATGGCCTGAGTCTCAGAATAAGTATGTTTCTGTTTTCTACTTCTTTGTTCTCCTCCATTTACCAAGCGTTTTTAAACTCTGCATAAAAGTCTGACAGCAGAAAAAATAGACTATATCACAGTAAATTCGTCAGATTTTAATTTTATATAATAATGTATTTCTACTTAAGATATACTCTTTAAAATAAAGCTTCAGCTAAATCAAGAGTTTGTTCCCTTCAGGGCAAACATTTTTATTTCATATAGCTCTGAGGATAGATATTTTTACCTGTCATTGGAAAATATTCGGGTCAAAGAAGAATGAAAGACATCTAAATGGACCGAAGGTTACTTAAAGTTGCTAATAAATCATGATTTGCTTAATTGGTGAAAAGGAATCTTTCAGAGTCCAGAGCTTGTCAAAATAGATGAGGAAAAAATACTCTGATGCCCAGAGTCACTGCAAGAGATGTCTAAAGCCTCAGAGTGTTTTCAAGATGGAATTGATTTTTTTATCAATTAGCTACCCTTCTCAAGTGTTGTCTCTTGGTAAATATGGTGCTTGTATAATGATATGCCCAGGAAGGGGCAGGCTTTCTTTGATTCCAGACCCTGTCATTGAGAGTTCATAGACTCACTCCACTATTGATCCTTGTGACGCCTGACAGATTATTAGCGTGATTTGAGGCAGCACAGGAGTCTCTGAGAGTTCACTAGAAGAAGAGAAGTAGGAAGTGAAGATTCAGTTCAGTCATAGTGAGAGGTTTCTCCAGGTACTCCATGCCACTTCCTCCCTCCCAAACTCTGTCCAGATACTCGATACCCCTAGATTTTAAAGAATAAACTCATTTTCCAGAAAAAGAGTTGATTTATCTTCAGGTATTCAGCCCTTTCCTTGGCATTGCATGTCAATCAATAAAGACAAGTAATTACTACATGATATATGATCAAACTGTCATTGACACTTGTACAAAAATTGTGTCTGTCTTTTACTGCTCTCCAAGGAGAAACATTATTTAAATAAATATACAGCCAAACAGAATTATGAATAAAAGTATATTTTGTTTCAACAGAATACATTGTGAATGCAATTAAGGAACTTAGGTTATTTTTTTAAAACAGGGCAAAGTCATAACCACCATTTATTAATTCAAAATTTTATATTCAGAACCACCTGTCCAACCTCATCTCTCTCAATCCTCCCTTACATTGGTGCTGCTGTCACACTGAAGTAATTATTCCTCCCTCTCATACTATCTACCTTGGCTTACTATGGTTCTGTTCCCCAAAACAACTTCCACCTCTGCTCGAGACATCAAAGCTCTCCCCTGGAATCCCTCAGGCTTAAGTGGTCCCATAGTACCCCATACTCATTCTAAATATGTGGTTGCTTATCTATATCCTCCATTAGACAATGAGCTTCTCAAAGGAATGGAATGTGTCTCGCTCCTTCTTGCTTTCCAGCGCCAGCACACAGTAGAGACTTAAATATTAGCTGAATGAATGAAGAATTATTGACAGCCTTAGGTGATCATTGTTTATACTGCTGCTCTGGCTGGGTTTTTTGTTTGCTTGTTTGTTTGTTTGTTTTGACAAAAGCAAGAATAGATGACAGAATTCCGTAGCAAGCTGACACTTAGGGAAGTGAAGTCTTATGCATAAAATACCGGTATGCTCACATCTTATCCCTGTTTCTCATTGCCCATTTTTTTCCTTAAACTTCAAATAAAACTTACATGTTAAGTTTTGAATAATGTCCAGCAACCCAACACCAACTACACACCATTGCTCAAGACTGTTTCAACATCTCCTATATCAAATGAAATTCTCTGAAGTTCTAGAATAACAAATAGTTTTAAAGTTATTCTGAATTAGTATTAATTCACCTAAATCCAAGTGTAGTTGCTTTGTTTTAAGAATATATTTATTCTCTGATTTCTTCTCTATGTTATAATTAGCCTAAGATTAAAATAAAATTATTTCTCAAGATTTTTAGGTGTCTATTTTCCTTGGAAATTTTTATTAACTATAACTCCATGGGGCCTAACAGCTGTCCTTGTTCTTGGTATTCCAGTGATACTCATTTTTTAAAAAGGAACCAAAAATTAGATAACGAAATAACCTTAAAGCTATACTCTGGGCTTTGTGATCTTAAGAAAATTACCATGTGAATATGTTAATTAACTAGATAGGGGGAACCCTTTCACAATGTACACATATACCAAATCGTCACAATGTACACTTTAAATATTGTACAGTTTTCTTTGTCAATTATACCTTAGTAAAGCTTAATAAAAGAATAATTTAAGAAAAAAAAATGAAAAATTAAAATGAACCTTTCTTTTTCCAGAAAAGCAGTTTAATTTCTCAGAATTCCAGTTCTGAGAAATGAAAGAAGATTTGCGCTTTTTGCCAGGAACTTTCACAATTGCCTAGGCCTAAGTGTTGTTAATAAAGGAAATGGGATTATGAACTTAAATCTGACATCTACCATCCCTGGCCCATCCTATCAGCTCACTTCATTTCCTGTCCATCCCACAGCCTGAGACTGCCAGGCTCCAGCTCCCTTCCTTCAGCTCATATCTGAAAACTTCCAGAATTACAATGGTCCTGAACCATTCTCAGAAGATAAAATTTGATTGTGTTAGTATAAAAACTCCAGCATGTTACCATAAATACATTTTAATAATAGCTTTATTTAAGAGTTAATACTTTTGATTGGTATGACAAGCATGGCCATTAATCAGTGTTAAGCAACTAATTTTCCCATTGGAGACATTTTATTATGCAGTTGCGTCACCATACTTACTCAGCTCTGCTTTTATATTTCTAGCTTCTGCATAGTTGGTGATATTTACCTTTAGAAACTCATGTGCATAAATGGATCAGGGATTGCCAGTGAAACTCCTCTTTTCCAGAAGCACAGCTTAAGTACATTGATTTTTTAAAAATCAACTATCCAGGAAAGATAGGTTTTCGGGGCTGGGGCCTTCCATATTTTTCAGGCCAAAGTAAATTCTCTTAGGGGAGCCAGTGTAGAAGAAAAGGGTTTTTGCACCTGTATAAAAACCTAAAATAAGTAAGGTTAGGAATTAGAAAAATGGATCCATACATACATACTGCTTTAACATAATCGAATAAATATGCTTTAAGAAGGGAAGGTAAGCTATGAATCACTACTGAGAAATTATTGTGAGCAAAGATACTTTCAGACATTTAATTTCTTAACATGATATTGGAGAGTTGATGTTATCATGGCTGTACTATTAAAGGAACAAAAGCTTAGAGAGGTTCTTAGCTAGTAAGTCACAGAGATCTAGTTTTTCTCTTCATGGTCATGGTCTTTCTGATATGCCTACATACTTGGCAGTGCCAGAGATTAAAAGATGCTTCCTTAAGGTATAGACTGCCCTTTCAAGGAGCTCACAATCAAATACAAATAGAACAAGGCAGAATTATATATGTGGTGTGGCGAAGGAAATGGAACATGTTAAGTTTGATGGAATTGAAGGGAGTAGAAAGACTCTAAAGACAGACATAGGAGGTAGACTTGGAAGAACAGGCACAGTGTGGATATGCTAGGCAGAGCGACTGGAGCAAGAAAACCTGGGGCATGTTTGGGACACAGATGTTCAATACGTTCCGGCAGCACATTTGCTTTGTGCAGGGACGCTACTAGAGATCAAGCTGCAAAGGTAGACTGGGGCCGTACTGTGGAGATTTTGAACACTATACAGAGGATTGCATTTAACTCTGTGGGCAGAGGGAAGCCATTGAAGGAGAATGTGCATGGCAGTGGGGTCTTTAATCAGTTGTTTGTTTTATTTTGTTTCAGTTAAGGAGAGACTTTGATGAAAGCGAGTTTTAGAAATGTTAATATGGTCATGGGGGGAAGGGATGTGGATTAACATGGGTTAATCTTCCAGAGGCGGAAGACCCATCACCTGAGATGAGGTAGTATAAAAAGGCCTAGAGTGGAGAGTGACGACAGATAAAAACATATATGTATTTTGAGAGAGGAAGAAAACAACGGGACATGGCTACAACTTTGCATATGGACCTTGCATATATGTAATCAGTTACCAGATTAGAATATGCATATTGTCACAATTTACTTTTCTAGTACTAGGAATTTAATTCTTTTAAAGTTCAATTCTGTCGAAATTTTTATTCCAAGAAGCAATGCCCTTTTGAGAGCTAATCCAATTTATTCAAGTTTTAATGACTCAAATTTGTGGAGTTTTTTAAAATTAATAATTCCCCTATTTGCCTGGCCATGAGAATCACTAAGTCTTGTTAAAAATACAGATTATCAGGCTATCACCCCAGAGATTGAATTAGTTATTCTAAAATAGTACTTTAGAATCATCTGGGAATAAAAATCCAGAAATCGGGGGTTTTATCAGAGGCCTCATGTAAGTCTTACATGTGAACTGTCAAGTTTGGAAAATAGTGTTTTAAAGTGTTTTTCGTTCAGCAGTTTTCATTTTAAATGGGGTTCATTCGTATTCCAATAAATGTAGCAGCCTCTTTCCCTCCACTCTCCTTGCCTTCTGCTCTTTCAATTTCTTGATGCTTTAATTGAATAAAAAGTTCCCAATAGATTTGTACCTATTAAAAATCACACTTTCAAAGGTACCAAGTCACCAGAAGACACAGCTAATTTGCCATGTGAAAAAGAAAAGGTGTTGCTTGATCAGATGCTGAAAGCAGTCAGCTGTGGCAAGGTGGAGAAGGAGACAAGAGGAAAGCTGCCCCCAGCCCACAACAGCAGCCCCAATAACAGCCCTTTGGGAAATATGAAAGGAGGTCGAATTTTTTGTGTTGGTGCTAAAAATCACATGGTTAACACTAAGAAAGTTTACCTATTCTAGGGGAAAGAAAAAAGCTAATTTTAACATTTGTGCTTTTATTTTCAAGATCTTATATGGTCTCAAGATGGCATCTAAACAGCTGACAAAAAATTGAAAATTCTGCATAATTTTAATATTACCAGGCTTTAAACATAAATCAAAGTAGGGTTAGATTGTTTCTTAAACAAACTGACTAATTTTCATGAAGTCAGGCCATTGGAGGTCAGAATAAGTGCTTAATAAAAATTTGGAGGAAAATACAGAGGCCAATTCACCACAAGCATTTAGGCTCAGATATACTTTTCCTCTCTCTATCAAAAGTTAAATTTACTCTGAAGCCAACACTGCCAAACTGAAGTGGGTCAACATATAGCCTTTCAGCTTCTCAACACTTTTCTCCACTGCCACTGGATACTTTAAACTTCCAATTTTGCTTAATTCTTTCTTCCTTTCCCATACCTCTTTCTGAGTATACCCATTCCTTCCTACCATTGTCCAGCTCAGCTTCCCCAAATCTTATACAGAATGTAACTGGCCAATCAAGACTGCTATGTGGGAGAGCACCTGTTTACTGAATAAAATAGCTAGTTCTTGGAGCCAGAAAAGTGGTTAAACACAGGATACAAAACATAATCCCTGCTCTCCTGGACTCACTGTAAAGTGGAGAAACGGACACGTGAGCAAGTACGTATGGCATGATAATTGCAATAATCAAGGGAAGAGTATAATCCAGATGAGAGAAAAAGAGAGCAAATATTACCACGAGGCAGTGTGTTCAGTACTTACTCTCCAGAAAGCTTTCCTCATACACAGTAGGCTTGCCCTGCAATAAGCAAAAATACACATTCCTCTTGCTATTTCATTCAGTAAAAACATAAATTGCGAAATTATTAATGATATTAGGAGGTTGATTCAATGAGTTTAAAATAAAAAAGATAGTAATATTTAGAGGAAATTGTAGGTGTATGTGTCAATGCACACACATGTGTGCGCGCACACACACACACACACACACACATTGGTTTTTAAAATCTTTAATAACTTTTTGCTTCTTTTGAATCAGTTGAAGTAGAAGTTTAGAATGTGGGACCCATAGGTTCAAAATACCTTGAGTGCACTGAAGGGTATTTGATTAATTTTAGAAATTTTGGTTTATATGGTGACTTTTTTCCATGCTAACTTACTGACCGTTTTAAAAATAGAACAAACTGCAGCAGCAAATTAAACTTTGGTAAAGAAGAGCATGAATTGGTTATAGATTCTGAAAAGGATATAACAACCAATAGATGTGCGCCCTTATTAGACTCATCTCTGTCAGCTCAGGAAGTGGCTGGATGAGACAGGTGATGATCTGTTTGGCTGCATTAGAAAAGATATTTTAAAATCAACTATTACCTATGTTGTTTTAAGCAAAAATAAGAATGCCCTAGGTTTATTGGTTCATTTTGTTTTATCAAATACCTATAAGTTCAGCTGCGAATATTCCTGTTTGTCCTCATGCTAACCTCAGATTTTAGCACAGATGTAATTATTGCCATTTTGGACAAGTAAAAATGGAGGAAACAAGAAGACAATACAATAGAATACAGATGGAGCTATGACTAGGCAAGCCATCTACAGAACATTACAATTTCTTTTGCATTTGTGTTCTTAGAAACCTATGAAACCAATATTTTCTAAGAAGCTAACTTGCCCAACTTGGTAAAGCTTCTGTGTATTACCCTTTCCATGTACACCAGCACATCAGTGACAGCAACTGGTGCCAGCCATGTGACATACAATGCTAATGAATTGCTGGGATCTGAGTTTTCTTAGAATTTTTTTCTTTACAGCCTTATTGAAATTAGGTTGTATTTCTTCTGACCCAGTTGTAACCTGCATGTTTTTGCAGGTGAAAGAAAAATAGTCTTAGGCTAGCTAGCCCACTGTTGACCCACAAACGAGATGAGGTAAATAAAGGTAATGGAGAGGGGCCTGCATTGTGTCACACTCTCTCGAACCCTCAGGTGGCCATATAATTGGAATATCTTATATTTTTCTAAATATTTAGAGTTGTTTTTAATTCTAGGAACTCCTCAGTCTTTCTCTATTCAATGTAAATCAAAAGGCATTTGAATATCTAGAAAACGCTCAGCACTAGTAACAGCAAAGAGAAAAAACAAATTATAGACAGTGCTCATGTTCTGCTCCAATGTCAAATGAGAGTTATAAAGTGGAAAGTTGTGTTTCTGAGTAAGTCTTGGCATTGCACACCTTAAATGCTCAACAATTTGTCATGGGAGCAAAGTGGAAACAGCTCAGATTTTTCTATAATCAAAATAATATGACTGAGCTCAGCCCATTAAGGAATAAATATATCAGATATATTGATTATAAAAATTGCACAACATATTTAGGTAGCCTGATTTTTTAAAAACTCGATCATATCAAAAGTTTAATCGAATAGATTTGCCAGATAAGAAAAACATGAACTATTTGATTGACAGTCATTTTATGTATTGCTCTCTTCAAGAAGTGCAGCTAGACTTCGGTATTATTAAAATGGATCAGACATCTTTAAAGAAAAGATTAGACTAATGTCATACATATCTAATATGTGATACATATCTTCTTGAAAGTAGTGATATTCAATAATCACTCTTAAGACAGCTTCAGAGTATGATAATCACTCCACTTGACAGACTATTACTAGTTATTAGAGCACTTCAGAATTCATTGGAAATCTTTGGAAATAATTATCAAGTTATTAGCATAAACTTAGGACAGACCTTCAAAATACATTTCATAGATTTGCTAAAACAGATTGTAAGTCTGCCAAATGTAGTTGCTTTTATTTACTGAGGCATTGAATAGAATTTTAAAAATTAAAAGATAAAGTTTGCAAGATTGGTGCATTGGGTTTTAATTAGACAACACTGAATGAGTGGCACTGCCACAGAAGCACTTTGGATGAGAGAACCTCTAAATTCCATGCACTCAGCACCTACCATGCTCCTGGACTCATGACTGGCACTCATAACTGTGCTCAATGAATGTGTACTTATGAACCTGTTGGAGACGAAGTAATTGAAGATAATTAGAGATTATATGTAATAAAGTAGTAGATTGCATAGCTGTTGAATTATCTATCTAGGCAGGAAGAAGTAGGATTCAACTGATAAGATTGGGCTTAGCAATAGAGAGCAAAGACCTCTTCCACTGTACATGATTTGGATACCCTCATCCTTGGCATTCTGAATTCCGGAACTCAAGCTAGAAAGTGGAAGTTTTGTTTGATCATCTGTGTTTCAGAGTTTCTTTTTGGTCTCTTGTCTAACATACATTGCCAGAATTCTTTTTCACCCTTACTGCCTTCAGGTGGTTAGATGATGCTATTATTGACGAGATCACACCCAAGCTGATTGGGGATCGGCCCAATACTTACACCTACAGCAAGGCCTTGGGAGAGATGGTGGTGCAGCAGGAGGGCGAGAAGCTAAACATTGCCATCGTGAGGCCCTCCATTGTTGGACCAACCTGGCAGGAGCCTTTCCCAGTAAGCCCCGCTCACTGGGATTCCTCGCTTTGCTTCCAGCCATTGTCCTTCTAGCTCAATTAGTTTCTGTTGTCCTTTTCTTTCTCTCTCTCTCTTCGGGAATATAGCGGGATGCAGGAAATCAAACACGCACCCATTATATTGGGGCAAAATTCTTCATTTGCTTCAGTATTTATCCAGTATGAGGCTCCTCTGGGACTTACAGTGACTGTTCTAGAGTTGGGTGATGATCTTAAATTAGCTTCTCACTAACTCTAGTCTTTCTCACTGTAGTTTTAAAGTACCAGAATGTTCTTGGTGGCAAAATCAGTAGTGTTACTACTGTCGGAGTAAATAGGAATCACGAAGCTCACAGAAGGCTCTCAGTTTAGGAATAATAATTTTTAGCTCTTTACACTCCTCTGTCCTTTTTAAAGTACTTTGATTATACCATTTTCTTTGAAGCAATTCTGTGAAGTTTTAGGGCCAGGTAAATTCGAGCTCTACTAACTACTGACAATGCAGCCTTTTGAGTTCCCTCATCTGTAAAACTGGGCTATTACTACCCACCTTGGAGAGTTGATCAAATGAGACAATGCATGAGGAGTGTACAGTACCTGGTCCCTAGTAAAAATTTCAACAAATAATCCTTCCATTTTCTCCTCTTTTCTCTCTCTTTCATTTTACACTCACATGTTAACTTTTACAGGGAAAGAAACAGACATGATAAGGTCAACTGACTTGCTTAGGGTATAGGAGACAAACTCAGAAAGACATTTTCCTAGATCTGCTCCCAAACATAATCTATCCCATAACTAAGCAAACTAATACAAAAATATAGAGAGATAGTATGGATGCCACGACTCCTGAAATTCTCAAGAAATGGATAATTTCTACAAATCATGTTTGAAATGTTCCCCTGGGGAGATAAAATCAGGCCCCAGGTGGAGAGAAAAAATAGTTGATGAATTGGTTAGCAGATTATGACATTAAAACAAGGTCCAATTTAGCCCCTAAGATGTCATTCAAACAACTTGAAACAATCCATGACTCCTGCTGGCAAAAGTTTAATTCTTGCACAGATAAAGTGCAGAAAATATCCAGTGCTTTGCCAACGACCTTTGGGATCTGTAAAATACTGAATTGAGCAGTTCTATTGTCTGGTGTCTCAGTGCTCTTGTTTGAAGTTGGTTAAGATTAGACTGCAGGTGTTTCAAAGGTATTCCAGTTTTCTGACATGTGTAACCAAGAGATTTCCTTTTTCTTTTCTTTTTTTTAGGGTTGGATTGATACTATGAATGGAATTAGTAAGATCATTATTGCGGTATGTACAATAATGTGGAACTAACTGCTTGAAATGTAGTGGAGAGATAGTAACAAAATGCTTAGTGTTGGCTTGAGCTTCATTGATCCAACACCATCAATGTTAGTTTACTAACTACAATTGAAGCAACTTATCTCAATTTTGCTAATTGGAAAATCGAGACAGGATGAAATTACTTTTATTTGTGGATTTTATTATCAGAAAACAGAGGTACTGTGATATCATCAATTACTATTTAAGAGTTTGTTTTTGGAAAGTCTTTGAGCTTCGAAAACCATGTCTGTATTTGCCTTTAGCTACCACAAGATGGAGGTGTTTCCTCCTTTTCGCTGCAAATTGAGGATGCATTAAGTCATATTCGCAAAGATTGTTAAATTCTTGATTATAAGACACATACAAGAGTTGATGTGTGTGTGGGTAGAGATTTTATATATACAGAAAATACATAAATGGCTACATTCTTAATAGATCCAGGAAACAGACCTACCAATTGGAGCAAACTTTTCAATATAAAAATTGATGCATATGGGAAACACTTTTCAACGATAATTTCCTCACAGACAAGGAGGACTGTCAGTGGTTTCTCAAGGTCAACAGGCCTCTGTGTGTGTCTCCCTGCAGTGAGGACAGGTCCAGTCTGGGCTGTGGTGCTTCACAGTTCGCACTGAAGCATTTTAGGGCCAGAACCACAACTCTACTCTTTAGGACCATGATAGGAATTCGATTCCCTAACTGAGATTAAATCTTATTAGAAATCTCATGCTTCAGACTCTGCTTCTGTTCTTCTCAGAGCTAGGTTCATCATGAACTAAAATACAAATATAAGACAGTAAATTACGACTACTTATCAAAGACAGTGATAATGAACTTTCTGATTTCTTTTTTCTTTTTTTCTAGCCACTTCTCTCTTTTTGTTCTGTATCAGCCTTCAGCTCTTGTTTCTTTAAGGCTTGTTCGGGTGAACATTTGATAGCTTAGAACATAATTATTTGAACATGACCCTAGAGTGAGTTTCAGTACATTGTTTATAAAGCTGCATATTCAAATTTTCTAAAATTTTCCAAACTGATTCTTATGTTCAAAGGAAATTATAAGATAACAGAAATTGGGAACATAAGAAAGTGCTAAACACTGTAAACTGATGTTGCAGGGTATAAATATCAATTACTTTAGGAAATCAATAAATATTTTTTACCTATTAACTGACTTATTTATTTGTTGGCATGACTTATTTATTAACATGAATAATTCTAAATTATATTGGTGATCTGTGAGGTGAACTAAGATATTGGATGTAAATAATGATGGCCTTTTTCCAAGTAATAACGAAGTTGTTGTTAAATGGTAGAATTTTATTATTTTTTTAAATAAATATTTGTTAAACTTTTAGTGTCTACTATTGCTGGTAAGTTAGTAAGCACTAGCAGAAAACAACATCTTTTAGGAAATGACAAACTTAAATTTAAAAGGAAGTATTAATGAGAAATTTGGAAAATCTTAGTTCTTAAAATGTCTTATGAATTACTTTTTAAGATGTGAACAACTATTCTTGGCTTTTGTTAATTAACTATATTAACTTCTCACAAATTTGAGGACTTTCACTCCCTAAAGGAACCTAAGGACCACTAGTGGTTCATGGAAATGTTGGCATTTGAGATGAACTTGGTTGGGAACTTGGATAGGCTGAGAGAAATCTACCTTAGCACAACTACCTAGTAAGCAGTGAATCAGTGTTAGCTCTTACGACTGACAGCATGAGTACGAGCCCCAGCTGTTACTTAAGCCCTGGTTCAACATTTCATGTTCTTCTTGTGCAGGCTGGAAAAGGGCTTCTCCAGCTCCAAGCAGTTGAGCCAACGAACGTGGTAGATTTAATTCCGGCTGATACAGTCATCAATCTCACCTTGGCTGTAGGATGGTACACGGCAGTTCACAGGTGTGGATGCTTAAGGTGGCTTTCAAAGATTTGATAATAAAGAGGGTGAAAATGCTAGGCTTATTTTCAAAATATATGCATTTTTATCATAAAAGACTCCAAATGTGAGAGGGTATCCACTTCAATATTTTACATAGTTCCAAATATGCCATCATATATGCATTGAGTTGTCCTGCTTAGTACTTTGTTGATCATAAAGTACAAATTCTTTATATCATTTAACTGTAAAATTCCTGATAACCAAAAAGCTTTTCTTTCTACTCAGTAATCTAAAATACAACTTTCTTTTTTAAGGCTGAGGATACAAAAGTGGATGAAATGAGAGCATATTTTATATTTCATTGAACTGCTCAATTTCTGATAAATGCCAAAATTTAAGATCATCATGTGTGGGAGTATTTCCTAGTACAAAGAAAAAAATTAAGTTGTATATTTTATATTTGGCTCTGTTAGTAAATGGTAAATAGAATTAAATTTTTCATATTTGAAGTCAGGCATTTAGAAGTTTTCTAAAACAGCAGAGCTTTACTAGATTTAGGAGAAAACAGAGCCTATATTTTTGCCCAGTGAGACATGTCCATAAGTTATAAATATGATCTACTTTCTCATCATCATGGTATCTCCATTTGCTCCATAGATATGTCAGCCTATTTGAGATCTTTCTCTCTCTCTTTCTCTCTCTTTCTCTCTCTCTCTCTCTCTCTCTCTCCTCTTTTTTTTCCCTCTCTCTCACACACATACACATACACATACATTTTCCCAGACTTCCATTTTGCTCATTAACCCAAAGGAACAAAAGATGGAAGTGTTGCATAGGTTGCCTTTCTCAATGGGAATTATTGAAACAACCTTGTCTAAGTATTATGTCCCCTCATCTTTCATTCATTAGTTCTCTGTTTTGTTGTATTTATCTAAATTTTATTTCATTTTCTAGACCTAAGACAATGTTAATCTACCACAGTACATCTGGTCACATCAATCCCTTTTACTGCAAGGAAATGGGTAAGTGCCTATAGAAGTATAACAACTTAATTACTAGTGTATCCCACAGGAAAAATAGATAAAGTGAGGCATGGAGCTCAGAATGTAATGGGGAAAAAAGACAAAAAAATAAATAGAGATGAAATTATTACAAATCGTAGATGTGTAAGAGTTAACTAGAATGTGCTGTGGTTCCAAAGACTGTCAGTTGGGACTTCCACATGATTGTAAGCAATAAGGGGTTTGTTGGCTATAGAGATTTTAAACAATAAATAATGCCAAGTAGAAGTCATCAATTATTAGTAATGTCAGTGATAAAATACTCCTCCTGCTGAGGCAACTGCTCCCATGCACACTCCCTTTGCCCCCTTGCGACATTACTGAGAATGTAAAATGACCAAGTAGATTTAGAAGAGTCTAATAAAATAAACTTTTGTTATTGAGTCAGTGATATTCTTTATTAATTATGCATTAGCCACAAGAGTAACCTTGACAGTATCTTGTTGAATTGAAGTAATTAATCCTGCATATAATAGAAAATTAGCTAACTAATCTTGTACTCCTTTGTCAGTTTAGGAGTTGATTTTCTTGTGAATATCTGAAGCTTTAGATCATCTAGCTATTTTAGGGGTACTAGATGTAGAAAAATATCAAATGTACTTAATTTGTTAGAATTTGATTTCCAATTCAGAATAGCACTTGGCTGTGCTATTACATTTGCAAAGTTATTACTTCAGTGAAAATTAAAGGAAATTATCTACCAGCAAATTTCTTTAGGTCATATATCCAGCTATTTAGATCATATATCTAAATAATTTCGAAAACATTTGGAAATAAAAATAAATCTCCTCTACCTTAGTAAGAGAATTCAGAAATCACTCATTAAAAAGAGGCATTAATAGAAGCAAACGAGATATCTTAAGCTCCTAAATGAAAAGTTGCTACATGTAAATTTTATTTCTGGGATTGGAAATATTCTTCTTACATGCCAAAAATTCTTACTATCTGTTTTATGGAATTATAGAATTTCATAATTGAAAGTGATCTTTACTACTCTGCTTTTATTAGCCTGCTAGACACCTTACTCCTAATTATGTTTTTTGTTTTGTTTTGTTTTGTTTCGTTTTTTTGTCATTTTGTTTTAAGTGAGCTGACGTGCCCTTTCAATATTTCCTGTAGCACAGGCCTCGTAGTGGAGAATTCCCTCAATTTTTGTATGTCTGGAAAGGTCTTTATTTCTTCTTCATATCTAAAGGAGAGCTTAGGTGGATATATTATTTTGGGCTGGTAGTTCCTTTCATTTAATAGTTTGAATATTTGATTCCACTCTTTTCTGGCTTGGAAGGTTTGTGCTGAGAACTCCAATGATAATCTAATGGGTTTTCCTTTACAGGTTACCATCTTCTTTTCCCTGGCTGCCTTGAGAATTCTGTCTTTGTCGTTGATTTTTGATAATTTTAATACAATGTGTCTTGGTGAAAGCCTTTTTGGGTTGAGATAATAGGGTGTTCTGTTGACTTCTTGAATTCTAAGCTCCAGTTCATTCCTTAGATTTGGGAAATTTTCATCAACTCTTTGTCTTAAAATGCTTTCTAGTCCCTGTTCCTTTTCCTTCCCTTCGAGAATTCCCATTATTCTTATTTTTCCTCTTCTGATTGTATGAGCTAGTTCTTGTATTTCTCTTTCATTATTTTTCATTCTTCAGTTTCTCTCTTCTTCCTTCTGATTTATTTCTAGATTTCTGTCTTCAGTATCACTGATCCTTTCCTCCATTTGGTCGACTCTATTTCTCAAGATTGTTATTTCATTTTTCAACTCTTGCAGTATGTTCTTTATCTCCAGAAGGTCTATTCAGGTTTTTTTTGAGAGTTTCAATCTCCTTGCTAAAGAACTCATTCTGCTCATCTGGTTGTTTTTTCAATTCCTGAAATTGCTGATATGGTTCATTTCAGATCTCATTGAGTTTTTTCAGAAGTACCATCCTGAATTCTCTTTCATTTAAGTCACATATTTCCATGTCTGTAAGCTTATTTTCTAGAGATTTTTCTCTTTCTTTCTGAGATGCCTGGTCACCTTCGTTGTTCATGGTGTTTAATGGACTATTTCTCCACCTGGGCATTAATGAAAGTGTGTTCCGCTTTTTCTTTTTCTTTTTTTTTTTTTTTCCCAGAAAGAAGATTTATTATATAATGGTCTGTAGCTTGTTGCAAATAAGGTATTTTTCTTTTGGTTTCCAGTAGGTAGCGTCTAAGTCTCTTGGATCTCTGTTTTATATAAAGTCTTAATAATGCCTTTTTTTTTTCCTTATAGATATTTAATCACACTCGCTACCCTCAGTCTCAGTTCCTTTCAGTGTTAGCGACAGTTTTGGTAGTGTTCGCTCCCCTGAGGATTTGCTGCGTTCCGTCTCAGAGGGTATGGGGGAGGAGCCATCTGGTTTGGGGGATGGAGGATGCGGTTCAGCCCTGGTATATATTTTTCATATAGATTTCCAAGTAGTATCTTTTAAGGAGAGAAATAATCATATTGTCATAATAACTTATATTTTCTTCATATAATATCATAACATATTTTCATTATAATTAAATAATGAATTTAGGCATGTTCTTTGCAAATTCTTCATAAATAAAATCAAAATTTAATCCACATGAATATCTTTTGAAAAGAATTATTGAATTTACAAGTGTACATTAAGTATTTAATGAAGTTTATTTAAGTAATAATATAAAAAGAAAAAATTATTATGAAAAAAATCTCTGGAGATAAGAGTGGACAATTGAATCTGACACATTTCCAGAGAAGTGGAAATTTCAAAGACCTAAAAGGCTATGGTATTTAAAGTGAAGGAGCACAAAGGTTTAAGTAAAATGTTAAAGAACTTTTCTGATGGTTCTGTAAGTAATGATCCATCCAAGGGAATGAAGCCCAAGGCTCTGTCTTGGGGCTTTCAGAATAGACTAGATAACCTTGGAAGTGAATAATGAATTTAAGTTTTTCTAACAATATTTTGGAGTAATGATTAAAGCTATTTATTTCCCCAAGAAGTTATTGTAAAAGTTTCAAGAAAAGGACCCAATTCTTGACTCATTCACAATGTTTGATGTTGCAGGTGACCTCTCGTGAAGGACAAATATGTCAGTACTGCTATCACAAATTGATTCTTGACTCTGCACAGCAAATTTTTATTCTTTATTGTTTTGACTTACTGCAAATGCCATCCAGCAAATGCCAGGGGTTTATATGCTTTAGACTTAGCACTTACTGTTTCTCCTCCACCCCCACACCTTCTACCCCCAGGATTACAACTCACGGCAACCTTGGAAAAAATCCCGCTTGAGAAACCTTTTAGGAGGCCATATACTATAGGCACAACCAGCACCATCTCAAAACAGTACTGGAACACAGTGAGCCACCATGCCTATGCCATCATCTATGACTTTTATCTAATACTCACGGGAAGGAAGCCCAGGTAAGAAGCTAGGTCAAGCTTTAAGAGTATAATTGCCTGGAAAATTAGGGGCCCAAGTGCTTAACCCTGCCTTCAGCTGGGGATCAAAGGTGACAATGGAATCTAATGTGTATATATATATGTAAATTTGGGGACAACCAAAGCAATAATAGTGAGAAGCCCCAAAGAACCCCTATCTTAAAAATGCGCCATCATAATGATGCAAGTTAAATGTTAAGGAACTTGTTTGATGAATTCAGCAAGTAATCATCCATCTAAAAAGAAAAGCAACTGAGACTTGTGTCTGGGCTTTTCTAAACTGTTAGATAATCTTAAAATGTATGATTATCTAACAGTAACAGCCTCTTACACATGGGTAGATGCATGATCTCATTTTCATTTTCACAATGACCCAAAGAGGATATTCTCATTATCCTAATTTTAAAAATAAGAAAACAGAAGCTAAGGATAGTATTTAAAGTAGACTCAAAGGAAGTGACAGGGGAAAGATTTGGAGAAAACCAAACTAGATCTACTGCCACCTGGAGATGAGTAAAAAAATTAGAGGTAAAAAGATAGAGTGAAAAGTAAGCAGATTTTGAGGCAGCTCTGTCACCATCTAACTGTGCGACATAGGACACATCCCTTTCTCTCTTTGTCTCACTTGAATATTAGATGTGACTGAGGAGTAATCAGTATTGTAATTACCAAAGGCAATTCCTGCAATCAAGAATCAGAAGTATGAATAGTCTTGCTTCTGTGCTGGCCCCTTTATAAAAGAGGAAGTCTTTCTTAGCATGTTTAATTTTCATCCTTACTAGTGAAGCAGGTGACTAAAACTAAGGTAGTTTAGAGTTTATCCGAATTTTGCAGAGACCTGATTAAGAACTCATAACTCCATAACTATCAATTTCTCCATGAGCAAAGTGAAAAGGAAATACTGTGGCTATAGGGAAAATATTTGTATGGGGCTTGTTAAATAAAAATGGGAAAAGAAAAACCTCAACATTGTATGCATAAATGCTAAAGACTTTAAAATATATCCAGGGTGGAAGAAGACCTGGATAAAGAGCAAAGTTCAATAAGTAGAAAAGAAAAACATAGGAGGAAGGGACCCAATATAAATCTTTATGAATTTTGTGAGAAATTATAATATTTGTAGGAATTTTAAGAATCTTTATGGCAGAAAATGCTAGAATCCTTCTAGACTCTTTCCCTCCCTAGATGTGTTTGTGTGTGATCTATGCATTTACATTTACAACTGGATGTGGAAATCTGTATGGCTTTGCTTTGAGATAAGGGTATGTGTATAAATCAATCCTACATATTTTCCAACACTTTTCATTAATGTTCCATGAAAATCTGAGTCTTTCTGCCATGACGTCTTTTTTTCCTTATTACAAACAATGGGGCAATGAATATCAGAGCACATGCATTTTTGTAGAACATGCCACTGGGTTTGGGGAGGATGCCGAGGAGTGGTATTGCTGGATTGGAGGGCATGTGAATTTTGTGACTACCACCAGGTTGCCCTAAAGGAAGATTCTGTCAATTTGTACTACCACATCAGCACTTGAAGGCACAAATCTGGTATTTTCTTTTTACTCTCATGAATACTTTGCAAAAATCAATCTTTTCAGTTGCCAAACTGAAGACAAGAAATGGTACCTCTTCGTTACTTTGATTTTCCTTCCCCTGATTTTTGAAGGGGCTGGGCTCTCATTTGCTCATTGAACACTTTAGTTTTCTCATCTGTGAGTTGTTTGCTTCTGTTTCTCACCTACTTTTTATTAGATTGGCGTTATTAATTTATTAATTTGTGGAAACACGTGTGTATGTAAATATATATTTCATGTATTTTCTCTAAGTCTGTTTCTTATCTCATAGCTTTAAGTATGAAACTTTTATAATACAAGAGAAGCTACATATAGTGTAGTTCTTAAGAGCATGGAGTTTGGAATCAGACTTAAAGACTTAAATCCATCAATTTAGCCGTATGAGCACTAAATTACTTAATCTCCCTAAGTCATCATTTTCTCACCTATACAAAAAGGTTAGTAATTATACATATTTTATAGGGTTTTGTGTAAGTGTGTAGAATATAGTAGTCACTATTATTACTAAAGAAGTTTTAAATTTATATATGATAAAAAATGAATCACTCTTTTCCTTTTGCCTTGTGCATTTTATGTATTAAGACCTTCTCTACCTGAGAGTAATAAATGCATTCTTTCTTTCTAAAAAAGAAATGCTATTATGCTGCTAGTCCTGAATGTATAATGATTTCTGAGAATTAAAGTAAATCTATTAAAATCACATCAATTACATCAGAGGTATAGAATGGATAGATTGTCCATTAGGGCTGCTGTAACAGAATATCATGGACTGGTGGCTTATAAACAAAAGAAATTTATCCTGCTGTTCCAGAGACTGAGAAGTCTATTATCCAACGCGCTGGTATATTCAGGGTCTGCCAAGGGCCTGCTTCCTGGTTCCTAGACAGCCATCTTCTCTCCATGCCCTCACATGCTGAGAGGGCCGAGGGAGCTGTCTGGGGTCTCTTTTTTAAATGCATTAATCACCTCCCAAAGTCTCCTCCTTCAAATACCATCATGTAGGGAATAGGTTTCAACATATAAATTTAGGACACAAATATTCAGTCCATCGCAAAGATGTTAGATAATAATAACTAAATGGAACCCTATCGTGATGATTGTATCAGGGAATAATAATTCTACCTCCTAAGAATTTCCCATGATACAATGAGAGAAGTACTTCATGAATCATTAGGTATGTGAACATTAGGTCTGGCCAGAAATAAGCCCAAATTCCCAAAACAGCATCATAAGTCATTACTGGATTAACTACAGTAATCACTACCACCAAGACTGGCCTAACTGATTAAGTCCAATGTTCTATAGGACAAAGGTAATTGTAGCCAGAAGACCCAGTTTTGAGCATTAGCTATGTGACCATAAACCTATTAATCTTTCTGTAAAATGAAGATGAGATAGATCGTGACTACCTCACAGAGTCATATTGTGAGGATAAGATCATACATGGAAATTTTTTGTAAATTATTAAGTTGGGAAGTTCACACAACAGAGCTGGTCCAAGTCCTGACCATAGGATTGGAAGATTTGGTCTACTGGGACACAACGTGGTGAGATTACAAAAGCAGAGGTTTTTTGAGGTCAGTCAAAGCTGGGTTGAAATTTTGGTTTTGACACCCGTTATATTATTGTGGCTACTTTATCTTAAGGTCACTTCACCCATTCATAAAAATGTAGATTCATAGCTACCTAATAGGCATGTTATGAATATTAGCAAAGATGTTTTTTAAAAGTATCAATACTGTGCCTAACAGAGTAGGTTATCAACAAGTAAGTTCTTTCCACTTAAATCTGCATTACAATTGACAATTGTTTTCAACTCACCAGATGCTAATACTGTCAACCCTTCTGCCCAGAAATTATATACTAAGATCTTGAATCAATACATTTTTAAAAAATCTAAGAACATACAATAAAGAAGAGAAATAAGTGTTCTAATTGTCTACTGCAGAATTCAAAGAATGAACAGTATACTATTAAGGGTGGATGTGTGACCTGGTTTTTAAAATGTTTACTACTCTTGAGAAAGGGATAATAGGAAAGAGGAATTGGAAGAGTTTGGTGATGTTAAAATGCCTTATAGAAAAAGCTCCTTTGGATTCATTGCCTTTCCTTTGTTCAATAGTGTTAATATGGTTGGAAAAAAAGAATGAGTTTTAATGAGAAATTGGAAAGAGGAGAGATAATTTTTATATTTTTCTCAAAAATATTTTATTATGCCTTTCTATAGAGTTACAGGGAAGCAGCCATCGGTGCTGTGCTGATAATTTGCTCTGTCTGATCTCTACCTCAGAATGACAAAGCTATTGAATCGGATTTTAAAAACAATTTCTAAGTTGGAGTATTTCAGCAGCCAGAGTTGGGAATGGACCACATACAATACAGAAATGCTGATGTCTCAGCTGAGCCCTGAAGACCAGAGAGTAAGTACAGTACTGGTGTAACCAACAGGAAAATCTTAACTCATTTGGAATTTAGAATCATTTGACCTGGAAAACTGATGAATAAAGTTTTAGTTATATACACAGAATATTTTCCCTAAGAAAATCAAAGCTATAAACGTAGTTGCAGGAAACAAGTTGAATGAAAGTAAAAGATCTAGGTTCTTGGACTTTGGCTAGATCCTCATTGCTGTTCTGCAGTCACGTTTTATATCCTTCCCTTTAATCCTTTGTTCACCCTCATAGCTGTTATCTTTTTCGACAAACCTTCCATACTTCTATCTTTCCCCTGCCACAGCTAATTAATTTGATGAAAAAAATAATCATTTTATCGCTCTTAAACTCATCTACTGTTCTTGTCAAATCAAAATTGTTCAGTGTCTCCAAAGCTATAGTTTCTTCTTAGTTTTTAAAGCTAACTCATACCCCTACTTATTCTATTCCATCTGAGATCTCCCTCCATCAGTATTGCCTTCTCTCCAGCACTGATTTCTTCCTGCAATGATTTCAACAATTCAGACTTATTTCTCAAGACAGGCCTTTAATTGCTTATCATCAGTGCCATTTATTTCTTTACATTAGCTTCTTGGCAGTCACAACAATAAGCCCTGAAATCTTTGCATATTCTGAAAGTTGCAAATATAGAAATCCTTTGTACTTTGTACATGCTCTTAGCTTTTTTTCCCCTCAAAGAATCATGAGTTCCCTGAACATATCATTAGTTTTTCAATTAAACTTTAAAATTTTCACTCCCTTGTTTGACATTTTCCTCTAAAAATATTTCTTAAAAGATAAAAACATTTCTTGATTTCAATTGTACCTGACAGCATGTAAAAGAAATCGAGTCATATTGAGAAGTAAATGTTAGATGGCTAGCTAGCCTCACTTGCCAGCTGAGGATTTTACTGCTACATACCAGTCTCATAGAGCATGGTTTAAATCCAAGTCCTAGAATTACTTTATTTCATGGAACCTAAGGGTTATTTGCAAAGCCAAACACTGTGAATGTTATATTAATAAACCAGATGAGATTTAGAGATATTTTAACTAAAATCATTACCAAGTACCTCTAAAATTGACATGAAATAGAGTTATTTTCAGAAATGTTTACATACCTTGTATAGATAAAATTCCTCTAAGCACCTGTTTGAAATGCCTGGATGATGATCAAACCAGGTATTAAAAAAAAAATCCCAAACTTTGTACATTATTTTTAAAAAGCTTCAAATTTCTTTTCTCCATGGAATTTACCCATCTAAATAATTCAAAAGGTTTCATTTTTGACATTTTACTATTTTAACCTAAAATAACATAATTTTGTGAAAAGAAAATCAAATCTGCATTGAATTTACCATATGCGAAGGTAATAGTCTCAAACACTTGTATTTAATTGCCAAACTCTAGTATGGCTCAGACTCCAGTTTAATTTGCCATATGGAATCAGGTTTCCAACCTAGGGCTTCACTGAAATCTAACTTAGAAATGTGAAATAGTAAAAGTAAATCCTCTGTTCATATAGATGAATAAATAATATTTAGTGATAGTTTGGGGAAAAAAAAAAAAAAACATATCCAAACAAAGCAATACAGGATGACTTTTGGAAAGCAATTCAGCTTTTGGTCAAGATTATGAAGGTCTCTGTAACTTATTAATTTCATCTGCTCTCTTTGTTAATATTCGAAATTCTCAAAAAGATTTGAGATATCTTACAATAAACACACATAATAAGTAATAAAATAAAAATAAAACATCAAACCAGAGAAAATATGAATTAAAATATGAAGTCAAGGGTAAGAATGAAAAATAGTATGTACATATGTAGTCTACAAGATCCTACTAAGTCACTATAGTGAAACAGGGAATTTGTTCTTGAGCAAATTAAAAAGCAAAATAAAAAGGGAAATACCATGGTATTCTTTGTCCAAGAGGAGAAAATATACTAATGTTACAAGAAAAACAAAGCTTTCCTTATCACTTAACTCTGTTTTTGAATGGCTTTATTTAATGGTACACTTAGAGATATAATAGACAATATCTCTAAATCAAATACAAAATATAAATTCTGCTAAGCTGTTCCTCAAGGCTTTGCTTCCCCAAATTTACCTTAATCTGCCTAATGAATTGTGATATAATAGGAAAGGATGGTAGGCCACATAGATGCCAAAACATGTAAGAGAAATGGAAAAGACACACAGTTTGTTGGGGTCCTTAACATATTATTCCATCACTTTAAAAAAATGAATTCACATTTACCTGAAATGAAATTAGCTTTCACCAGACTAATACCAGATCTCTAAATTTCCCTTACAAGACTTTCTAAAGATCAAATGTTCATGCTTGATTCATGTTTAAATATTGCTATGTAAACAGTAATTCGTATTGTCAGTGCCTTTGAAATAAAAGTTCAAATAATCTCCTTTGCAGAAGTCCAACCTGTCTTCTGAACTGAAGGTTGGTCATCTGTGTAAAAGAAACTTCATTAAGTGGACAAAGTGATTGTCCAGCAGCGCAACTCTAGCAATCCGTTCTCTCTTTTTTCCTTTCAGGTATTCAACTTCGATGTGCGCCACTTGAACTGGTCGCAATACATGGAAAATTATGTTTTAGGAATTAAGAAGTACTTATTGAAAGAGGATATGGCTGGGATTCCAGAAGTAAAGCAACACTTAAGAAGGTAAGCAAGATCAGTCAGTTAATACTTATTGAGCACTTATTAGGGATATCTGATTTTATACTAGACATGAAATTTGAGAGAAGAGGAATTAACATTTTTTGAGCATTTGCTGCATAACAGGTCCTTCCTTGAATACCATGTCCTGTAATACACTTTCATTTAGACTTCACCACACCTCTATGAGGCCAGTATTATTTCTGTTATCCCATTTTTATCAAAGAGCTAGTTAGACTCAAAGAAGATAAGTAACTTGTTCTTGTAACACCTTGGTAAGTAAGAGAGACAAATTTGAACCAAAGTTTCTCTGATTCTTCTACCACAGCCTGTCATAATGTGATATAGAAAAAGGATACCCAGCAGGCAGGAGACCTGATAGTACCATTTAACATGGACAAATCACTTAACAACTCTTTAAGTCCTTCAACTGCCTTAAAATTCTTTAAGGGATGAAGAATTATAGCAGTCTTGTGTAATTCTGGTAAAAGAAAAGGGTTTTTAATGCAGAGATGGTAAGGATGGAAAAGTAAATTGCAAACAGAGGAACCGTGAATAGTAAGCTAAGAACTTTAGGACTTGCCCGCTAGTGAACAAGAACCAGAAGATTTGTGATATGGTAATATGGTCAAAGTATATTTAAGAAAGATTATCTTAGCCATGTTTGCAAGATAGGTTAGAGAGAGGTATGAGAAAGAGAAACTAGTTGGAGAATATTATGGAAATCTGATTATTGAGCAGGAATGTTGTAGAAATAAAAGATATAAAACTAAAAAGCCATCGGTTCATGCCTGTGAGCACTTAATTTGCTGGTCACAGCCAGGAAGACATGTATGCTTCAGATAGCATAGTTGGGTATTTGGTACTGTTTTAATTTTGGTTATATATATCTTTTCTCTAGGCTCCGAAATATTTACTACTTCTTTAATACTACCCTCTTCCTCATTGCCTGCCGCCTTCTCATTGCAAGATCTCAGATGGCTCGAAATGTTTGGTTCTTCATCGTGAGCTTCTGTTATAAATTCCTCTCCTACTTCAGGGCATCCAGAATGCTCAAGGCCTAACATTTGGCAGTCTTCTTTTATCTGGAACCTCTCAGATACCTCTGAAACAGCAAACTGTTTCTCTAGATTAGGAAGTAACAAAGAATATGCCCAACCTCATTACCTGTCAAATGTGCTGTCATGTATTCATCCCTATTTCTTAACTATATATTCTTTTTATTACAGTGAAAGTCATATCCTAGCCTATAATTATACATATTTCAGGAAAAAAATTATTTCCAGATTATTTCCCAACACTCTGTATCCTTGAATATAAAATGCCAAAGTATACCCATCTTTCCATATTTAGCTTTTTTCACCTTGAGTGGACTAATTTCAACTCAATAAACATGGAAGAACACATGGTAGAAGCTGAAATATGATAAAGGCAATTCTAACTTTGGAACCATTCTGGGATAAACCTAGTATAAATGTTTAAAATCAAGATAAGTAGAGGAAGAATAGTCTCAACATCCTCACAAATGCTGTAAGAGAAATAATTCTTCACTGAGAAGTATGCTTTTTTGTGTTATACTATAGAGTCCTGGTTGAGGGCTGGGTTAATTAGAAAAGTGGGCTTACATTTAACATTTTTCTTAACTATACTCACTTCTGAAACCTAGAAAGAACCAAGAGGTAGACATAATTATATGTAGAATGAGGGCTTAAGCATATTTGCATTGAGATTCAGTTTACTATGCTTTTGAGGAAAAATTCTCATAATTTGAATTTGACAACTATTATTTCTAAATCTTTTGAATCACCAGTTTTCCTGATAACCTCTCAAGAGTTTCCTTCTTGTTCATTGAAGTCACCAAACCCCTTATATTTAAGCTTATTTTGCTCAGGCCTCAGTTATAGTGACTAAATGGAGAGGAAGGTCCTAGGCTATAAAAACCCAGTCCCCTGAAATTTGCCGTTGGGGAAAGCAAAATTTCAAATAAAATTTTAAATGCTAGTTTTAGTCTTTCTCTATATAGTAGAAATTACTAGTCTATGATCACCAGGATTTGCTAGATCTAGATCATTCCAATTACACCATGTTAACTGTCCAATGTACAGCAGAAAAGGATAGACTTTATTAAGTGACTAAGTTTAAAGACTAGGTGTTGTTTAAAATTATTTTATGTATCAGACAAATGACTTAGTAAAAACTAATTTATTCCAAAATTTCTATACTAATAATATAACATCCCAACTTTCCTCATATGTGACAGATCAGTGCATGTTGGATTGCAGTATTTCATGTTAAAAACCTGGACTATTATTCAAATATAATACCTGGGGCTTAAGCAACTAAAAATAATCGCAACTAGAAAATTACACAAGCATAAAATGTTAACAGCAGTTATATTTATGCTCACTTTCTGGAATAATTGGTAATACTCAGAAAGGCACATTCAGGTAGTTAAAGTGTACAAGGCCTTGAGGGCAGCTTCTACTATTACTTGAGAGTTTTCTGAACCCATAAAGGCCATTTTGAGGGAACTCTTCTGGATAATGTCTTTCCCAATCTCATCTAAATTCTGGGAACGACTTTCTAGGGCTGACAACCCATCTCTGAAACAAAACACCCGGTGATCTTTAGTTTGAGATATCTATATAATATTTTTGAGTTAAATTAAGATATAAGCTGTAGATACAGTAAAAATGAAATCAAGATATAATTCAAAGACATGGGATTAAACATAATAGTTCTAAGAAATTACCCTTTTGATTATTGTGTTTCACTAATAAATTCCACTGACCAAGTATTTGACTTTTGATTAAATGAAAATTTGAATTAAAAAATGTTCTCTTCTAGTGTTGTCTTTAACTGACTACTGATCTCCTCCCCCATCCCCCGAGAAAAAAAGGATATAATCGTCCAAAGAACCTACCAGACTAATGTAAATTAACAGAGGTATATACTACTTCACTTTTTCTAATATCATTCATAGTTATACTTACATGCTGAAGCATGTTCTGTGGCATTAGAGAAACGACAGGAATAGTTTTCTTGTGAACGATTAAGCAGTATAAAAGCAGGTAGGCAGATGTATGAAAGAAAATCCCTAATTATTTTAAAGCAAGACCAATTAACAATTATTTGAGTGCCTAATATATACAATGTAATGAGAAAGAACCATCTACTTTTGGGGGGGAGGGGATGATAAGTACAAAGATATCTGTTTAAAAAGTTGTTTTGATAATCCCTATATTCTGCACCACTAGATACCTGATACAGTAATGAATATTACAGTTGAAGACAGTCACCACTTGAGGCAATTAATACCAAAGAAAATTAAGTCAGAGGGGCACACAACTCAGAAAAACATTTCTCACAATTTTATACTAACCTAACGTTATCTCTAATGCTTTATTTAAATAACTGATTTAGAATCTCAAGGTAATCAGACTGATCTGAGGACTCATAACCAAATAGTGTATATCACAATAAACTTAACAATTAAAGTAGATCAGCCTAGATACCAAACACATCAATAATTTTCAAAGTTCATGGAAATCACATGCAAATTTCCATAGGGCTGTTTGTCTAGAACTATAAATCTAATAATTATGTTCTGGTAATATAAGAAACTACCTATAGCAAAAGCTAATTGTTGTCCATTTGCCTACAAAGAGATGGAAAAAAAGCTCACCGCCTAGATTACTTTTTAAAATATATTTTTAAAAAATTTAACAAACCTAGCAGTTGCTAGTTTTAATATGTAACTGGCTTGACAGGTGGTTCTGACACACAAAAAAACATAGGTGTCCCTACTTTATTTGTAACACCGATTTCTACCTTTAACTCTAAATATAGGTGGGGAGATGTGAGGTTGGGAAACTTGCATCAATTCTAGAATACTTTAAAGAAATTAAAGCTAAGTATAGTTCAAGAAATCACCAAATTGATTAGTATAACTGCTTGAAAACAGAGTAGAATTTATAAAATATTTATTACGTAGATACATGAGTTGTTGCTGAAGGTCTGCTTTAGTATGTAGCTTTTATTAATGGGTACTTTTCCCCACACCTTCTAAGTTTTACTTTAAATTACAAAATAGTATAAATGAGTTATATTTAGAGTTGTTAATCTAATTTCTTTTGATAAACATTCATCTGCAAAAAAGTGACAATTTTACTTCTTCATTCCCAATTTGGATGCCTTTTCTTTCTTTCCCTTGCCTGACTGCTCTGGCTAGGACTCCCAGTACTATGTTGAATAACAGTTGTGAGAATGTACATCATTGTCTTGTTCCTCATCTTAGAGAAAAAGCTTTCAGTTTTTCACCATTGAGTATGATATTAGCTGAGGGTCGATAAACATTCAATTTCTATTTGCTAAAAAACCCTATTTAAACATTTTGCTGATTATAATCAACTGTTGACAGGTTTATAGACTTGAATCAAGTGTTCAATTTTCATTTTTAACATGAAAAATATAAAATAAATCCAATTTCATTCAGTAATTTAGCTCTATCTGGAGCAAAAGCAAATGTAAACGAGTCATATGTAAAGATTGCTATATCTTTCCTATAAGGAAAAACAGCTTAAGTATGAGGAACTGAGGCTTATTGGGGGGTACATAATTGTAAAAGGACAAACTATTCTATAAGGAGTCATTTTAATTAGTCCATTTATTCAAGATTAAGAGACTAAATGAGTTTTTTTTTTTTGCTGTCCTCTTAAAACAAAAAAAAAAAACCTTACAAGAAAACCAAACAAAATTCCAAGGCTGTTTGTTTCCTACCCTTAATGCAAAGTGATTTCATTACTAAAGAAATATTTCAAAAGGGGCAAAAAACAATAAGGATATACTGGATATTCAATCTAGGCACCATACCATAAGGTAGTAAACAAACGGTGATCTATTTAGATAATGCTAACAAAGGGTAACTGTGTCTCCCTTTGGCTTGCTGAAGGTTTGCTAAAGTTCCAACCAGAGGGGAAAAACTTTATAGGGGCATGGTGAGATTTTAAAGGTCATAAGGCTTAGGTTTAAGTAATTTTTAAACAATCAAAAATATTCATATTGACTCAAGTTCAAGATTCAAAGTTTTAAATTTTGAAGAAGACTTGCATATAAATTTAATTTTTCGTACCTGAATTATTAACTCAACATAAAAAAGAATTCATAATATAGCTCTTCTTACACCATTATAAAATTAGGAGGTCTTAGTCATTACTTTAGGAATTCCTAAGTTTGTATTAAGGATTGTAAATTTTGTTTGGATTTGTAATTTATTATAAAAATTCAGTGATTTCTATCATAAAATGTATATGAGAAAAGTGTGATATTAATCATCTAAGTTGAAAATTATAATTTTGTAGTTCTAACAAATATTAAGCTTTTCCCAAGAGGTAGTGTTAAGTGTACAAATACTGCAGCAGAGAATTCACCTAAATATTTCATCTCTTCTTATAGGCCAATGTATGCAAACATAGTTTTTAAAAAATCCATTTTACATAATTTGGGTTTTAACTTTTAAAATATCTAGGCTGAAATATATACAATTTTAAAAATATTTATATTGAAATATATACATGTAGGTATTATGAATACCTTAATCAAATGAAAAGGAGGACTGAGTAATAAAGTTAGGTATCCTACTGGAGGTACACCCAGGCAGAAGCCAAAGTGCATAATAAGTAGTCAGTACAGTGTTCTCTGTAATGAAAGATAAACATGTGGTGAAATCAAAACTCCTAACAAATCTTAATATGCAGGTATACTTCATCATTCGTCATCCAAAGGCTGGTTAGAATCTTAATGCTGATTGCCAAAAATGTGACTCTGCTATTTGGGAGTTTCAGTTGGAAACATTTCTTAACTTTTATAATGAAATTCAAATGGCAAAGCAGGATTTTGCTTTGAAGATTTTTGTCTAGTTTTAATGGGATAGATTAATTCCATTAAAATTTTAATATGGTATTTGGCAAACATGGAAACATTCAAAATCATATATAAGTAATTTTTAAAATTAATTTTAAATTTTTTTAAAGATACGTAACTTATCATTCTATTCAAAAGAAAATAATTCTGAATCATTATTGTCGTTCTTCCCATTAAAGAAAAAACTGAACTTTGAACTTTAGTCAAAATTCTAATACTCTTCTGTTAAAATTCCTTTTGAGAGATGTTCTATTAGTTTCTAGTCTAATTTTGTTGAAAGAATATCTGAAGAAACCAAAAACACAGAGAAGGCCCATCTACTATTTGGAATTTTCTGGATTCAAAAATCTTTCAAAGCATATTATGTCACATGTATTAATCAGTTAACTTCATGGCTCTTTATGATAAATTGTGTATTTTAAACATTGATTCTTCTGTTATTTTCTGCAAAATATCATTCAGCATAAACTTTACTGCAATGTAGTTTTATCAGTATGTCTCCTCTCTGTTACATTACTGTCCCAATTGTTTTCAAGAAAACATTGTTTTTAACCTTTTAAAAATATCCATTTGAAAAACTATATCTTGTGACAGCCTATTCTCTAAAAATCATTATATAAATCTAGTCTTTTTAGTCTTGGCCCTGTTATTTACTTGAAATTTGTTTCCCCATTTCTCTAAATGGTTTAAAGCAAGGGTCCCCAACTCTTAGGCAACCATAGATCAGTACCAGCCCATGGCCTGTTAGTAACCGGGCCACACAGCAGGAGGTGAGCAGCGGGCCAGTGAGCGAAGCTTCATCTATATTTGCAGCCGCTCCCCAGCGCTAGCATCACTGTCTCAGCTCCATCTCAGATCATTAGGCATTAGATTCTCATAGGAGCACTGGTCTCTGGTGCCAAAAAGGTTGGGGACTGCTGGTTTAAATCATGGAGATTGGTTGATTATTCTTCTACTATTATTAAGTATTACAAAAGGAAAACTGATGTTGGCACATGTATTTTAAATATAGTTTTTAATGTCACCTGAATATCTCCTTCTCATTTTAATCTTTTATAGTCTGAAAATTTAAAATCAACTCTTAAATAGTAAGAAAGTCAGAACACAATCTAATATAGAATCAATCACATTCAGGACACTGAATGCCGATGCTTCTTTCATCCAGGTTTATAGCTTAACAGACATTGTTTAATATGGTAATCTCAGATATGACATTATCTTTTCTTAAATACCTACCTCACATTTCTATTTTATTTAAAGTTACCCTGTTGCCCAATCACCAAACCAAGTATAAAATATTCTCTTCCTCTTAATATTTTACAAACTGATAATTTTCATCATCAGTAGTGGATCTTTTTATTACTCACACCCTGCTTCCAAAGTATACCAATATAATATAATGATCAGATTAGGAAATTTAGCATTTTTTAAAAAATATGCTTTCTTCTCACTGTATAAGTGCCCACTATACAATCTGTAAATGAAACCTCTGTTATCTATTATAGCATCTATGTTCCTGCCTCCGTAAGAATTCATCTTAGTCTTCCAAGACCCTACCTCGAACAGTTAAAAAAGTCAATAGCTAAAGTTTAAAGAAAAGCAGTTACCTTCATAAGACCAAATTATTGGATAAATGGTCTTGTCATTATGGCTTAACATTAATATGGCTATAGCCTGGGGACCCATCCCTGTTTTCCCTTATTAACAATGTGACCTGATCACAACTTTTTAAAGTCTAGACTAGTTTTCCATATGTTTTACATATTTTATTCTGACATCACATATTTTAAAAACAAAAGGACGCAAACATTCGCACTTATTAATGCGTTTTTCTTTAGCTGTCGTTTGACTTCTTTCCTTCAGACTCTTCAAGGCTGATTTCGATACTGCCCATTTGCTGTGAAAATATCATAAGTGGTCATCTTCAAAGAAATACTCCAGCTGGGCTTATTCACTGATTAGCTGCATAATTTCTTCTAGGACATTTGTAACAGACACAACATATACAGGATTTCAGTTTGGGTTTTTTTTCCTTTTTTTTTTTTTTCTAGGTATGATTCCTGCTTCTTATTCATATTTCTTTTCTTTGAATATATTGCACAATATTTTACTATTAAAAAAAGGTTTTAAGTCTCAGGCAAAAAAGTTTTTCTCCTTCACTTGGGAGGCGCTAATGTGTATTATTTTCTAAAAGAGGTAAGTGGTTGTCTGTGTGGCCATCCTCAAAGGGCACCTAGAGAGAAAAAGACCAAAGCATCAATTTCATTCCTTACCCTATTTTCTCTAAACACAATGCTTTATTTTGAGCAATTTCTTTCCAGGCACCAAATGATACGTCTTAGATTTAACAATGATACCATGACATAGAGATCAGTATCATTTGTACTATAATACTTACAGAATTGACAGGTTTGTAGGATCCAATTCTGAAACGACAGTAAATTATTTCAACTATAAATTTTCCAATTCCATGTAACATGCCTGTAATAAAAAATGTTTTTAATTAAATTATGCTTTTAATAAAATTATTTCCTAAATTGCTATGTAAGACCATAAAACTAATTACAATGGAAAAGATTATGGAAGGAAAGAAAGTAGTCTGCTTTATTCACTTCCACAGTTAAAAATAAAAGACAGTGAATTTTAAACCAAATGGACTTCTTTTCAAAATCACAAGGCCACATAATTCATGACCTTGACAAAGCAATCTTTTCAAGGGTGCTTAATACATCACACCCACACAGTTATGAAAAATAAATAATACCAGCACCACAAATGAAGCAGTGACAAAGACTTTCATAAGAAAAGCTAATCAATCATCTAAAAACTATAATTCAAAGTTTATAAACTACCCAGCTCCATGTAATATAGAATAGGGGTTGGGGATAAAGAAGGAACTATTTTCTTTATTATACTTTCAAATTTTTGTGTTTACAATTCTTCAAGTTATCTTTGAGAGAACTCCATAATCTCAGGGCAAAAAAAAGCCAAGAATCATGAAAATACTGACTGAAATATTTGGTTTCACATATCACATAGTTCAAAGTAGCATAAGATAGGATTTTACATATTGTACAATTAAAAATACTTTAAATAAAAAAGAAAATTTACATTCAAGTGTCTACTATTTCTAGTTATTTTCTCACCTAATCCTATATATAACACATTTGCAAGTTAGATATTATTATTTCCATTTTTATAGATGAGAAAACTTCAGAAAAGGTGGGTGATCTATACAAGGTTATTACTAAGTAAATGGCAGAACTTTAATTCACTTCAGGAACTTTCTAGCTCACTAAGTAATCTCCCTTAAATCACTGAAGGCAATGAATTTAGTTATATTTGTTTAAGCAATATAATTTTGAAGGTTTAGAATTAAGTCTTCAATAAAAAATTCTTTACATATCAAAACATGAAAATGTGTATATTTCTTGCCCCTTTTAAGTAAAAGCATCAGCAACACTTTCATAAATTAGACCCAAAAAAGGAATAAATCTTAACCTGTTGTTGAAAAGATTCCTCCAACAATACCACAGAGTCTTACAAAAAACTGCCAGAATGGCATATGCTCCTCAGTAACTGTCACCATAAGAGAACTGAGATCATATTTCATAAATATCCCAGAGACTCCATGGCTGCCTGCAGCATGGTTAATGACACGTTCCTAAAAGGAAGGCAAAAGGAAGGGGAGAGATAGGAGGAGAAAAACAGTATTCATGTCATCAGGTTACTTACACAGAGTTAATATGAAGCCCTACAGCCCGACTGTATGAGAGGGACATCCAATCTCTTTATAAATTGCCCTACTAGACAAAACTCTTGAGAGATAATCAAATTGTCCTGTATTCTTTATGTGGTTAGCTTCTGAAGCATCAAGAGAGCAGAATCATTCTTCCCTATTTTCTCAAAAAGATCAGTTTCAAGTTTTCTATTGAGCTCAAGAGCTTACAACTGTATGGCACATTCTTCACTGACTGAATAAATAAAAACTAAGTTCATATTTTGACATAATTTTTATACTATTTCTTTGCTAAGAATTTACAAAATAATCACATATAGTTCCTGTCACTTAAATAGTAAAAGAGGTCAAATACGTGGTGACAGAAACAAATCTAACTATGGGAGGTAAACACACAATGCGATGTATATATATGCCTTATACTTGAATTGTCCACCTGAAACTTACTGGATTTCATTAACCAATGTCACAATAATAAAAAATTAAAACATTTAAATTAAAAAATAAATAAATGATCAGATTTAAAAACAAATTCACTTCGCATTCATTTTAAACTATGAGATACAATACAGGAAGAAAACAGTGCATTAATTTGAAAGATATCAAATTGGTAGTTATGAAAGAGTCACAGGAATGTAAAGTAAAGCATAGAAAATATAGTAAATAATACTGTAACAACTATGTAGGTGCCAGATGGGTATTAGACTTATTGAGGGGGAATTACTTCATAAATTACATAAATGTCTAACTAGTACATTGTACACATGAAATGTAATATTAATGGTCAACTGTAACTGAAAAACAAAAAAAGAAAGGTATCACATTTGAGCTACTGGTTCAGTTTTTAAAGGAATCTTTTTCTTGAAAGAAATGTAACTAAAATTATAAACCTACCACAGTGTGCAAACTGAGAAATATTCTATTTCATTCCATCCTGCTTACACTTCAAAATTCAAGTTTGCAAACTTTCTAATAAATTTCTATTATAGCTCAAAACAACTATGCTGCAAGAGTGCTTTGTTATGACTTTTATGTCAGGCCCTATCTATTTTTACTAAGGTATAACTAAACTGCAAGCTTTAGGAATAAAAATTACAAGAGAAATTAAAACAATTTTATTTGAGACAATACAAAACCCCTTTTCTACTAATACAACAGAGTCTTACAAAGCCATTGTTCAATAAAGTGACTTCATGTTAAAGTAAGTGTGTCTGTTTTTCCAAAAGCTTTGTTACTGTGTAGACTGTCTGATGTTCGGGTGGTGTTGACCTTAGTTAGAAATGGTTTCTCCCCACTCCTACAAGAAATGCAAGAAGCATGATATATACTTGTATACTCTTTACCTAGTCTCTCTCTCTATGTGAAAATGCACACCGCAGACACACACATTTATACGTACTTATTTTTCCTATGAACCATTTGAAAAGTTATAAACACAAGACACTTCACCCCTAAAATCTTCAGTATTTAATCTCGTATGAATAAGGAAAATTCTACAATTATTGAGATACAGCCATCACTAAGTTATAAGACTATCAAACGAAAACTCCATATGGAGAAAAGCAAATTTTGCCTTAGAATTCTTCTGGATACTAGTATTTGAATATTTTGCCTTAGAATTCTTCTGGATACTAGTATTTGAATATTCACCATTTTTAAACACAATAATAAGAAAATATGACTCCCAAAGTAAATGAGAAATCTTTTACACTGTCCAATTCTAAAACTCTGATCCTCGCTGCTATATTTATTTATAAGACTACCCCACCCTGAGGTTGTAGTGTGTTTGTCCTCTCAATTAGATGAATACAAGCACAAATTAGGAAAGCGAACCCTCAAAATCTGTTATCTGAGTCACAATAGCCATGCATGCCTGAGTGGGTACATTAATTTAAAAATAAGTAAAACACAGAAATCAGAGAATCTGCTGGCAGATAAAAACTGCTTATACCAATGCATGAGAAAACGCATTAAAAAACTAAGATATTAAGAATAAAATAATACCATCGTAGGTTAGTAATTTTAATTGAATACAAAACCTTTCAGATTTAAAAAATCTACTTCTTTTCTTGCTCTAGAACATATGTACCTATTTCTGATATTTTCTTGGCTCAAAATAATATGTTAATGCATTTGAAAACTTTCACAAATTTTAAATAGGGGAGGGCACCAAATGAAACTACAAACTTATTTTGTTGCAGGAGGACAATAAAATGCTTCAAAAAATCATTTTTTCAGTTGGAGTCAACTTACCCTTTCTGTCACAGAAAATTGATGGGTGTCTGCTGAAATTTTATATGTATGTAGTTTTGTTGGCACAACTGTAATAAAATATTGGAACATCTGGTTGTCTAGAATAAAAACAAAATATATTTTTGTCATAAATCCAGTAAAAACAAAACTAGTGCCAAATATATCCCCCTTCTATTAAATACACTTAATCTGAAATTTAATGCTACATATGACTTAATATTTAACAACAAATAATTTTAAAAGAATGAATGAAGGCAATATATTCATACTTGGTAAAACAAGTTCTCAGTAAGCATAAAATAGTCACACGCACACCTTTTATGAAATGTTTAAAAAGATGAACTAGTGACTTAGACACCTTTATAATCATCATCATCCTTTTATCAAATATGGAAAAGCAGCATTTCTTTATAGTAACAGAAATTAATAAGGCTAAAATTAAGATAGTATAACCACCACTGGACCCATTTTCAGAGTCTACTAATATCTTAAGACATGTAAATAAATCAAAGTTGAATTAGCCAACCTTTGGATAAATGTAAGAAATTGATACTACCGCAGAAAGATAACAAACTACTCAATGATGGCCTAGGGTTTCTGTGTAATCAAAATCATCATATTTATATAGTCATTAGACATTTCTAGGTTCAATACAAGTCATTAATAACAGTATATTACCAATTATTATTTAATTTTAAACAGTTCGCGTCATACAAAACATTAAATCTCTTGGCATGTGTTCTAAAAAATTATGTTTGACCTGAAAACAGATGTACTTCACACCACATGGTAATAATTATCCATAAAATTGTGAGTACATAAACAAAATGCATCAATTTTAAACAAATGATTCGATACATTTTAGCAAATGTATTTACCCATATGATTACCACCACAATCAAAATATAAAACATTTTCATCACCTCAAAAACATTTTCAGCACCCCTCCACAGTCAATCCACTTTATCTCTGGCCCTGGGCCAACCATTAATCTACCTTCTATTGTCATAGATTAGTTTTGCATCTTCTAGAATTTCATATAAACAGAAGCACACAGTATATACATTTCTGTGTCTAGCTTTTTTCGCTCAGCATGAATGAATTTTTATTTCCATCAATCCAATTTCTCTGTCTCTTATCTCAGTGTAATTCAGAATAGGGGAGGAAAGGATAAAACTGTAAAGAAGAGGAAGAGAAGTAATGCATAATGGTTTCTTTAAACACTATCATTAAATGAGTTTCTAATATAATAAAGCAAAGCCTATTTTAATTTCATTTCTTATTTCTCCTACTACTTGTACCAATATAACTTTCAAAAACAAAGTTTTTGACAAGTTCTTCCACTATTGATTTCAGCTTAACATCCTAAACATTATCACAGACAATATTAGGACAAAAGGATGTTAGCTTTGTCTACCACTGATAGATGGCGTATCAATTGTGGATGGTCTTCAGTTTCATCCTTTAAGTTGTTCTTTGACATAAGGTAAACAGCTCAAGGCTGTGCTTAGTTTTGAAGTGTTTTACAAATAAACTCAACATGTCATAGAGAGAGCAAGGTGAAAGTGCTAGGAGAAAAAACGGTGTTCAGGTATAAACTATTTACGGAAAAAAAATGAAATTGAGAGTAGTGAGGCAATAAATAATGCTGTATACATAGGTGGGATCATTAGACTTGGAGGCAAAATTTAAGGACAAAGGGAACTTCACCACATGTGAGGAGTGAAGAGCCAATGCAATGAATAATAATCACCAAGCGTCAAAGAAATATGACAGGAAAAATTGGAAAACTATTTAAGCTGTGGCCAAAGAACTACTGAAGACCTATCTGTCTAATGTTAATTCAAGAAAGGGCTATCAGTTTGTTAAATAATTTCATTGCCAGGTCAGGGGTGGGGGTGGGGAATACGGCTGAATGAAATTTTGTTGGAAGCCACAAATTGTAACAAAGGTTGTATGTCCAAATCTGCACAGTATTAAAGATGTAATTGCTAAGTAATCCCTTCAAAACTTTTGGAGCACATAAAGGAGGAGGCAGTTACCTTAACACAGCAGATTTATAATGCTGATTTTTTTTTTAATTTTGAAAAAGAGGCCCAATAAGAAATATATTAGGAAAGAGAAGAGTATACCTGCTTTAAAGCTTTGAATAACCTACTGACATTCATCTAGTAGCATTTTATAATATAACTCTGCATACCTCTTAGTCTTTTTGAAGTTTGGAATAAGTAGGCTTAAAAAGAGCCTTTTGAAAATGAATCCGTTTCTATGTAGAACCCCTTTTGTGTAGAAATTTATAGTTCCTTTTAGCATCTTGAAACAAAGTATTAATCAACATGTTTTCAAATGAACATCTCTTAAGTAATATTTAATACATTCTGGTACAGAATGAGCACATACTTAAGATGAGATTATAATAAATAGAGTTTATAATTCTCAAAAGGTTTCTACTCACACATTTCCAAATTTAGTATGCTCAAGTATCCTTAAATTGTAAACATTCTCATATGTAAACATATATATACTCATGAATGTAAGTCAATATTCTATGTAAAACATCTTTATTGTATCAGATTACACTATGCTAAAGTATAAAATACTGACAAGAATATTAATAAATCAATTTGAATAAAAAATTAAATCCTTAATTACAGTTTTGCAAAGGCTAGAATTCCTACTAGCACAGGAAACTTTAAACATCCTTAAAAGGTCCTATAGGTGGAGCATGTCATAGAATACATCTATTTAACAGGAGGAAAGACAACCAAAAACATCAGAAAACAAGAATAGATGACTTGCTATGAAAGTAAAAAAAAAAAAAAATTCATTCACATTTGGATAGACTGAAACAGAATGGAATAAATGGAATAGAAGGTTTAAAAAACCAGTAATAAAAGGTATCTATGCTATATTACTTCTATTTGTGTTAATAATTAAGCCATTCTAGAATAACTCTAGGTCTCTGATGTTTGTAAAATTCTCCAGAGAGGTTTCTAAAATGTTATTCTAGAACTCTGAAGCATACAAAGAAGAAAATTCTTAGAATATTGAACTTTTTTTGTTCTTATTCTTTCTTTGGTGAATACAGAAAAAGAGTTATGGAGGATGGGAAAAAAATGGTGTAGATGATATAGAGGCTTTGTTCATCCCTCTTGCGACCAAATCAAAGATCTGACAGAAACACTAAGCAAACAGCAAGCAAAGTTGCCTGGGATCTAGATGAACAGAAGCACAACAACTAGAGAGAGCAATAATTAATCACCTGCAAAGAGAGAAGGTAGGATAAGGTAAGGATGCAAAGCTGTCCAGGCCCGAGCGGCTGAGTGGGATGGAGGCAGCAGCAGTGGCAGCCGGCAGCTGCAAATGCCTCTTAAAGGGACCATGTCCATAAGCGGACTGTTGTAGTGATGGACCTGCTCGCTCTAAGCACCAGTGCCAGGTGAGCTGCACAGGGGGCACCAGGGACTTACAGAGGGGCAGTGAGTTGTCGGAATCAAGTAGGAGGTGAGGTTCTCTCCTGGGCAGAAGTGCCACAGGTATCCACTGTTCCTCCGTTGAGTCCTCTCCCCTCCCAGTGTGTGAACACAGAGCCATCACATCATCAAACTGGATAACAGGTCACTCCGCCCAGAAGAGTCCCTGCAACTCTGCCTCCCTAAACTTGTGGTCCCACCCAAACCACATCCAGTTGTGTCCTCCACAAGTATTCCTTGCTGAGCAGCGCCAAGACTCACACTGGTGGCAGCTGGCCTCGGTTTCTGGTGCGGTTTCTTGAGGCAACTATAAGCACAGCATCTGTGGATTGCTTGCTGAATCTTAACAGGTGGCCCCAAAGGGGCACAGGCTGGGGCTAAACTTGGCCTGCAGTTGAATCCCTCTCAGGACTGTGCTTCTGGACACCTACTACACAAAGCCATGTTAAAAAGACCGAGAGACTTAGGAGCTTTGTTTAGTACATAGAAACAGACATGGAAAAGCAGCCAAAATGGGAAGACAAAGAAGCAGAAGCCATATGAGAGAACAGAACAGAGATCTAGGAATAATAGAGTCAAGGAAGCTAACAGATGCAGAGTTCAAAATGCTGGTTATAAAGATGCTCAATGAATTTAGGGGAAGTGTAGATAAATTCAATGAGAACTTTAACATAGAGATAAAAAACATAAAAATGGAATTGGAAATTATAAAAAGGAAAAAGTCAGAAATGAAGAGCACATTATCTGAGATGAAGAGTATATTACAGGGAATCAACAGAGTGGATAAAGAGGACTGAACCACAGAGACAGAGGATGGAGAAACCAAGGACACTCAATCAGAATGGCAAGAAAAAAGAAGCCAACATTATAATAATTATTTAAGAAGCCTATGGGACACAATTAAATGTAAAAATATCCTTGTTGTAAGGGTACCTGAAGGAAAACAAGAAGTTGAAGAGCTATTTGAAGAAACAATGATGGAAAATTTCCTTCGCCTGGTGAAGGAAATAGACATACAACCCCAAGAACTTCATAAAGTCCCAAAAAAGATGAACCCAAAGAGGCCAACAACAAGACACATTATAATTAAAATGCCAAAGGTTAGATACGAAGAGAAAATCTTACAAGAAGCAAGAAAAAAGTAGTTACCTACAAGGGAGCACCCATAAGACTGGCAGCTGATTTCTCAAAAGAAATTATGCAGGACAGAAGGCATGGCACGAAATAGTCAATGTGATGAAAACTCAGGATCTACAACCAAGAATACTTTATCCAGCAAAGATATCAGTTACAGTAGAAGGACCCATAAAGAACATTACAGACAAAAATAAGCTAAAGGAATTTATCAATACCAAGCCAGTATTATAGTAAATGTTGGAGGAACTTCTTTAAGAAGAAAAAGTATGTATCAAAAATAGGAATAAAGAATGGTAATAACTACATTCCTATCAACCAGTACCTCAAATAGAAAAAAATTAAGTGCTTCGACCAAGAGAGAGAGTGGCTGAATGGATAAGAAAATAAGACCCCTACATATGCTGCCTATAAGAGACTCACTTCAGATTAAAAGACACACACAGACTAAAAGAAAGGAGTTGGAAAAAGATATTGTCTGGATGGATCTAGAGGGTATTATGCTGAATTCAATAGGTCAGATACAGAAAGATGAATATTGCATGATTTCACATACATGTGGAATCCAAAGAACAAAATAAACAACAACAACAACAACAAAGAACAGAAATAAACTCACAGAAATAGGGAATATTTTGAAGGCTACTAGATGGGAGGGAGGTTGGGGGATGGCAAAAAAGGGCAAAGGGATTAAGAAATACAAATGGACAGTTACAAAATAAACATGGAGATATAAAGTACAGCATAAGGAAAACAGTTAATAATGTTGTAATAAACATGTAAGGGGGAAGAGGGGTACTAGATTTAGTGGGATGATCACTTTGTGAATTAGATAGACCTCTAATCACTATGCCATACGACTGAAACTATTATTGTTTGCCAACTAAAAACTCATTGAATTGTACAACTCATTGAATTGTACAATGTAAATACGAGCAACTAATTGTCTATTATATTTCAATAAAGCTGGAAAAAGAAAAGCAGTTATGCCCTAAAAATACATTAACCTTTCGTATATTTAGATAGCTTTTAAATTCTACAACTTCTGCAGCCTACATTTAATTTTTTAGTCTCTTCTATGCCGCCATTTTTAATATTTAAATTTTATCTCCTACTAGGACAAAGTCTCTCCGCACATGACTCCACTTGAAAGTTATCAACTACTTAAAACCACTTAAAGATTTATCTGTTTATCTGTTATAAGAGGGTTAGAAAGAGGATTATTAAAAATGTATTAATATTAAAATATAAGAACAATTGCTTACATGTAAATTCCAACAATAACTATTAAGTACTTACGATCTTCAGCAATTTTTTCAGTTCCATCTAAAGGATTAATAATTCCTGGAACGAGCTCTCCAAAAGACAAATGATCTATTCTGTGAGAAAAGTTGTATGCTAAGAGGCAAAATATAAAACCAATTAAGTAGAGAAATTATATTATTCAAAACACATATTATAGATTGGTTCACAATCTTATCTAATCTCAAATAAAAACACCTAAAATCTGCAGGTATAACAATGTAGTATTTAAAACCACAATAATTTTGAGAAAAATGCTTATAAATATGTGGGAATTAAACGTACAAGGGTAAGTAAATTCTGATAAAATGATATATCTTTAATTTCATGATTACATACAAATTGACATCTAAAAAATATTATATGTCTTTCCTGGTCCAAATCATCACACAGTAATAGGATTGTGTTGTCAGAATAACTGGGATGATGTCCATGAAGCCAAATAATGAAAATGATCAGATAATACACTGCTAAATGTGACATAAGTGACCTTTTATGGAATTTATTATTTGTTTTATTCTCTAAAGCAGACTTTAAAAACTAAGATTTATGACAATCATCATAAGAAAATAACTTGAGTACTTTATATGTACATGTATATATGTCCATATTTAGATTTACATATTGAAATATACCTCAAGTATATTTCCTTCATTATCCATTAGATTAGCATAAATTTGTACAAAGTGATATAAGGAATACCAAGACTTCCTCCTAACTTTAGCAACTTTCGAGGCATGACTAAATATAAATACAGGTAGCTTAAAGACAAGAAAAAATGGATTAGAATCAATAAATCTAATCATTTATTTTCTCCTTTGGATATCCTGTTTTCGAACAGCCCGCTTTCAAAGCCCTACCTTGCACCTGCACTAAAAAATTAACAAACAAATAAAAAACACTTTTTTTTCCCAAGGGCCTCTTCATAGAGAAAATCTTCAGAAACTGCTTACAGTCATGGTTGACAAGTGCTGCCAAATGTGCATGACCTCGGGGATGTGGAATTGCCCTGAAAGGAGGAAAAAAAGATTAAAGTAATAACATTTAAAAATATAGCTAATTAAAATCAGAAAAGAGATCTTTCCCAATTGTGTAATTTTCTTAGTATAAAATAAGAACATACTTGGCCTATGATTTAAGTAGGTAAGTCTACTAATTTCAGCAATATAATAAGCTGGGGGTTGGCTTATTTTCTGTAAAGAGCCAGGCAGTAAATATTTTAGGCTTTGAAGGCCAAGGGCAAAATTGAAGATATCAAATAGTTAGGTACATGATGGGAGAGAAAACAAATTTTCACAAGCTTTAATTAAGCACGACTATGTTCCAGTAAAACTTTATTTTTAGATACTGAAATCTGAATTTCATATTTTTCATGTGCTCTGATGTATTATTCCACTAATTTTCGGTGAAGGAAAGGTTGTTTGAAAATTGTAGGGCACTGAGGGGAGGTATTTTCGGTTGACAGTTACTTAGGAGGAGTAGCTACTGGCATTTAGTGGATAGCAGCACAAGGCATCCTGCAGTACAATGACAGTCACACACACAAAAATATTGTTCCACATCTTGCATGACTTCCAAACATTCTAAGTGTCATTTATGTAGGTGAAAAACCTATGTGTAATGATCTGGATCTAGAATTTACCTATACAAAATATGTAGGTGAAAAACCTATGTAGGTGAAAAACCTATGTGTAATGATCTGGATCTAGAATTTACCTATACAAAATACTTTGTTGTAGTTCAATATACAGTAAATTTCCCAGGAAATAGAGAGAATGTTGTTATTTTGTTTCGTTCACAGTATTACAAAGAGCTGTTCACTATTTCAGAATATCACCTCATTAACAGAAATACCATTCATGATATCTGAGTGGCCAATACATCTGTTTTACTCTGCATTTATAGCTGTTGTATACCTAATGATTCTACATATAAGTGGCAAGCAACTGCCTACTTCCCTACCTTATCTAATGTATTCATGCTGAAGAATTTGCATATTGGAATATTATGTTATAAATCATGTTCTTTTTATTTCTTCTTTATAATACAGTTGAGAATGATATTGTGCCTGAGAGGTAATGTGAGATCTTCAAAAAGATCAATATTGAACTTAATAAATCTAGTACCAAAAAATTAAGAGTGGATTTAAGGAATATCTGGGAGATGATAAGGATAAGATACAAACCAAATACTTTTCCATTTGACCTCTCTTATTGCTGGTATGAGTTACACCACATGAAGCAAGAAGTTGAAACTGGGAACCACAATATATAGAAGCTCATACGATATTTGTCAAAGTTACTCTTTTTAGTTAGTTTTGGAGTAGGATATTATTTGTATCCAAAGGTGCAATAAAATCTTCCACATTTCTTTGAGCCACCTATTATTTACCATTATTTACAATTTCATGATACCAAAAAATTGTAAAGTTCCCAGCTATGGGTTGAGGATGGGGAGAATGGGTGCTGGCAACAGTAACAAAACAACAAAAAATGAATGTTAAGAGTAGGACAATGAAGACAAATGTTTGATCTGATCACTGTAAACACTGAAATAATCATGCATAAAAGTCTAATGCTATCTTTCTATCCATATATATATATGATGTCCAACCACTGTCTTTCCTGCTTTGTAACCTTTCTCTCTGATGCCCTTCTCTCCTTTATATGCAAAATTCCTAATCAGCCACTAGTTTGAACCCTATTAAGGTTTTCCTTAATAAAGCCTCCGCTGACTTACAGAGTAGGTGGGGTTATATAATTTCGTATCAGCCATATTTCTCCTTGATACCTTTGCTATAACTATAATTAAATAATCATTAGTATAATTCACTGTTTAATGTTTGGACTCTCATAAAATGTCAGCACCACAGGGACAAAAACCTTTCCCTTTTTTTCAGTTTCACCCTTGGTATCTAGCATGGTACTTGGTGCACAGAAAGTACTCATCAAAAACTGTCTTTTACAATGAAGAATTGTTCAGCTTTGCATCTTAGGAAGGGACAAGGGAAGGGAGAAAGCAGGGAGAGAGGGAGGGAAGATCAGAAAATATATTTATTCATTCAGAAATGTACTGAGTATTTACTGTATAACAGGTTCTGTACTGGGTGTTATTTATGAAGGTAGGTGGTCTAATATTTTTTCTTAACTTCCACCTAATTTAACTTTATCCTAGACATGACGAATATCTAACTACATCAAAATATTTGTCTCAAATAAGGGATATGAAATCCTGAATAATGTTAAGGATTACATTTTGATGATGATTGCCAAATGAAAAACAACAACAACAACAACAAAAACCAATTACCATGCAAGCAAAATGAATAAATTAAAGAAATGTCTAGGTAAGAGTTGTTTGGCTACTAAAACTTGGCAAGTTCATATTTACCTACAGCTCACTTCTTTAATACATAAAATATGACATGACTGTTTAACATTTTAAGTAGTTTTTAAAGTTAGTAGTCTTCCCCATCCTGAGAGTAAAGCCCTGAACATCAGTCTTGAGACATCAAAAATATAAATACACGACATTTTAAGCAGTCCTTCACTAGTTAGTAATGTATTATTTGATGAGCAAAGAATTTATTTTTAACCACACTGCCAACTTGTCTAAAGGATTTTCAGTAGGTGAAAAGAACATACTTGCCCACAGTTATGTGAAAATTTCCTGCTACTTTATTGACATAGAGATGACCACGAATTCTGCAAGCATCTGGAGGCTGGGATGAATCCTCTTCCCTATTATAACAAGATATGTTAGGATTGCTTACAAAACATTCAATAAGGTCAACATTTCATGGTGAAAAAGTTTAGTAGAGGGGAAAAAATCTTTAAAGATCCATTTTTAGGTAATGTTATAAATGTCAAAAATAGAAACTCATGTTTTTGAAGTCTATATTTATAATAAAGCATACATCTGTAAAATGGAAAAGAAATTGCATAATTATATATATTTAACAAATATAAAATTCCATGGTTCTCAAATGTAACTAGAGGACTAAGTCCAATGATAGAAGATTAAAAGTAAAGAATTAGTCCAACAAAGATATATTTTCATTATCTGTTTTTGCCACTTTGTGGGGCAGAGGAGGATGGCAATAAGAATGACGTAAGAGAAGGGCATGCTGTCTAAGTTCAAACAGACAATGACATTTTCTTCCTAAGCAAATGTGAAACCTAGAGTTTTAAATTTAAATGATCATTTTTATGATTATTGCATTTCTGAACATAAACTATTCTAATCTATAAAGGAAGAGAAAATAAAATAAAAAAACAAATTCCTCATCAAAATTTATACATCATAATGATAAATGCAATTAATTTGTTCTTAAAACCTAATATAATTTTATAAGGAGGTATACCTTATACATATAAAAGAGAAAATTAAATGAAAATGATTGACCCTTGAACAATGTAAGTATTAGGGGTGCTGACTTCCACATGTATAGCTTTTGAATTCCTCCAAAGTTAACTACATAGTTGTTCTTTGGTATCAGCAGGGGATTGGTTCCAGAACCCAAAGATACCGAAATTTGTAGATGCTCAAGTCCTCTATATAAAATGGCATAGTTCAATGCATACAATCAGCCCTTCTTATCTATGGACTTCCAACCATGAATAAAAAACAGTACAGGTAGTTATTGAAAAAAAACCTGCCTATAATTGGACCTGCGTAGTTCAAACTCATGTTGTTCAAGGATCAGCTGTAATATTATTTGTGATAATCTTGATCAATATCGTTGGCTATAAATTTTAGAGTAAAAAGATATTTTCATCATACAGAATGATTATATTTTCTGAGAAATGAGATTCAGAGGACTAAATCAATAATAAAATTATGTCAAAGGAAATTCATAATAAATAGTTGCACATTTAAAATATACATCTCACCTTGGTGGAAGTGCTGTCGATGAACTTTTAAAAGCACTTTTAAATATCACATCTTGAAGTGAATGTTCTTCTTGCAGTCTACTCTGAATCAGCTGCAGCATCCTAAATATAACACAAACAAGCAATAGTTTATAAATATGGTAAGGTACACAAAGAAAGCCAACACTTTTTTAAATATAACAATAGTTAGCTGAATTAGCAAGGCCACACATTTATTACTACAAGACTTTATTTTTAAAAAAAGTACCAAGATTTCTTTGGTCATTTTTCTTAAAAAGTAAAAAAAGAGAGGTAAGGTGGCTATGGGTATAACAGCTGGGCTCCACAATAAGCCTGTCTGACTCTATCAATAATGGACATGCAGTCTGGTTCACCAATAAGGAGCTTTTGTTTATCTAAATATCTAAATATGTCTTTCGTGCATGCATGCAGCAATTACAAAATTCTCACTTTTTGTCAGTCATTGAATAAAGTATTACAGACACATAAAATAAGACAATTAAGAGGACACATAATAATTCTGATAGACTTAAAGTGGGGTATATACCCCCATAGCACAAGTATTCAATTCTCATTATAAACCAGGCCACAGTGCCACTTAATATCACCTGGTGTCTCTTTTTTCCAAAGAAATCTGAACTTTATTCTATGACAAGACCATTCTAAATAAACTATTCTGCTCTACCTATAATTTTTAAAAAGAATATTAGCATATAAGGCATAAAATTATAGAGAACAAAGTATACATTTAAGAACCCATGTGATTCTTTTTAAATATACCTAGCTACAAAGAGTAAATTAGTTGCTTGAATATTTTTTTACAAAATTATTACATTCACAATAACTTATGAAATTACTCATTCCAAACAACAAAACCAAGAATAAAGGCTTTTCCTCCAACACTTCTACTATTGAGACTTAATATCTCCTACCATTACTAGCAACAACTTTGTCTTTTTAGATATAATCCTATTCTACTTCTTTAATTTCTCTATTTTAACTAACATCCAAGTGCAAAAAGTTCAAACTCTTCAAGTGCAAAAATTTGTATCAAAGTTCAAAGCCTTCAAGTGCAAAAATCATACACAGAGGGCAAGGAGGAATAAACCAACAAAACAGAGGATTTTTAGGGAAGCAAAACTATTCTATAGATATTATAATGGACACGTCATCATACATTTGTCAAAACTCATAGAATATATAATATCAAGAGTGATTCCTATGTAAACTATGGACTTAGAGTGATAATGATGTGTCAATGTAGGTTCGAAGATTGTATGAAATGTACCACTCCAGTGTCAGATGTTGATAATGGCAGAGGCTGTGCATGTGTAGGGGCAGAGGGTATTTGGGAACTCTATTTTTCACTCAAAAACTACTCTAAAAACTAAAGTACATATATAAATAACTTTGAAAAATTATAAACAAATACAGGTACTTTAAAAAGGAAGCAAATGTAAATCTGATAATAGATCACATCCTCATATCCTACTATAATGATAAATATTTTCTAGAAGTGCAAGTGATGATATACTGATGCACCATCCACTAAAAATCCTAGTAAAACAGGCCGATTTAAAATAATAAGTCATTTTTAGACTATAAATTTAGTTCAGAATAAATCTTAAATCTAGAAATAAAAAGTAGAGATCAGAAAGGCTATATCCAGGGATTGAGATTTACTACTACTGAGAGAGATTAATTAGAATGCCAAATATTTTCAGAAAGAAGAACATCACTTGAGAGAAAACTTAGATCTCTTTTTAGCAAATTCTAAAGGTAAAGAACATTTTGGTAAATACATTATTCAGGATGCCAGGGCTTGAATATCTCTAGTCCATTCAGTAATATTTGTTTAAAAGCAGAACGCCATTCTCTAGGAAGCCTCAAGAAGCCAGGTTCCACCCTCAGGAGACTTAAAATCTTTGGATATAATGCTAGTAGAAACTGAAAGCTTCACATTTTTGTATGTCTAGTATTTCCAGAGTTTAACTTTTAGTGCAGGGCAGTGGGAAAAGAGGTTAATGACATCAAACTATATGTAGAGAGTGTGTGAGTGTGTGTGTGTGTAAGTGTGTGTGTGTGTGTGTGTGTGTAACTTCTACCTCAAATATACCAATAAATATCCAAGCTTATATTCCATATATGAAGGTACATAGAAAACTGTATTATGATGGAAAATGTCTAACATTTTAACAATAAAAACACAATCTCTGTTCCCACTTATTACTAGTCTTGAGCAATGAATAAAATTCCAAATGAAAGGTGGCTTCTCCCTTTAATATGTCCAGATTAAAGCAACACATTTCATCTCTAGATGCTTTTCTACTAAAGCACTAGAAACCCAGAGACATCTAAGCCCTAGTTCTTTTGTTCAACTACATTCAATTTCAACCTTAATTTTAAAATCTCCCCAAATGGTGAAACTGGAAATTAAAAGAGAAGGCCTCTGAAATATAATTAGAGACTGGAAAGAAAATTTAAAGAAAGATGGGTAAAAAATATTTATTTGTAATAATAAAATTATGTAATAAAAATATTTATTTTTAATAAAGCCTTTCTAAGCACAAGACATAACCTGGAAACCAAAAAAGAAAAAAAACAGTCTATGGTACCGGGGGTGGGAGAACTACTTATAACAAAGGACTAATTTCTTTAACATACAAAAGATTCTTTAGAGTTAGGGAAAAAACCAACAACCAAGCAAAATAGGTAAACAGCATGAACGAGCAAGTTCACACACAAAAAAGTACAAATGGAAAAAAAAACTCACCAATAAAGATATTCAATTGATACATTAAAAAAAATGCTAATTAAAACAAGTACAATTTTTCACCCATTAAAATGGCAAAAATAAAAAAAGGTCTTGCTATTGTTGAGACTGTATAGAAATAAGTACTCTCATATAGTTTTAGAGTATAAGTGAAACTATTTTGCTAACACGTGCCATTATCAAAATTTTTTCCAGTTTTATTGATATAATTGATAGATAACATTTTATAAGGTATACAACATATGATTTGATTATGTAGCTATTGCAAAATAATTACAATAAGTTTAGTTAACAGCCATCACACCTGAGTTAATTTTTTTTCCTTTGTGATGAAAAACTTATCAAAATGTTCTTTCCCTCCCTCTCTTTAATTTCCTCCCACCCCCACTTCCACCCCTGACCTATGGATGTTGCCATTTCCCCTTAAGAACTGGATCTCTGAAGGTAGGGCATCTCCTGTGCACCCGGGGCCTGGCGCACCCAGGGTATGGTCTGAGGCTCCACCTGGGGAGCGAACCCAGGACATTCTGCATGTAAAGCAGATGTGCTAATAACCACTACACTGTGGAGCCACCCCCTCAAAATGTTAATTAAATATCCTCTGGAAGAAAAATTCCATTTCTAGAAACTACATACACTAAGAAATTAGGTTCAACAATTTTCACTGATTATTGTTTTTAATATTCGAATCTTACAAGCAATCTAAATACCTGTCAATAACAATCCAATAAATTAGTTTATACAGAAAATGGAGTACTATATGTAGTGATATGAGATGTACAAAATATCATGTTAGATGAAAAAAGCAAACTACAGAACAAACATATGGAATGATCCCATTCATATTAGGAAAGTAACATACAAAACATACCAAAATGTTTATGAACAGAAGATTTCTAAAAGATTACACAAGAAATTTAACTCTGATTATTACCACTAGTCAGTAGTACTAGGTTTATGGAATGATGAGAAGGCTTTTACTTTTACTTTATATCCTTTCTATTCAAACTGAATTTGAAACAATGATCTTATAATGCTTTTAAAAATTTTAGTTAATAAAATTTTAAATGAAATTAAAGTGTATTCATGATTCAAAGTACACTAGAGGTGAAACTGTACATGACTTTCCTAAGATCTGATAAAATTTTTGAAAGTATAAAGATTATATTTATATACTATATTCTGCTAATATTTCATACAAAAAAATGCCTAGAGAAATATGCTAATCTATTAATAATTTACAATAGAAAAAATAGACAAAATGTGACCTAGATTTTTATGGCCCACAATACTTTACTTATTACCTCTGCCACTCTTTTTGCTGTGGTGAAAGATCAAATATCACCTGAAATAAAGGAAAACATAATCACTAGCATTATCAATTTCTCTTGGCTTTTATGTCATAATTTTTAAAATTTTTCTTTGAGCAAGAAACAAATTTATAGTGTTGCTAAAAACAAGTATTCATGATTTACATTTAATCTTCAATAAGTCAACATAAAAAGTTTAAACAAGATATTTTTAATCAAAAATAGTATAAAGAAATTTTACTAATTAAATATTTGCCAGTTATAGTTATCTACATTTAAAGGAATGGATACAAGTCAGTAATCTATCATATGTACAGAATAGTATTTTAGGACTTAAAATCATTTAAATGATGCCAGCATGAAACTTACGATTATTAAAAATGGAAAAAAAATACATACAGCTTAAATACAATACTCAAGCTTCCAAAGCCCATATTCCTGATGGGATAATACTATGATGAAATCAACAGTTTTTGAAAATGAGCTAAACAATAGCACTGTAATTCTTAAATGTATTAATCAATGAAGAATAATTCAAGAAATTTTATCTAGGTACTGTCTTCATCAATTCAAAATCAGACTTGGCTACTTATAGAATCAGAAGGAAATATGGAAGCTTCTCATGGTTTGTGGCAATGTTCACAGTTTAATTTCGCAACAAAAGCTCCACTTTTGATTTTCATAAAGGCAATTCATAAGAATATTTTTTTTTAATTTATTAATTAACCCTCCATTATCAGGCCCTAACATACTACTCTCTATAAATCCTTGCTCTCTAATAAAGTGAAAGAATCCCTCATCTATCAAATAGTTCTACCTCTGTGCCTTTGGTAATTTAATTATATCAACCTGGAACCTTCCTCCACTGTTATTTTGACCCTCATGTCTATCTAAATTCTACAAACTATATGTTCCAGGTTAAATTACCCCATCTTTCTGATTACATGAAACTACTCTGATTATTCCTCCTGCTGAACTTGTTTATATCATACTTCCCAACACTTCTCACACCACAGCACAGAAGGAAAATGCCAATATGTGTAAAACACAGCAAAGCAAACAGATGAGGCTGCATGCAACCATTCCCGTTACCTTGTGAATAAAACAACTGGCAGTAGGGACTATGTTATTCTTCCTTTGACTTTCTCAAACTGTTTAGTATAATGCTTAGCACAAAGGGTAAAGGAAATGCTGAATAGCCTACTTTTTGCTAGGCACTATGCTACTCTAATTCATTGTCTAATGTAACTTTCATTAACAACCTTATAAGTTTTTTGTTATTCTTTCCCTTTTGCATATAAAGAAAATCCTCAAAAGGTAAAATATTTTTTCAAAATAACAGAGTAAGACACAGTATATAAACCCAACTCTGCCAGAGTCCTCACTTTCCCATATTTTAAAAAAATAATTCTTTAAAATAAAGAAATATCAATGAAATATAATAGCAAATAGCAAAACAGTAACCATCGCAGTACACTGAGTAATCACAATTTAGAAACTTGTAAAGCTATTAAGGTTAAGTTTTTAATATTCAGAGTGCATATTAAAACAGTAAGAGTAAAATTTGAAAATAAGTAAAATTATTTCTTAAATATTTATTATATTAAATATACTTAATATTTTACATTACTTATTTTCAGAGAAATTAGGAAAAAGGAATGAATACTTACCAGAAACATTGTTAAACATTTTAAAAATTACTGATAAAAGTATACAATTAAACATTTTTAAGTTCCTAACTTTCTAGCTGAGACATGACTTTTAATTACATGACGGTTAAACTTAAACTTTTCTATTCCACAAATAATTGGAAGAGATGGCAGAAACTCTTTACAATGGAATAATCAACAATCATGTCACAATTACATAATTCTAACATATTCATCAGTGCCTAATACCTAACAAGACATTATGCTTCACATTTTGTGAACTATAAAAAAGAAAAAGTTAATGCTTCTCAGGAGCTTAAATTTTAGCTACAGAGACAAGCTATCCAGAAAAAAAATATATAAACAAAATCAGAGACTTAATGTGAAGAGAAGGACTGACAGACACTTAGAATATGAAGAGAATGTTAGAGAAACAGCGTAAATAAATTTGAGGATAAGTTCAAGATAATTAAGTCTCTACATTACCAATTCTAACAATGTCCAGAGAAACATAAAAATTAGGACACAATTTATATCATTACTTTAAATTATTCTAAATTAGCATCCACATGCTGGAAATTTTTGAGAACTTATGTAACACAAGGGAGACTAAACTGAGAAAATTTATTTCATGGGACAGAAAAGTCCATGTTAGGCAGCAAGTAAAATCCCCAATTCAGAGGAACAGAGTAAACAGGTGATAAAAGATAAAACACTTGAGAAAGAGGCAGTCTCCATCCAAGGAACACTTTTAGGAATTCAATCAAGTGCCAGAGACCACATGGTGAGGGCATTCCACAGCACTGTTATTTCCTAGTCATTGTGTGGCCTGGACAGTATCCAAAATTAAGCAAGAAGACCACCACATGCCACAGCTGGTTGCTCTTGAGGATGGTCACACTGGTTAAAGAATTTACTCTACCTAAATTCAGCCTAAAACAAATGCAGGAAAGGAAATTTGGGGTGCCCTGGTGAACTGCTCTGCCATCCTGGACCCATTTGTAATTTCCTCCTTTCTTTCCAAAACCATTTGTGGCTCTAATTTGACTTAGAAACACAGGATATCTAAACTATATACCTTTCTCCTTTCATCTAGGTCTGGAAAAAGGGAGAGGCAATAGAAACTGACATAACATTCTATTTCGATTCTCAGTAACATAATAGACCACTTCTTCCCCAATCCTAAAGATGAGCAAGAAAATCAGTTTATCAGTGGGTATATTAATATATTCATTAATTTGAAAGAAGTGGTCAATCTGAGATACTTAAGCTAATTTTCCTCTATAAAACCATTCCTAAAAAGAAGAAGAAAAGTGTTAATTATTTCTTAATGAGATTTAGCATCATACGGACAAAAAATGGAGTGATCTACAATATATTAGAGGTGGAAAATATAATCACCGAATTTTAAAACATAATGAAGATACTGAAGAGAAGACTGATCTTGCTGGATCAAGGTAATCTCATAGAACTCAAAGTTCAAAATACGTATCTAAGGTAAGGATTGATAAAGATATTGATAATCACTCCACAAAATTCAACATCATATAATTTAGAAAACAGAGAGAAAGGCATTGCTTTGAACATTAAAGCAAACAAACGAGCAAAAATGACTTAAAAATTAAGATCACCAAGGACCAAAAAAAAACTAAAGGGGATCTACACTTGAATATAAAGGATAAATATTTGAATTTCAAAAGTGAAAGGAAAAAAAGCTCAAGTAAACGTATTACCTACAAAGGAAAAAATAATTGTGCCGAAATGTCTATAAAGTTTGGAGTGGAAAACACCATAAAGCAAGAATTTTATCCTCAGCTAAGTTTACATGTATGAAGAACAGAATGACATAGGCAATCATGCTAAAAATTCGTAAACATAACTCACTTATTCTTGCTGATAAAGTCCTTCTACAAAGTGATAAACAAACATAAACTAAGAATGCTAAAAAATAAAAACAACAGAACATACAGGTAAAGTTGAATAATTATTCTTAAAATAAAATGAAATGTAATGTGAATGTTAAAGTACCTAATAATAGTCATCTAGACCAAAATTTCCTGATCACACCTTAATATGCAGTAACATGGTAATTGAATTTGTAAGGTACCTAACCTCATTAAAAATTACTATGAAATCAATTTTTTGAGTGGGATAGGGAGAAGGAGTTAGAAAGATTAAGAGCAGCAATAACAAAGTTACTTTTTCTTTAGAAATTTCTATTTTAAAAGTTTGGATCAAAAGGCATAAACATATTTTGTTGCTATAAACTAAAAATAATCTGGTAATCAAACTGACCCAAGAGCTTTTTTTTTCCCTCCACACATTCAGTTACTTTTAATTCTCCTCCATCACCTTTGATCTTCACTTTGCAATTCTGCTTAAAAAACAGTTTGCGAAGGTCAATGGTAAACAAAAAAACCCCACAAGAATGCATAGTAAACATAAGTACCACAATGCCAACAGAACAGTAAGCAAATCAAAGCAGCTGAGAGTTCCATGCTTTATTCTCTATAGCTTCTTTAGGGCTAGTTCTCTGGTCATGACTTGTTATCATCAGCCCTTGTAATGTGATACCTGTCCCTGTAACGTGATGATGTTTTCTCATAAATCAATTACATTACACACAAACTGTGCTATGAAAATAATAAGAGAATGTCAGTATTTCAATAAGTTTGGGAAATAAAGGTATGAAAGAGAGAGAAAAAGTAAATGCATATGATATTTCTCTTAGATACTACTTCATTCTTGATTAGGATAAGAGAAATACAGCTCAAAAAATTTTAAAGACTTAAATTTGGTAATATTAGACTACAAACAGGACACGACATTTCTAAATTATTAGAGGAAAAGAAGGAAATGTCATCACTATAATAACTATAATAGAAAAGGAAACTTAGAAAGCGTTAACAAAAAAATAAAATAAAAATAAGGTTATAAAACAGACATTGAATGCCTATTCAAAATGCTAACAATGGTTATCTCAAAGCTTTGGCATTAGAACCAACCTTTTCCTTTTGAACTTTTACAAAGAATATGGATTACTTTTGAATTAAGAAAATCTACTTAAAAGACTAGCTGAGACAAAACTAAAATCAGATAACAAAACTGTTTTCAAGGAAACAATTTCTCAAAGCACATTAGTAAATAAAAAATATGAATCAAACTTACTGGTTCATAAACCAGACCATCTGCAGATGCAACCATTGTTTCTGCTAAATCCAATACATCTGCTCCAACATCTGCACAAAAAAATTAGAAGTTTTACATTCTATGCTAAGAGCCGAACTACATCTGATATAAACTAACAAATTTGTTACATTGCTTATTTTTTCAAAAGATAAAACAGTAGCATTATATAGTTTTGGTAGAGATTATTCCAAGAATTAATGCTTTTTCTGCTTCTTGCTCAGTAAAAAAGATGACTTAGAATCTCATGGTAAAAAGTATAAACTGTACTGAATTGAAAAGTTTTGTAAAAATTGGCAAGAACCTAATCACAAGTACTAAATGTCTGCTAAACAAAATATTAATTACAAGAATTATTTTTAGAGATTAAAAGACATTTTAAAGCAAAGCTACTGATGACTTTTTAAAAATCAACAAATAGAAAAAGTCTATTTTGAAAAGACTAAAACTTTAATGGTATTCAAACATCTAAAGTAAGGTAAAATATGATGTATTTAGTATTAACACTAGCTCATAATTTAGATATAAAGTATTTATTTTCTCAAAAAACCACTAACATAAGGAAAAATAAATGGAAAAGGAAAAGAGATTTAAAATTGTTCTGAGGTGAAATCTCCCAGAAATTAGTTTTCTTAATTAGATAATACTACTTCACACTTGAAACAATTTTGTCAACTACTAAATTCTTGGTCTCTAAATTCAAGCAGTAATTTAAAAGATAACTTTTATGAAAAAGCATCCTCATTTTTGATAGTAATACTAATTCAAGCATTATCTGGCATATTAACATTTTTTTCACTTTTACCAATATAATCAAGTGAAGCCAGTGTGAAGGAAACGGAAAAGGGTAACATAACTATTAACTTGAAAGACTTGGATCTGTATTTTAAAATACAAGAGTAAAAACAAAGGGTGGTAAACTAACAGAGTTAAACAGGATATGTTTGTGGAACATGGGTATAAAAACTGGTACTCCAAAGAAGAAAGAAATAAAGGATATACAGAAACTAAAACTCTGGATTCACAAAAATTTCCTCCAATTTTATTTTAATTATAGTAAAGTAAAAGATAAATCTCTTCTTTTTATGGAGAAGAAGTTTAAGAATATAAGCTGGGGAGAAAAACAATTTGCATTTTAAATAACAGTGCAATAGCTTTTTAAGACACCCCAAAGGGAAAATAATGTTAAAAAACCACCAGTGGTTTTCAATTTTTACCAGCAATTGTTTAAACTAGCGATCTCCAACCTTTTTTGGCACCAGGGACTGGTGCTTATATGAAAATATAATGCCTGATGATCTGAGGTAGAGCTGAGGCAGTGATGCTAATTAGCGCTGGGGAGCAGCCGTAAATACAGATGAAGCTTCACTTGCTTGCCCCACCACTCATCTTCTGCTGTGCGGCCTGGTTCCTAACAGGCCACAGACAGGTACCAGTCCACGCGGCACGGGGTTTGGGGACCCCTGGTTTAAACCATAGCTATATATGAATTCATCAAGTTAAATATGTACTTACACTGACACTTCATGGCAACAGTAATATCTATATTGATTCTCAATTTGCTACAAGACAAAATAAAAACATTAGTAATTACCAATTATTCAAAAAAACATTAAAAGTATAAATCAATTGATCTATGAAAAACTTGCACCTCAAGAAAAATAAAATAAGCTAATTAGAACTTGGGTATCATTTCTCCTGGGCAAAACAAAAGCACTTTAAAAGTGAAAGTTTATTTTGCGAACATTCCAAAAGCCTTTCTGATTTCATGTTTTTAATACAGTACCCTTTGATTAATGGCAACTCTACAATTAATAATACCAAGCAACTCAGAAAAAAGTCTTATCTTTTGTTTACTTAAACCTTATGTAGAATATTCATTTAAAACTTTCAAAATTAAGAGTTAGGAATTGCAAGACTTTCTCCTCTATTTATCAAATAAATACCATACATCAGGCATTATGCCTAATTTCCTACAAACATCTTCTTTATTCTTTATCATGGACCTATAAAGTGGATAGCTTCACAGTTTTGTAGATCGCCAATGGTGTTCAGGGAAGTGTAAATGCAAGGCTTAAAAATCACATAACCATTGAAATGGCATATTGGAAACTAGATTTGTGTAACTCAGGATAAATGCAACCAAACGGCCAGAAAAAAATAAGGGGCGGCGGGGGGACTTCTGATGCTTAAAGTTTGGCATGGCCTTTTTAAAAGGCTCAACTTTTTAATGCCTTTTCAAATAATGAGTTAATATTAAATTAACTTTCAAATATTAGACTTGATTACACACCACGAATAACTGAATGAGTACAATCAATCAGTTTTGTCTTGTGCTTCCTATCAACACTTTTTTCGCTCTTAAAAATATGCTTCTGGTTTCAATAGGAATTACAGATTTACAGAGCTTCATGGAGTCTTAAAATTATCTAGAGCTCAAACTGTGCTCCAAATAACCCTGGGGTTTAGGCTCAGGAGATGCTGTAGCAACCAGAGGACAAGACCAAGTAGACAGGCTTCTGGGCATCCCCACTACTCTTATGTAGTGAACTATGTAAGACTCCATTGGGAAAAAAATAAAAAGAGTTTCACTGGTACTAAAAACAAACAAAATAAGAAAGACAACATATTTTTTGAAAACTAATGTTATCAAGAGTTAATACTCATGTTATAATGGAGAAATTGAGACCCAAAAGAAGTCAGTTGTATGACTTACTTAAGGTTACAAAGCGATTTATAAATATTGACTTACTTCTCATTAGCAACATAAGGAATGGACTATAATTATTATCTCCATTTAACATAATAGGAAATGAAAACACATGTAGATATAGATTTAGTAACTTCCCTGAAGTCACGTAGCTAGTAAATGGCAGAGCTGGGATTGGAACTGAAAAGTAAATGTCTCCTCCTGTCTAATACAATCTTAATATTACAAACTTGTTATATTCGATCAGTCAAAAAATCCAAATAATATAAAGTATATTCTGTCTCCTAATTACAGTACTACATTTTCAAGTTTTAAGTGATGTTATTTACATTAAAATTTAGTTTAGATATAATTTACAAAAATCAAGTTATAAGTATATACAATGTATCTTTAGACAATTTATTTTCTAGCTCACACAAATCGGTAAGCTATGTCAAAATCTAAAGAGTAAAGTTTCAAAACATTAAACAATTCCACTATTTCAACATCTAAGAAAAAACATATTATGTTCTCCTAACCTTTTTAAACAGTGTATTAAATCAGAGAACTACTCTTACATAATTTAACTAGTATTCAAGCAATTCTAAAATGTTTTACCTAATGCATGAAATTGATGAGACTTAATCAGAACTATTTCTTCAGAACTAAAACAAACCATCTATAAAAGGTTGGACTTTAAAAAAAAAATAGATATGCTACCTTTAAAACAATTTGCATCTAAAGGCATTTCAAGAAGGAAAAAATAGTTACCTAGAAAAATCCTTGTCTACTTCATATTCATACTTCATCCATGTATCTTGATATACTGAAAATTCCATTATGGTTAATAAAGCCATAGTGGTGAATGCTATTAGAGAAACTAAGAAATAAAACAAATAAACAAACAGAATTAAAACAATTTTAAAAAGAAAACAACAGGAAACTATTTTAAGTGAGATTAAATTATCAAAGAATGCCTTAATATGACTGCCATGTGAATGAATACTATAAAAGGTTTTTCTTAAAGTGTTTCTTATAGACTATTTTCTAAAACAGCTCAAAAAAGATGAACACAAAAATTAACACGAACATTTGTACTACTGAGATAGCATTTTATTTCTTCAATGTGAAGAACATCTCTCACAAAATAGATTTGCAAAATTTTATGACACAAAATTTTTACTTTCTTACATAGCAGTGTCACAGATAAATAATCAAAGTAAGCATAAATTTTACAATACAAATTTGAAAATATTCCCTTCACAACTAAACATGTATCTGTGCTTGCAGCCCAGTTAAAAAAAAATAAAGTGTGTGTGTGTGGGGGGGGGAACAGTCTAATTTTTTAGATACTGAGAAGCCACAACAATCTGTGCACCAGAAACTCAAATAACATCTCCAAATTGCTAATAAAACTCTCATCTACTTTGGAATCTCCTAAACATATCATGTCATTTATCAAATATCTGACAAAAAGATAAGAACTATCATATACTATGACAAAACACACTTAAAATGGATAATGCAAGAACTTGCATTATTTTTGTTAACAAATTTAATCACAAGAGATTAGAAATAGTAAGTAATTTAGCACACATTTTACCGAATGAATGTCAATCTTATGTGAAACATTTTATTAGCGCTTCATAGGGAAATAATTGTAAATACTGTTATTATTTCATTATTTATTTAACAAATACTTCTATCTATATCAGGTACTGCTCTAAGAATTTTATAAATACTTATTTAATCACTACCACAACCCTATCAGGTAAATATTGATATTATCCCCATTTCCTGAAAGAAGAAACTAAAGCAGAGACAGACTGATTAACTTCCTCAAGGTCAAGTAGTTAGGAAGAAGAGGTGAGATTTAAATTGAGAAGGTCTGGTTCCAAAGTCTCCAGTAATATGAAATTTAGTATTTTTTATTATAATGTCTAAACTGATTTATTTTAACCAAAACAGGACTGAGGCAGTTTCATATTAAATAATTTCTTCCAAGTTCAATTATATTTATATATAATAACCTTATTAATATAATATATATAACTCAACAGCAAAACAGTTAAATTAATTTGTTCGGTAATGCTCTAAAAATCACTGTTAAATGCACATACTGCACTGAGTTAGATGCCAGAGAATACGTATAATAAAATTAGAGCAAACAGTGTGACATGGGGACAGACCAGTTGCAAAATTACTGCACAATTCATTGATGAGTTCTTTCTCACGGTTACATTTCCGTATGTTGCTAACTGGATCACTCAGAAGTTGTACTTAATGAAAAAATTTTAATGTGAATTAACACTCACCTGTACCCCCACTGGCTGAAGTCTCTACATAGCTGTCCGGAACCTTTGGAAAGGCATCCAACTCTTTAACCAAACTTAAGGTTTTCTTCCGATTCAGTCGCCTCATCTTCAAGAAAACCTTCTACTTTTATATAGTCATACTACGAAATAAATAATGAATAAATGAATCCTCTAAAAATATTAAAAAGGTTTCTTTTAGTTTTAGATAACTAATCAATGTCCTTGGAACAACTTAACATTCTCATTTTTCCTTGAGAAAAAAAAAAAAGCTTAACCCTTATTCACATGTCTCTTTTCTCCACTCTCACCCGGACAAAAAGTACTAAAGAAAGGCAATTTACATACACAATCGCATGAAACAGTAAAAAATAAATAAAAAAATAAAAAGTGAAATGGAAGTCAATCACCTTTGTAATATTTAAATATAAAAGTTAAAATAATTTTTCTCCAATTTACAAATGTATGAAAATAATACATCCCCACTAATAAAGGACAATGAAGTACAATAGGCATGGTCATACACTGCTAACAAGAATGTAAATATTCACCACTCCCTTTTTGACTAAGTTCTTTTTTAGGAATGTATCTTAAAACAATAATCTGAGTTGTGTACAAAATTGAATTATAGGAATATTTTTCATAGTTCTTTTTATTGAAGATATAAACAAACTCTCGGTACCCAATATAAAAATTATGAAGAATTAAAAATTAACCTATGTAAACAGTAAAAAATTTTACTACAATAAAATATTTAAAAATTGACTGCTTGCTATTCTTTTTAATCAGTATGCCAACTACATCAAAAATGTTATGAAGCCATAAAAATAACTGAATTCTCAAATATTTATGTAATTTTATAGTTGATTTACATAAATGCTATAGGTGATACTACAAAGCATTACCAGAAATTGTATTAATAAAGTGGTATTAATAAAATCAATATCTAAAAGAATAAATCAAATGGTTGCAGAAGCCTCTAAAAGGAAAAAAAAAATGTATCTAGAATAAAAAGCAGAAAGATCTTTCTAAAATCCAATGGGTAAAATTAATTTAGAAATAATAGACCACAGAAGGGGCATTCATAGAGAAAAAGGACAGAGAAGTAAAAACTGGCAGCAATCATGAACACTATCTAAAAGAGAGCAGGCCCTAACCAAAGACACTGCTGATTAGTCCATGAGGGAGCTACTGCCCTAAAGTGAAGTTGTATGCATTAATAGGTTGATTTCATTTGTCACTAAAAACATCCAACTAACTCTCCTTGTCGATTCCATGCTCACAAAATCTACTTCAGATTATAATTTTGTTTCTCATGTATATGGTTTTCCTAAGGAAAACAAAAAAACATGTAGACAAAACACATATTTTTTAATCCCCAAAACAGTTATAAAACTGGTATTCTCATTTGTAAATTAAGCTTCTGAGTGTTTGTTAGGCAAAAGCCATGCTTCTCCTTCCTAAATTTGTTCAACTTAAAGAATAATCAAATTTATTTTCTGTACCTGCTTAGTAATAACTGCACCAAGATTGATCCATCTTCAGTCTTTCGACTGCTATTCATTCTTTTCTACTGGAGTTAAATATTATCTATGTTCAATTCTCTTATCTTTAAAACAAAACTCTACTAAAGGTTAAGTCCAACCTCAACTATAGATCTCTGGTTGCACACTAATAGACAAACTTAAAAGAATGAGTTGTCTCCATTCAACTATTGTGAGTACTTCCTCACCACAGACTCAGCTCTTAACTAAATTTCTCTCAGGGAGGTCATTAACAACTTCCTTAGTACTAAATCCAATGGATATCTTTAGTCCTTATCTAATTTTGACTCTGAAAAAAAATACACTGCTTATCATCCCTTTTTCTTTTCGAAACACACTCAACTTTGCACAAGTGATAGTATACTGATTTTCATTCACCTCTAAGATCTCTGGCTTACTTTGCAGATTCTTCTTCCTCTCAGATTCTGCAGGAGGCCTTCCACCCAACTACCACACTTTCCCCATCCTTTCAATTTCCATCTACATGCTGATTCCTCCCAAATCTTTATTACCAGTCCAAAGACTTCTGCAGACATGTATTATCTTCTTGCCTTCTATTATATTTTCACAGGGTCATTCCAGACAATTCAGACTCAAGTCCAAAAGTGAATACTTCACTCTACCAAACCTGTTTCTCCTGTATCCCTGTTTTAGTTATTGATGACACTTTATAACCAAAGGCACAAGCCAGAAACACAGGTTACATTATTAGAATTAAGTTCTTCCTAAATTTCTCTCAAATCTGTCTTCTCTTGTCAGGCCCACTGAGAAGTTCCTTAATAGGACCCTGGTCCCCACTGTCACAATCTACCACTGCATTGTTTCAATAACCTCCAATCTTCAATCTTTTAATTCTCTCTCCATACTACAACCAATAACCTTTCTAATACATAAAACTAATCATATAAATTTTTCTTTAAAATCTTTGTAAAGGCTCCCATTATATTTGAAAAGTTTGGACTCTATCCTAACATGGTTTACAAAGCCATTAAAATTTAGGTCCTGCTTACCTCTCTTCAAACCCGATCCCTCAAACTTTAAATTACAGTCATACTGAATCACTTTCTCATCCTTAAACAAATGTTCTCTCTGCCACAAATATCTTTTCTCCCTCTCCCCGACCTCTACTTTGGGCTACCTCCTACTTACTCTTCAAGTCTCAGTCTAGACATCTCTCTCTTGGGCGCTGGGGAACTTCTATGACTGCAAATATACTAGTTATGGTATGTGCTCCTAGAACACTCTTTCCAATTGCTTGTTTAATTTTCTGTTTTCTCCACTGTAATGTTACAATAAGAACCTCGTCTAACTTTATATTTTAATCTCCAATGCCTAGCATAGCAGGTATTTGGTAAATATTTGTGGGAGAAAAAAAAAAAAGGTGAGAAATTTCCTCAGAAACACCCATGGTAACAGCTTTCCAGTCAAAACTGTTAAACTTAGATAAGTAAATACATAAAAATATAAGATTCACAAAGAGAAGGACTTTTCTGTTTTGTTCCCTATAGTATCCCTAGAACCTAGTACAGTGATTGGCATATAGTAGGTATAGTATTGTTGAGCAAATGAATAAAACTGTTAATTTTACTTCCTAAATTTTATGTATTTTATAAACTTTATAAATGTTTTTTAAAAAATTATATATTAACATAAAGATTTGGAAAGCAGCTAGTTTTACAAACCCTCTAACAATTCATACAGCCTACTCAGCACTCCTCTCTTAAAAGTCTAGATAGTCTATTCCACTTGGCTACCTCTCATCCTCTAGCTTCTTGCATTCCTATTTTCCATGATTAATGTTCTAGTATGGAATACCCTGTCACTCTGGGGATACTCTTGTCCCATTCCTGTTAGTTCGGCACTAACCTACAGCCAAGAAACCCATTGCATCTCTAATATCTGCCACTCTATTCTACCGAATCACTTTTCTGATATGAGCAAGTTATCCAATAACTCCTAGTTTTTTTCTAAAAGAAATCCTCCTGCCTGCTCTTTTGAAATCTGATGTTCTACTGATAATAATTCCTTTTAAACCCTTACTCATTTCTGAGATTCACAGGGCAAAAAAAAAAAAAAATAGCATTTTATCATGATCTCTCAATTATCCTTTCCATTTTCAAGTCTATCTTCTTCTAATCATAATAATAAACACATATAATACAAAGAATTATGGCCTAACTTTCATATTATGTGCTAGTTATTTTTGAAGCACTTTATATATTAATTTATTTAATCCTCTAAATGACTCTATTAAGTAGATACCATTTTTATTCTCATTTATAGATAAGGATACTGAGACATAGAAAAGTCAAGTAATTTTTGCAGGGCCACACAGCAGGTGGTAGAATCTGGATTTGATCGCAAGCAGCTTGGCTCCAGAGTCCATGCTCCAAACTACAGTGCATACTGTCTCTCATTTCAGCACCTGTTATCATCATGTACCTCTGGGTATATTTATATGATTTCCTTAATGACTTCAGCATCTATCTGGATCACAATATGCTTCTCTTCTTCCCCATTCCATCACCATCCTTTGGAATTCAGGAACCTATGACACTCATCTTATGGCATTCATTCACAATGATAAACCTTTTACCACGTTAGATTAACAGATCTTCTACTCCAGTGACCTCCATCTTAATTCTATGAAAAGCCTCACACTAGCAAGGCCATGTTTTGGCTCCTCTTAACTTTTAAAATTGTTTCACCTCTAAAATCCAAGACACTAATTTCTCTCTCTGAGAAGAACCTATTATTCTTCCAGCTATTTAACTGCCTAAGTCAGAATCAGCTCTTCATTGTCTCTGTGTTCTCAATCTCTTGGACTTCCCTCTCAATTACCCAGTTCCATTTTCCCATTCCCATTCTATCTGCCTCTCCATTCAGTTTAATCAGCCATTTTCAAAGATGCATTTAGAAATACCCTAGATCAGTGGTTTCCAGAAGTCACTGCCATTCTGTAACAAAATTTTCTAGTCTATCTAAATGAAAAAAAAATCTAAGGACAATATAGGAATTAGGTTAAATTTATTCTATTCAAAAATCTGTCCTTTATTCTGAAATTTCCATGCCTTTTTTTTAAGTGTCAAAATACATTTTCTCTTATGAAATGATAAAAGTGGATAACAGAGGTTTTTTTATTTTGTTTTGGATATCCTTCTTTAATTAAACAAACAAACAAACAAACAACCCCCCCCACCGTAATTCTATGTCTGTCCTCCGATCCAGCCCCCTTTCCTCTTTTTTTCTATATATGTTTTGTATTGGTCAACAAAATCTAAAAATTTAGAAGCCACTGCACTAGATTCTTTTGCCCACTGGTTGGTGCTGCTCTTCATACTTTGACAATCTCCAGTCCCATAACTGTTTCCTCAGATTTCTTTCCTAAACTATCATGTATAGCAAAAAATATATAATAAACAACAAAAGCTCCAGGAAGTCACTAACAGTTGAGACTAAGACAATGCTTTGAAAAACTGCATAAGAAATAAGAAACCACCTTTCATGCTGGAACATAAGACACACACTATCAGCACTCAATCTAAGTAATGTTAAACAATCCATATTTCATCATTGTGTCCATTTGAATATAATGTGACTATCACGTTTTGCCAAAATTAAAATATAGAATTCATACATTTTTAATAGTCTGTCCAATTAAGTTTAATTCTTCTCCAAACAAAAATGGAGACACAATTTATCTCATGCGACCCATGAGCTAACTTCTATTTTCAAAATATATTTGGCAATATGAGAAATATTTAATGGGTTAATACATATGGTCATGTTGTGGGTTAAATTGTGTCCCCCAAAAGGATATATTGAAGTCATAACTCCTGATATCTGTGAAAGGGCCATATTTGAAAATATTTGGGTCTTTGAAGATGTAATTAGTTAAGACAAAATCATATTGGATCAGGGTGGTCCAAAATCCAATGACTGGTGTCCTTATTAAGAAAGCCATGTGAAGACACACAAAGGAGAATGCCATGTGAAGACAGAGGCTGAAATTAGCATGATACATCTACAAGCCAAGGAGCACCAAGGATTGCCCAGATGCTAGAAGAGGTAAAGAAGGATTCTTTTCGAGAGCCATCAAAGAGAGCATGGCACTACTAACACCTTAATTTCAGCATTCAAGCCTCCAGAACTGTAAGACAATAAATTTCATTTTTTACACTATGCAGTTTACAGTAATTTGTTACAGTAGCCCTTTAAAACTAATACAAGGTTTTAATAAAAACGTGAAAGGCAATAGAAAAAGTATTATACAGGTTATCACTGAACTTTAGAGGCAAAAAAGCAAAACTACAACTTATCTGTAATTTTAAATGACTTACTTATATTGCAGAATTTGTACAAGTTAAATGCTATGTTTTTAAAATTATTTACCATAATTGAAGTAAGTCTAATGATCTTCTAAGTGATTAAAAGGTTTATTTGGAAGCTAAGTAAAACGTATACATGTTAAGTTTCATGATCAGAAAAATTTAGGTTACTATATGGGCACTTATTAGCTGTGTGACAAATTTAGGAAAGATCTTCAACTTCTCAGAATCCTCTATTATCATTTTATTTAAAAAGAGGGAGAGGGTCAAAATGACTACCTCGCAGTTTCTATTCAAGATAAAAATGAGTCATTTGATAAATGTCTGTTTCTAATTTTCAAAAGAAATGCAAAGATTTGTAGGATATTTGAGAATTATATTAAAGTCTTTGAGGAAAGTGGGAATATGTGGAATTAGTAATAACATGAATAGACTGAGGATGACAGATTGATAGAATAAAAGTAAAGGGAAGACACTGTGGAGTGATGACAACAATTTTTAAGTGCCTAGTAGCAACGTGAAGCAAGGACGAATGTAATCCTCAAAGAATGGCTTGACTATAGTAACTACTCAATAACAGGATACAAAACTGAAGTAAAGAAGTATAAAGAAAGTGTGAGGGGAAGGTCAGGCACACATGAATTAAATTTACAATAAAATTAATGTCCTCAAAAGAAAGAATGGGTCTATGGCCATGCTACCCTGAACAAGCCCCATCTCATCTGATCTTGGAAGCTAAGTAGCGTCAGGCCTAATAGTACCTGGATGGGAGACCACCTAGAAAAACCAGGTGCTGTAAGCGTAAAAAATAAAATATAATAAAGGATTGTAAGCTGACAAGGTCCTTGCAATCTGTGAGGTCAACCAAGGGTTGCCTCATCTAAATTTAAAAAAAAAAAAAGTAAGGAGAATGGATTAACAAGGCACCTAGGGCAGAACTGACCTAGATTGCAGTAAAACTGTATGGAATAGTAGAAAGGAGGAATTTGTACCTTAGAGAGGATAATAGCTTTAAAAAGCAAGTAAACGGAAGACAGAGTTTAAAGACATTTTAACTCTATAAAATGAAGAGGATTTAATTAATTTGGGGGTCAGAAAAAAATAATTTAAAAAAATGTCTTCTTCAGTCAGTATTTTGACTAAGTACCAAGGCAACATTTTGTGAGTAACCACAAAAGATAGAAACCAAAAATTAAAAAATAACAAGAGCTAACATATAATGAATACTAACTGTATGACAGGCATTGTTCTAAGTGCTTTCATTGTTTTAACTCATTTAACCCTCACCAATCATCTTATGAATTAGGCATTATTATTATTCTCATTTTGCAGATAAGGAAACTAAGGCATAAACAGGTTAATTTGCCCAACATGACATTTAGAGACAGAATCAGAATACTGAAAATCTGTTAAATAGGTTTAGTAGCAGGAATAGGCTGCCTAAAAAGAACTTCTATTAAAAATAAGTTTCACTATTTCTTCCAATTAAATCACTAACCCGCAAAAGTAAATTAATCTATTTTTTTCTAATCTTTTGTTGTTGTTATTCAGACTAGGTCTGATTTCCTTTGAGAGAACTTTCGAGCTTGATGTATTTTATGATTTGTACCCTTGAGCCATCACAATACTCTGTAGTGTAGTAAAGTTTATTCTCAAAAAGAAACTCTTCCCCTCCCAAGTGAAATTTTTTTCTCGTGTTTTTCCTCTAACTAGAATAACTGCAACAATTTAAAGATATCAATAATCCAATTAAATAAACTAGCACACGTCCTGAATTCTTCAGTGAACAAGCCTGACTCGTTTCTTTTTAATGGCTGTGTACTAGAGTTCAATGTATCAGGCTAGGCAATTACTTGAAATACTTAAGTACAACTTCAAACAAATGAATAAATCGTTTTTAACTGTATCTTTAACTGCTTCTGAAAGCCAGTCTTGCAACATTTTAACGGATATATAACTTTGCATTAAGTCTCCAGGGCACTAAATCCTAAATTTAAAAAGTTACTTAAACGTGTTTTCTCAAACAATGACCTTTCAACTCTATAACCTACTTTTACCCAAGGCTAATTGTCTACCACTAGTTAACAAGTTACCTTCCAAGAGTTTCTTAACCCTCGAGGGTTTAAGAAAGGTAGTGACACTCGGACTTGTCTCTCCTGTAACATCTCGCCCCGCCCTGCCCCTTTCACATTTTCCCAAGCGGCGTGCGAAACTCTCCTTCCAGGCGAGGCCAAGACCTCAGTCTTTTCTTAAAAGAGAGAGCAACCTGCTGCCAAGAATTTGGTATTTTTCTCAATGGTGGTGGGGAGCCAGACACCCGGGAGTACTGGGACACAACCCGGATGGTCTTCACAACGCCGAACCCTCCTCTTCTGCAAACAGGAGGAGCCACAGGGGCACGGGGCATTGTGAGAAGCAACGCTTCAGGGTCAGCAGCTATCGGGGGAAGCACCCAAACGCCTTTAAGTTGCTAGACAGAGCAGAGAAACCGGAAAACGGAGACTGGCGCTACCAGGAGCAGCACTGCCCAGGGTCCTGCCAGTAACGCCCCCGGGGGAGGTGGAGCGGCTCCCTGGTCCAGCCCGCTCTCTAGAGGAGCGTGATAAAGACAGGGAGCCAACCCCATGACATCCTCCTTTAACCACATTCATGGCCTGAAGTGTCCTGGAATCACCGAGGGAACAATACCCGGCACGGTTTCAGTATTTTACCTTCTGTTTCGGTCCCAGCCGACCGCCATGTTTCACAGAAGCCCGGGCCGCCCGGGCTCCCGTTTACCTGGAAATATCGCGAGAACAAAAGTGACTACCACTACTGAAAACGTCAGTGGAAACAACGTAGAGTTCTCGCGATATGCCCTTTGCTGACGAAGTGCTTTGTGAATCAAGAGGCGTGGTCAAGATGAAGGAGGCGGGACTAAGTTGAACAGAAGTTGGGACTTATTTTAGGTGTAACCACACCGCCAGTGAGGAATCAGCTTCTCTCGGAATGGATAGATTACCTTCTAATACTTAAAGACCACCACAGAACGAATCCCCACTCATATCGTACTTCATTACTGATGAGAAACTTGCGAGCTGGAATTATCATTTGCAACCCTAATGCATATCACTCCTCCAAACTCTGCACCACGTTTGGTGCCTTGTCTTTGCCTTTTTTATTTTCTATAGTTGAAAATAAACTTCCTTTTCCAGACATAGGTAACGCTTTTATTTGTTCAATGTTTTTCTTGTCTTCCCCATAGTAAACTCCGTAAGAAAGCACATTTGTCTTCCTCACCTTTATGTTGCCAATACTTATGTGCACTCAAAGATTTTTGAAAAAAATCAATACTTCATTTTATCATTTCTTTACAATTCATAGTATAAGAGGTAATGGAGGGGACTTTGGGGAAGAAAGGTTAAATGGGAACTACCTGAGAGTAAGTACAACTGTTACCAGATTTCCCAATCAAACACTGAGATTTTAATTTTCTAAATGACCAAAGGTCTTGCAAAGGTATCATGACGACTAATGCTTATACACTAAGTGCTGTTTTTTCCAGTGAGCACTGCTTTATATGTATGCTTTACTTGCCTTATCTCATTTAATCTTTACAACCAATCATGTAAGATACCGTTATTTACTTGTTTAATAAATAAGGAAATTGAATCAACTGGCAGTTAAGTGATTCAAAGTCAGCTGAGAGAGGCAGAGAAATCTTGACCACAACACTGAACTGCCTTTTAGAGGAGCAAATCACATAGTTTTATTTAGTGAATTAATGTTTATTGAAATATTAAATTTCACTAAATTGAAAATGAGCAGGTATAAGAGTTTCCAGAAAGAGGTCTAGAAAATGAACAGGTATAAGAATTTCCACTGGTGTAATTTCGTTTCAACACTTTCATGCCAAGATTAGTCCAAAAACTTTAAATCAAATTTAAGTTGATTTATTTCTACCTCCCTGAAATTTTTAAGAACAAGCATAGTGTAGTGGTTAACATCTCAGTTACTTGCACCCTAATTCTTGGCTACAACATAGAGTCAGGGGAGGGAATATTGAAAAACTGAGTAGATAAATTAACTGTTTTGTGAACTAAAATATCCTAAAATTTTATCTAAAAATTTAAAAATCTAGTGATAAGCCTGATAAATAATGTTTTAAATGTCTATTGCTCATTGAAATTGTGAAACTTACAGGGCCCTTGCATATCTAACTGGGCTCAGGGCACTGTTCTTTGTGCGTAAAACTAAGAATTTTATGGACCAAGTAACATTTCCCTTCAAATTTTCCAATTTTCCAAACTAGAAAAAATGGTAAAAGTATATGATGGTATTCAAATATGACATATACATGGCCAAATAGATAGAAACTTAATGACATTTCAATTATAAGTTCTCAAGAGGCATGAAACAATATTAACTTTCCGTAACTGATGTTTAATATTGAATGTATGTAACACCATATCCAAGCTCCTCAATACAAGGGTTGGGGGAAGAGACACTGAGTTTTTCAGCTCTAACAAGAGACTAATTTTTCAGATATACTGTTATGTATTTCCTTTCTCATCTATAATACAATTCCACCCTGCTTCTTTCTCAGTGATCATGCTTCTCCTCCAGTGACATATGTGATCCAGTCCCTGTAGGCTGAAATTCTAGTGAAGACATTGGTGCAGTAGGATGGCAGTTACTGCTTCCCCAGCTCACAATACCAATGAGCTTGAACTGCCCAGACTGGGCGCACTGCAGTGGTCCTCCAGAATCTCCCTGCAACCAGCAGAAAGAGTTCTGGCTCCATGATTCATGGTTGAAGCTAACCCTAATTGCAAAGGATGATCAGACAGTATATAAATCATTCACTCATCTCTGATTTCTGCTCACAGCAGCATAGGAAACCAAAGACGGGTAGCTGGCTGATGTTACAGGTATCTGAATCAGATCAGAATCTACATTTTCAAAGAGAAGCTAAAAGATATTTTGAGATAAATTTGTTCAGTGCTGACAATATACTGTGTCATGTAGAAAGTTTCAAGCATTTACTAAATATAATGGCTAAAGATAGTTTTGAGTTACATGAAAACTATATTTTCAGTGCTACTAAAAATACCTAATTCATCTATGAAGTCAAACCATAAGAAATTACCATTTTTAAGATTAAAAACAGTTAAATATCATTAATTTCATCGTTCAGTCAAGCAAATGAATGAGCAATTTCTTCTGAGAATTGAGTCTACTTCAAGTATCAAATTAACATAGTACATCAACTTAACAATGTACTTATTCTTGCTTTTCATTTTAAAACTACCATATATTTATACCTCTTTATGGTCAGCAAACACCCATTCATGAGACACACTGAAAAGAATACAATACTTCACTCATCAATGAAATCCTTGAATTACCATGCATGAGGATGATCCTGAGGCCCCTCCACATATATTGGTACAGTCCCTAGTAGCTTCGATAAGATGTACTACTGATGAGTTGTACCTTTGTCTGCTGCACAGTTTTAGAAAATTCATCTTCTAGTAGAAAAAGAATGAAAACACATACAACCTAAGCAAATGCTTTTAAAGGATAAACCAAAAACAGCCCAATATTATATACAGACTCCAAGGATTAACCCACTCATTTTCCCCTCTCAGCACTGTACTGATGCTGTTAGGTGATTTGTATTGATATTACTCCACAGTGGCACAGAAACAACAAAAACAAAACATTTTATGTGGGGTCTTTTGTCTTTAGGACAGTCCTAAGAAGATAGAAAAATATCACTTTATGGAAGAAAAAAGACAAAATTTGCACCCAAATCGGTTGTTGATAAATTAAATAATACGATTTATTTTTTACATGTGAAGTTTATACTTTATCCATTGCTTTCACGGTGCTCTCATTCTTTTGACTTGACTTTTGCTGAAGATATATTTCTATATCCTCCTAGGACAAGAGAAATACATGCCCCTTTAAGTGCTGACACTGTGTGTAAGCTGACAATTGAAATTGCATTCTATATTCCCACTTTGTCTTTAGTTTACTGGATATTTGTAAATCATTAATTCATTTGTAGAATACAGTGGAAGTGAGACCAAAGTCATGGGTTTGATCTTCATATGGACTGGTTATTTTCACATAATCTTTTCACCTATTTACCATTTATACCAGTCTATCATTTCAGAAAACATGTCATATCTTTGGGAATAGGCTCATATCTTCAGGTATGAGTTTTCATAGTAGTGGCATCTATATTGTTGTAAAAACAAAATTGTTTGTATATTTTCACAGTGCAATTGGGGAGTAATTATATATAAACGGGACACACGAATACTTATTAGATAATAAAATCCCTAGATATTCTCCAACACAAGTTTTTACAAGTATCAATGAACTAGTATTAATGAACTAACATCAATAACATGATGGCCTAAAACTCGAGCTATCACCCTTAGATCCATTATGAAAAAGACTTTTTCTATTATCATTCTTGTTAAAAATACAGAAAAATTGTAAATGAGTAGACAATATACTTAGACTTTGCATGTATTTGTTTGGAGTCTAATCTTGGAAGAGGTAGTGAATATATTCATGATGTGGTTCAGTTAGTCCCCATCCAGCAGTCATACATTTGGAAAGTATATTTATTTTATCATCTTTCCCTGGCAAACAGATTGGAGATACAAACTCTCCTAATTAAAAGGATGAGGGGAAAAAAGGCAATTATCATTTAGTCCGTAGAATTGTTTGATTTTCAGTGATGACTCTAGAAATACCTACTTTGACCTAACAGTAACCTTTTTAATTCTGTAATTTAATAAACAAGTCTTCTAGAAATGATAGCTATTAATTACTCAGAAGGGATCATTCCAATTTACATGTTACCACTTTGCTCCAGGTATTTCTATATCCTCCTAGGAAAATAGAAATACATGCCCTGCACTGAGATGTGGGGCTCCTGGTTTCTCATCCACAATCATTTAAAGAATGCATCTACCTTTTTGTCCATGTGCCTCCAGGACATCACCTTGTTGACTTTGAGATGACAATGGAGAATATAATTAACTTTTTTCTTTAAATATACTACATGAAGAGTGGGGAAAACCACATTTGTAGCAATTTGAACTTTTTAGTATTTTTATAGCTAATAAGTATTTTTATATCTAATTCATTTTTACAGGTGTATTATAAACAATATTGAAACATTACATATTTAAACATTCACATTTTCACATCACCAAAATCTGTATATACATAAATATTGTGATTTTATGTATGTCTGTGTGCACTGTATGTATATTGAATGCAGTGGTCCTGTGTTTGTTTCCTCATGTTGTTTCACTTTATTCTCATCCAGACTTTTATATACTTAAATGCTTCCACATATCTGCCATCCTAGATCATGATTTATATGATTTGTACTTCATTTTTATTGCCATTTCTTAATAAAATCACATAAAACGCTTTGTAAATTGTTTTTTTTCCTTCTCATCTCTCTACATATGTGCCAACTGGTTCCAAATCTTGTTATTCTGTCTTCACAGATCATCATTGCTCTATTATACCATTTCCTGCCAAATTTCCTAGAGTTAAAAAACATTTCCCTCTACCAACACATCTTTTAATTGGTCCTTTTTCTTATTCTGATTTTTTAATTTATTAAATTATGGTTATATCATTCACATCATTACATATAGATCTACCACATCATTCTTTTTAATAGCACAAAGTATTCAGATAATTAATGTACCATAATTAAATATAAAAGGGCAACAGTATGGATCCTTGTGGTGATAGAAATGTTATATATCTTTACTGCATCAGTGTCAATATCCTACAAGATGTTACCATTGGTGAAAACTGGGGAAAAAGTATATTGGTGTCTCTGTATTATTTTCTCCAACTACATGTAAATCTACAATTATCTCAGCATAAAAAGTCCAACTAAAATAAGTTTTAAAAGCAAGATAAGAAGGAAAAAAAAAAAAGTCAAGTCTCCACTCTTGAGGTTGTGATAAAGCAACTCAAGAGATTAAAATGTGCCTCTAAGGTTGAGAAGCACTGTTCTAGATGCTCTCACTGGTACAATTTAAAAGCACAAAAAGTAAGTGGTGAATTGAACCATGACTGGGGTTTGTAGAATAGATGCATTGAAAAGACATAAAAAAAGGAGGTGAGGCTATTTATTGGCAGAGGAACAGTTGAAGAATGCAGAAACATAGGAGAGAGTTAGAATAAAAGCATGGGTGTCTAAGTGGGGACAATCCACAGGTCTTAGCTACATTCCCCTCAATATAGTTGCTCACTGAATGTTTCCCTGTGCTATGCAGATAGGTGGGTTACTGTTATTCCTTTTTGGCAAATGATAAAACTGAGGCTCTCAACAGTTACATGACCTACCCAAGATTGAATGGCTACCACGTGACAGAGCCAGATTAGCAATTTCTCACTACACTTTCACAGTAGCTTTGGTTTAAATAAACAATTAAAAAGAACGAGATTTTACTAAGCCATGAAGGTACAGAAAATCAAAGATCTGATGGTTCAAATTCCTAAGTATTTGGGTTAACCTCGCAAGATCAGAAGGATAAATAGGACAAAGTTAAAATGTATTTCTTTGACATCCTTTCTAGATCCATTAATTAAAAACACGTAAAAGTAAAATGTTTATGCAGGTACTTTAGCTTTTAGAGAAAATATAAGAAAGTTTAGAAATACTTACTTAACTTCAAAAGTGCATACAGCACTTCTAAGCAAGATGGAAGATATAAACTAAATGGCAAATGTTCAAAATGTGGAAAAGAGCTGTCCATACTGACCTAGTTTGACAGGTTTTTCCAGATACAACAGGGATAGAGCATCATTAGAAGGAAACTGTGAAGCCAAGGTGAGTGTATACAGCTTTCACTGGTATGAAATCACTATTTCCTATGTTTGAGAGGTAACTTCTTCCTATTACCAGGTTGTCTGTGACAGTACTTGTCATAAGAAAAGAGAGTGGGAAAATAGATACCACTTTTAATGAGGCCATAATTTTTCAAAATTATTATAAATACATTAACATTTCTAATTTACATTAAAGTCTTTATTATCTTGAATTCTTAGAAAATGAGGGTTTCTCATTAACTGAATCCTTGAGAAAAAATTTAGAGTAGTTTCTTGCCTTCATAACATCAAATAAAATGATTTCTTTGAAAATGAAGATTCACAATGTCTCAAAGTAATGATTCTACATATCATTACAATCATAATTGTATACATTATATATTTATATAATGGCCACTGAAAGCGATTCTGAAAGTTAAAGCTACTGAACTCCCTAATATAACATTTCTAAAAGAAATGTATAGGGAGAACATGCATTAAATCATGGAATGTGCATGACATACCTCATCAAATCAAAATTCAGAATTAAGATTCTAAGATATCATTTATAGCAAAGTCCCCAGGTAATTTTCAGCATGTGAAAGTCTAAAAACTGCCTTAATAAGGATGCCTTCTTGTTATTTAAGAGTAAGAGTTGGGGATAGTAAAGAAAATGTTTTTGATTAATTGAAGTTTCCTGCTCACCAAATTATTTAAACAGATACTTTTATTATAAAGCCTATTTTAGAGACACTGAAGACATTATATCTACTCACCTAGCTATGGGACATTATGCGATGGTGTCAACTGTCTCACTACTTCTTGGAGGCCGGTATTTAAAATCAAGCTAACACTTCTGAGGAAGGAGTTTTCAGATATTTTATATCACACTGAGATCAAATTTCAGATTAAAAAAATGTTTCTTTTAAAAAACATTCTTTAAAAATTAAAAAAAGAACTACTATATGATCCAGCAATCCCACTTCTGGGTATTTATCCACAGAAAACAAAAACATTAATTAAAAAAGACATCTGTACCCCATATTTACTGCAGCATTATTCACAATAGCCAAGATATAGAAATAACCTCAGTATCCATCAAAGGATAAAAGGATATATATAATGGAATATTACTCATCCATAAAAAAATGAAATCTTGCCATTTGTGACAACATAGATGAAACTTAAGGGCATTATGCTAAGTGGAATAAGTCAGACAGAGAAAGATAAAGCACCATGTAATCTCTCTTACGTATGGAATCTAAGAAAAAATACACAGGCACACGTATTTAAAAAACAAACAAGCTTATAGATACAGAGAACAGTCAGTTGTTGCCAGAACGGGTAGGTGGAATGTTTGGGTTTTTTTCAGTTTTCTTTAGTTTAAAAAATTGAAAAACTTTAGATATTTGTTATTTAGAGACACATAATTATTATCCAAAGTTTCAAAGGATTTTAAAGAGTGTCCTTTTTAACTTGATAATCAGATAAGACAGAACTGGAGAGCAAGGAGGAAAGTAATCTACTTTGAGCAACCCCTGTGCTCTAAGTATGGTGTTAAGAGACTGATGAGAAAATGTTAAGATATCATTACCTCCATTTTATAGAGGATGAAAGAAGAGGGAGTATTGTTAGTTACTTATTAATTAAGTTAACCTAGAAGCAGAAAGCAGCTTTTAAAATTAAGAGCTATTAGTAGTAAACATATTCCTCAAGCCCAGAAAGTTTCGTCAACCTAATACAGTATGTCCATTCATTTGCAAGATGGGGACTGTATCAGTGGGAGCGTGATGCTTAATGTTTCTTAAGATACAGGAGAGCAGGAGGAGTTCGCCCACTCTGGGCCCTCAAACAGCTCCAGCACTTCCTGCACCACTCAGGCACACATCTAAAGTTACAGTGTGCCACTGTCAAGACCCACTGTTTGGCAATCAGAACACCTCCATAGTTATGTTGTCCTTGGTGCTTCAGACTGACCAGCCATGGCCATGACATTGCCAGAGCAACATGGCCACCAACCACCCTGGGTTCCCCAAGCTTGGCTGGCAGCACATTTGTATCTCTCTTAGACTCTTCTGTTACAAGTGGGTCAATGACTGGAATTTCACATCTGTCTTCAGCTGACCATCTTTCTGTATTGTTTTCTACTGTTATTCCTTAAAAAGTAACAAAACATTAGAAATACTTATGAAAGTCTATTAAAATCTCAGAATAGAGGTGTTTATTTCTTTTATAGCTTCAACACTGGGATTTTTAATAAGAGATGAGACTCTTCTTCAATTGCTTTTAAAATGAGCAAAAATCAGTAAAATTAACTGATGCCTTAATATACACAGCATTAGACAAATCAAAAAAACTGATTTCAAAAAAATATTGTATTTTATTATGAAATTATTAGACATTGTTCTTTCTGTGGCATTATTTGTGTTATTCCAGTATAACATATCTAGATATATCAAAATATTTTATACTACACATATTCAAAATACAATGTTTATATAAAGGAAAAGGATAAGGAAAATTTCTAGCAGTATGTTTACTCCATTTCAGATTTAAAAAGAAATCCACCAGGAATTTAAAAATAAGAGACTTATTTAAGTAGTCCTTCAAATATGAAGAAAATTAAGCTTACAATTCTCAAAAGAGTCATACGATTTGAGAATTATAAGATATGCTCATTTGTTAAATTCCTCACTTAAAATTTCTTTTTTATACCAGAAATCTATTTAAAACCAATTTTTAACACAGTAGATTTCTTTATCTACTACATATATCAAAACTCATTTCTTTCTCTTCAGATATGTATAAAACATGGATTCTTTCCCTTTTGATACATATTCCAAAAAAACATGCAAACCCATCAAAATTATGCCTATCTTAATCTTAGGGGGGAAAAACGCACAAAAGGTATTTATTCAAACATGTTTTTAGTGCATTAAGATTTACTACCTTAATGCATGTTTTTATTGCATTTGTAATCCACATTATATGTGGTAATATGTGGTCTTACAACTGTGAGCTGTTTTTACACATAAATAATGACAGTATTTTATTAGTATTCAACTTACTTCCCAAAGAGAAGTAGTTAGAAAAAGAAATGAGGCAGCTTAAATATTTTTTACTATGAGAATGAAGGATCAGTTTAGAGATATAGAGAAGGAAAGATGAAGGCAAGGGAGACAGAAGGGTCAGTTAGGTGAACATCCTTAACCAATTAAAAATGGCGTGGTTCACTAGTCTGTTCAAATCAAGGACTCTTCAGAAAGCCCATCCATCACCCTTATCATAAAACAAAGTGACATTAAAAAAAAAAAAAAAAGAAAAGAAACTCTTTGCATTGCAAGTTGATTATCAGAATTCTTCCCAGAATTACACCCCAATCGGGAGAATCTCCTAATAACACATTCGTTAGGCTTTTAAATTTTAAGCACAACTAATAAAATCCTGGCTTTAAAATAGATTGGATCAGTAGAAAAACCATTAAATTTGATTCTATTTTATGCAGAGAAGTTAGTACATGTTCAGCTAAAATATTCTCTTTTGGGGTGGGGGGTGGTTACTTAATAAAAAAGACATGGTAACAGACGTGGAAACACACTGAACTGTACCTTTGTTTCAGTTTAAATATCCCTGATGGATCTTTTAAAAAGCAATGAATTGACTTTCATGTATCATTATTTCTTAAATAAAAATAACATAGATCCACCCCAAGTAAGTTTATTACTTTAGATGATACATCTGAACTACCATTTCTCATGTATTAAGAAATGGTTTGAAATGAAGTTATCTAGTTTTCAGTATTAGACCAGGGTGACTACCAGTGACCCTTAAACCAGTGTTCCCATGTTCTACTTCAAGACCTATGTGATACCTGCTTTAATAAACATTTTAAAACAATTACTTACCATTGATAGGCAATTTGGTCCCAATATTGCTTTTCTGTGATTGCTTCTGAATTATATCCTCCAAAATAAGTTTAAAACTTCTTTCTCCCACAGACTCATCAGTCTTAAAATGCACAGTCAGGTAAGCACTACTGGATAGCAAGACAAACTCTTTCTTGGAGCCACAAAAATGAGGTGAAATGTAAAATATACTCAATAATTAAAACACTTCTCCAGTGCAATAACATAGGTAAAAGAGGGCAAAGAGGGGATATAAATCCTATATTAATATTGACAAAGGAATGATTAGCAGTAGTGTAAGATCAAGATTTGTAGGATGGAATTCATGATTTGATTGCAATAATGGAAAGGTATAGATTTAAAAAGATCAAAGGGAAAAGGCTAGGTTAGTAATTGATATGAAAATAATAAACAATTGTATGTCAATCTGTGATGAGGAGAAAAGAGGCATTTTAGTGAAGATAAGTAGACAGAGAAACAGACAGTGCTATGGATCAAATGTTTGTGTTCCCCCAAATTGATATGTTGAAATCCTAATCCCCAATGTGATGGTATTAGGAGGGGAGATCTTTGGGAAGTAATTAGGTCATGAGGGTAGAGTCCTACTGAATGGAATTAGTCACCTTATGTAGAGATTCCAACAAGCTATCTTACTTTTTTTTTTTTTTGCCATGTGAGGATATACAGCAAGAAGATGGCTGCCTGTGAACCAGGAAGTGAGCTCTTATCTAACACCGAATTTTGGACTTCCCGGCCTCCAGAACTGAGAAATTGTTGTTTAAGCCACCCAAACTATGGTATTTTTGTTATAGCAGTCCAAACTAAGACATGCAGGTTGCTCAAATATAGAATAATGTGGATACTTTTCTAATTCAGAAACACAAAATTTGGCACAAAAGTGGTTCTGGTATTTACAGGATATTTGCTATAATTTATCTGTGCATGCTATTATTTAAATTCTCCTGAATTAAAACAACATACTATTGATTTGTCTTAAAGATGTTATCTCAGAAACCTTAGGAAAAAAATGAGGAAGAAGGAAACAGTTATTCTCTACATCATTCTTATCCTCAAGAAACTTTTGGTGTTTTGAAAGTGATGGAGACCTTTCAGGATACACCATGTTAAGCAAAGGGATTCTGGGTAGAATCAACAAAACTCCCATAAATTTTAAGATAATAGACATGGGGAAACATTACTCTGTTTAAAAGAGAGATTTGGGTGGGGGGACAGGTAGGAGACAGAGAAAACAAAGAGTTGCAGGGTATTTCCAAGGTCATATATTAGTGAAGTAATGTGGCTTAGTGCTTACAGATTTTATCCGCAAACTGCTGGTTCAAACCAGCTCTGCAATTTATTACCTATGTGGCCCTAGGCAAGTTGTTAAACCTCTCTCTGTGCCTCCAATTTCTCATCTGCATAATGAAGATAAAAATAATAAGATTTACACTGGATTAAATGAATTAATATAAAGTATTGTGTTTGTTAAAAATAAACCTCAGCAAAATTTTACAGCTAATTATTAGACAGATGATTTCTGAAAACTTGGAGAAGGACTCAGTGGTCATGCGAAGCCAGCATGGGATCCTTAACATGCCACATTAAATTAAGCTAATCTAATTTTTGAAAGAGATAATTAGATGGTGGCTAGGGGAAATGAGATAAATTGAATGAATCTTGATTTCAGGGAAGCACTTAATAAAGTATCTTACAATGTCCCTGTGAACAGATATAAAATGTAAGTGGATGAGAAGTTTCACAACTGATTAAATAACCATACAATGCTAAAACCTGGAGGGAAGGTTTTAATGGTATGAAAATGGTTCTATCCTTGGTTCTGTCAAGTACAGTATTTCAATTAATGACTAAGGAATACAAATAACACATTTAAAAATCTGTAGGTTTAAGATGGGCAGTGATTAGATGAGAAGTAAAGGACTAGTTTAAACATAGAACTTAGAGATCATTTAGTTCAATCTTTCATCTAACACTGAGTTCATTCTAAAAAAAACCCTGGACAAATGATTACTAGACTTAAAAATATGACATAGACCTTATGAGCATTTTCTCTTTTTGAACAGTTCTAATTGCTAGGCTGTTCTTTCTCATCAACATGATCAAAAAACATCAAAGTAATGACTGCCACATGGTTCGTACAGTGGCCCAAAACATAAATTTTTGAATCAGAATGCTTGGGTTGAATCTTACTTTCTCTACTTTCTCTACTATGTCACTAGGGGCAAGTTACTCAATCTTTTTGTGACTTGGTTTCCTTATATTTAAAATGAGAATAATATAACCTACTTCCATAAGATTGTTAAAAAGATTAAGCGAGTTATAAGTTCTTAGGACTATGCCTAAATAATGGTAAATACTCAATAATTATTAGATATTACTAGGCAGAATGAGTTTCATACGTGGCCTGACTGTATGAGAATTCCATAATTATTTGAAAAGAAGAATTATAATCCTTCTGCCTTTTCTTTTTTCCAAGCTAAACATGCCCAAGTGTCCATGTCCTTCATCATCCTTGTCATTATGCTCTATGGATGTGTTCCAGTTTGCCAGTGTTCCTCAAAATTGTTGCTTGACTGAGTATGATACTTAATAACCAGTATGGCAGGGCAACAGCCAATAAGATTGGGCATTGATTGTGAAGATTTGTGAGACTGAGCTAGTGCATGCCAGTTAAGTGCCAACACTGAATTTGACCATACAATGGAACTATAATCTCTTCATCTTTCAATTCTTTACTAACACTGCTCTGAAAAACTACAATCATTTGACACCGCTGAAATTTTTATTTTGAACATCCCACTTTCTAAATCATCACTTTCTATCTATTCAACTCTATTAATATTTCCCTGCTATGTTTTATGTCATCATAATCTTCTAGCCATTGATCCCATAAACATTCTAAATCCATCGGCCTCTAGGTGAGAGATTTCCCTGTTCAGGGAAGCACAAAAATTGGGGCAATAGCTAAATTTCTTGTTTGACTTTGTTTTAAATGATGGGTAATACTAGAACATGTTTGAAACCAATGAGAATGATAGAGGAGATTGATGATGTGGGAGAAAGGCTAACTAAAGGAAATTTGTGAGAAGCTAATAACTCTCAAATTTAACTTTTGGCCCAAACATTTCCTCTAGCTTGAGTTCCACCTCCAGTTATCTATTGCTAGCTCTATCTGGATGCAGCATAGCATTAAAAGTTTAATATGGCCAACCAATCTATTTCTCCCTCCAATATTTCCCATCTCTATAAATATCATCTCCAACATCTCACACCATAGGCTTGAGTCATCCCTGATTTGCATGTTTAGTTCCATATTCAATCTACCAAGAAATCCTATCAATTTTATCTCCAAATCTGCCCACTTCACTTGCACACTATTGTTGCCATCCTCCTTTTATGACAAAATATTCTATTGTCTAAAATCATTAATAGAACTTTCTGCAGTGATGGAATGTTCTATATCGGTACTGTTCAGTATGGTGGTCACTCACTACATGTAGCAACTGAGCACTTGAAATATGGCTAATACCACTTTTATTTATTTTAACTAATTTAAATTTAAATAGTAGCACAAATTGGACAATGCAGGTCTAGACTACCACAATAGCTTCATAACTGTAGACATAATTCACCCTGTCATCCTAAAATCCACTCTCCACACAGCAGTCAGAGCGGCTCTCAAATTACTCACTTGTCAAAAACCTTTAATGACCTCTCACTGGATTAGAATAAAATTCAAACTCATTACCATAGTCTAAGCTACACAATAGAGCAAAGCCTTTATCTTCCACAACCTCACCTCATTCCAGTCTGTCCTTGCTCAATCTCCAGCCACTGTGACCTCTGACAGTTCATCGAGTTACAAAGATCTTCTCACATTCAAGGCCACTTTTTTCATCAAATATTTACTAAGTGTTAGGCAGTACTCTAAACACCCCCGATACAGCAATGAACAAAAGAGTGACTAAGCCTTGTTCTAGGGAAATTTTCTTTCTGGTGAAGAAAGATTGTAAACAAATAAACAACTGTATATCTACTAGGTCATGATAAATGCCAAGAAGAAAAGGTATGTGTGTGGGGGGGCGGGGAGGGCTGTTTAGATTACATGATAGAAGAGGCCTCCGATATTTACTGTTAAATAGTATTATTTTTTCTTCTTCATTGTCTGTCCACCCAAGTAACTTACTATTGCATCTCCAGTGTACCCAATACATTAGGAAATGTTCGGTAATGAATGGCTTTAACATTTACATTTAAAATGGTGGTTATTAATTACTGATGTCTTTCTTACACAGGGTAAATGGAAGGATAACCAGATGAACCTTAATTCTGCTACCTTATTGTCATTAAAATGCTGTAAAAGCATTGCAATGGAAACTATTTGGTGGCTATCTACCACTCCATTTACACTGACATAAATGATTAAAAACTAGCTAAAAACTGGTGAATTCCATCTAGGTGAACAAAAAGATTTAGTAAGAAAAGATAACTAAGATAATGCAGACAATGTGGTTCTGTATATGGGATGGCCTTCTAACTAGCAATGGGGCTCTACATTCAACAATTTAAAAATCCTTATAGAAATAGAACATCTCATTGAAATAAAATTTTAGGAGTACAAAGAAATAAAATTGTATGAAATAAATTGTACAAACTAGTAAACAAATGGTATTTTCCTCGCTTTTACATAGAATCATAAAAGGTAATTATAAAAATACAAATTATCTCATTTGTAATCATTTGATATCTCTAAATTTTTGATTGATCAGAACTTTTAAAGAGGAATAATATTGCCATGTTGAAGAGTCCTAAGAATAAGAAAGAGAAAAGCAGTTTCTGAAACTGATGTGACACTAACAGCTAGACCATGTTGTTCTCCTGTTGTACACCAACAGCAGACAGGACTCTGAATCTGTAATAAGATGAGACAAAAACAAGGTCATGGGCCACCACCAAAATATCAAACATCTCTCTCCCCTGCCCCACCCCCTCCCTCCCCCGCCCCCCGCCCGACACACCTTATAAGGGGAAGAGAGATTGCTACTGCTTTACCAATTGTAGTTTTATTCTTTTTCGAGTCAGGTCTCCCTGTGATTGAGATATCCCATTAAAATTCATTACTTACTGACAGTAACAAACCTAGAGCAAAGTCTACTGCCTTAGACCTTTTATAGAATTACCTAACTGAAGTCCAAACCTTTTTAATAGGCTCTTCTTAATACCCTCTAACTGAGATCCCATGGTTTCCCATAATGTGTGTTCTCTCTCTCCACCATGAGTAATAAATTCAACTTGTTCAACTATAGATATGTTCCAGGAGTCTTTGGCTGAAAGGCTTTGACAAGAGTTACAGTGGCAGGGTCTGAGGCCTCAAATTAATCTTAAGGAGAATAGCTTGAAATTTTGTATCTTCCCTTCCCTCATATTGTAATTGCTTTAGAATCCTTGATAGGAATCAAATTCACTGATAAGAAAAAGTTGGGTAACTTCGTAATTCAAAGCAAATTGCTAAATTTATTGGTGTTATAAATCCTGGACTATCACAAAAGAAGTCAAAGTCTCTGGAAAAGATAGTAGTATCAAAAACTCTCCTCTTGCCCTTTGTGACAAGTGGATTATAATGGTGTCCTAAAAGAAGGAACTTAGAGGAAACTGGAGAGGGTGATGCAATATTGGCTTGCAAAATCTTTGGAAAAGTTTCTGTCTGAGTCGGTCTCAGAGTAGGATATTGCCTGACATCAAGCATTACGGACACCAAGTGGTCAAGAAATCTTTAAAGATTATTTAATCTAATTGGCCTCTCCCTCTTCAAATTACCCTGGGTATAAAGTGGCCATCTTCACAGTGAAGATGAAATCTGAGGAAACTGATTTTCAAAAAAAGTTACCTAAAATGCAGTTTAGGAAATAACACCTTTAAAAACATATGACCTCTTGAGAAAAGCCAAGTTAGAGTGCTCTCTAATGGTAAAAGGAAATAGGAATCACTATACTAAAATCAAGAAAAGTTTGGATTAAAGGTCAAGATCCAGTGAAAGTGGTCTTATAGTCATCCCATTGTGCTCTGGGATTCTGATTAGGATCAGAATATCACTGACAGCAAAGAATATTGTTCTCAAGACAATTGTAGGTCATATGTTGATTATATAAATTCTTAGTGCCACTTAATGTAGGTCATTTAAGAAAGATCAATTTACCAAGTAATCTTGATTGTTGATCTGGTCCATCATAAATATTGACGCAATCGCATGCACAGTACCAAGATTCCTCTATTATCAAGTCTTCGATCACTGCCTTAATTTTATTTCCAGACATGGAATAAAAAGTCCAAGTACAGTTCAGCATGTTTGGATAAATATTAGGATAATTGGGAGGTGTGATTTCAGTAGAATTAACTGGAACCAAATCCAATACAGGACATCCCTGAGGCAAAAAATAAATAAATAAATAATAAATAACAAAATAATCAAAAAACTGTTACTTCTTGAATCTAGCTTTAATGTACTTACTTATACAAACTATAATGTACTTTTATTAATTTCTATCACTGTTTCTTTGCATTCTTAGTCCCTTATATATAACGAAACAGAATTTAAACAATTTTTGTTTTGAAAAACTGCCTCCCTGTAAATAAGACAGACTGAAGTTCTTTGACTTCAACAAACTGAACCACTAAATCACCAACTTTTACATTTCAATGTAGTTTTGTTGCTCATATGTAATATATAAACCTTATTTAATATTCACAATCACTAGATTTTAGCATCTTCAATCTAGAGATGAGTGAACTCACTGTGGAGAGAAAAAGGGCCACATACTAAACTTGACAAGCTGAGGGGAGGCCTGCATGCTGGGCCTTACAAACTCAGAGACCAAAATTAACCACATAGGATAGTCGGAACATAAAAATTCCTAACTAAAAGTGAGTCATGGTGGGTAGTCACATCCTTGGCCTGTAGCTTCCTTGACAAATGTCTATCTTTATTTTAAGTGAGCTATCTATTGTCTTTTTGCATCTAAGATAACATACTCTTGAAATGTCAGAGTAATCCCCCTTTTCCAGACCCCTTAGGGTACAACCTCTTATCAGAGCACAAAATCACAGAACCCCTCACTTTTATCTTGTTCCCCAAATACCATCTCTATGTACTGTAAATGTTAAGTATCCTGTACCTACCAATGTAAAATAAGTATGTGTCTCTCTGTTTCACTTTTTATCCAACTACAGAGATTTCTCTGCTTTGCTTTCCCCTGCCCCCTTAGTCTACCACCAATAGATTTCATGTAATCCTCCTTATGTCTCTTCCTTTGATACTAATGTAAAATAAGTTGCAAAACTGCCATTCTCCAAAGCATTTTCTCAGTCTTTTGAGATTTTTGCTTCCTGGCAATTGCTGTCACTTTGGCTCAAATAAACATTAAAATTCTCTACAGATTTGGACATTTCTTAAGTTGACACCACACGTGACATTCAATTTAGGACATAAACATCCTAAGACTTTTAGAACTTCCCTAAATTTGCAAATACCACAGTAATATTTTATTTCCCTCACAAATGTAGTAAAAAAAATGATATAAAAATATGAGTAAAGAACAGGCAAGCAGGTTGGGAAGTATATCTAGGTACTTGGTTAGACTAAATCCATGAGTAAATTATGTACTCCTAAAATTCAGCCTCACAGCATGTCCAATTCAAATGACAAACATTTATTAGGTAGGAAAATTTGGATCACTCTCAGATAGTTAAAACCAGGACATTAAAGTTCACAAGGGCGAAGGACTTACTAGAAAGAAAATTGACGAATCCAATCACATTTTTGGCCTGCTCCAAATGCTCTAGGTATTAACCAGCCTAAAATTAATGCCATCCAAAAATTGATTTGTTTCATCTATAATCCTAACTCTTTAGGTTCAATACACAATGGTACAGTAAAAGGTGGGAGATTAGGGATGGGACGGAGAGACGGAGAGACACAAAATATATAGAATGTCAATAAATAGACTTAAAATATCTAGGGGAATTCCCATAAACAAAACAGATGCATTTATTATCCATTAATTGGATAAGGTGTTGGGTTCCTCCTTGCTCTACTCTCTAATCTGCCTAGGTCTCCATCACTCTCAAAATTTATCACTAAAAAAATTAATACAAATCCGTATTTCATTATAAAGTAACTAGAATCGGCCATAAATCCCTGAAGGTTTTTGACAAAAGTCAGAGTACACTTCTTACTAAACAGTGTTTAGCAACTAGGATATGCCTCACTCTTTTTCCATGACTTCACATTATCAAAGCCAAGCCAGCTGGATTCCTTACCTCCTTTATGGCCTTACCTCCAGCATTAAGTTTTCCTCTCATGGAATCTAGAACGAGAGAATATTCAGTGTCAATACATCCAAGTAAATACTTTATATTTTTTATTCTTCTGATTATAAAAATGATACTTGCACACTGCAGAAAATTTTGAAAATAAGAAGTTCAAAGAAGAAAATAAAAACTCTCCTGTAGTTCCATCCTGTAAGTAATCAATACTTATTTTAATGGAAATCCTGCCAGGCCTTTTTCCATACTGTATACGCAGTTTTAAAAAATTGTATGCCATTTTACACTATTATAACATTTTTTTATCCCATTTAATTTATTGGGATTATTTTTTCATATTACTAAATATTCCACATAAATTTTAATAGCTCTATATTTTGAGCCACATAAATATAATGTAATTTCTATTGACATATTTTAATTTGTAATTACAAGAATATAAATGCTGAGTCAGATCTTTAATAAACCTCATACACAAGGTGTAAATCTATTAATTTGTGCTGTCATTAGAGAAATGTCTGCACTAAAGATTTTCTGTGTTTATCTAAAAATAGAATTGAATATGTATGATAACAGTCTCCTGAGTTAACTCCCACTCATACTTTAGCTGCGGGAGGGTGGGGTGTGGATTACCATAAACAAAACATAAATTTCTCACCTATTTACTGGATAAGGAGCTACTTCCTTACTCTTTACTCCCTAATCTGCTCTGGTTGAAATGTCATTTCCTTTATTTAAACAATTTTTGAGCACCAACTATGTACTAGCATGGTTGTTTTTTTTTTTTTTTCAGAGATAACAGCAGTAGGGCATGTTTGGTGTGACTGAGATACAGCCAGAAAGTTAGCAAGGAAGGTGTAATGAGTACTGGGAAAAAATGGTAGGAGAAGTCAAGAGAGTAGCCAAGATTAATATCATATAGCATCTTATAGGTCACTGTAAGGACTTTTACAGTGAATGAGTTGAGAAAACACTGGAATATTATAAGCAGAAGAGTAACATGATCTGAATTATTTATTTTAAAATCATCACTCTAGCTGTAAAATAGACTAAAGATAGACTCGTATCAGAATGTTATGCTGGAATTGTTGAGTAGTTCGATTCTAGATCTATTTTGTGGAAAAGCCCACATATTAACTATATTTGATATGAAATGTGAGAAGAAAAGTCAAGGATAACTAAGATTAATGGCTTTAGCAGTTAACTAGTGAAATGGCCCTGCCATCTACTGGGATGGAAACAATTAGTGGAGGAAGAATTTGGAGGTAGGGGTGGCATGAAATCAACATTTGAATTTTGGTCATGTTAAATTCAAGATGCTTATTATATATCCAAGTGGAGAGGGAGGCAATGGAATATACAGTGCTGGCGTTCAATAAAAATGTTGGGACTGAAGATATATATATTTGGGAGATATCTGTGTATAGATGGTTTTTAAAGCTAAGGATTGTGGACTCACTCACTTAAGAGTGAATGTATGTAAAGAAGAAAAGAGAGTCAAGGTCCTGGGTCCTGGGAATCCTCAACCTTTAGTGGTAGAAAAAGTGAAGAGCAACCAGTCAAGAGACTCTGAAGGAGATAAGGGAGGTGGGAGGAGAGCCAAGGGAAAGTTGTGTCCTAGAGGCCAAGACAAGTAATATTGCAGAAGGCAGGAGAGCTTATCTGTGCCACGTGTTGCTATTAGGACTGAGAAGTAACTATTGAATCTGGACTTGTGGCAGTCATCAGAAGCTTTGGTAAGAACAATGTCTGAGGAATTGTAAGAAAGCAAGCTCTATAGGAATGGATTCAAAACAAAATGAGAGGGCAAAGGGGGAGATAGTGAAAAGAAGTAATTTCATGAAGTTTCACTGTAAGAGAAAAGAGAAATTAAGTCTTCCTAGAATTCCATCCCCATCCCTTACCAAACTAGACAAGATCCCTGTGTTATATATTTTCATTGCACTCTGTATTTTTCCTTGCAAACTTAATACACTTGTTTTTTCATTCCATATTTTTCTACATGATTATTTGATTATTGGCTAGCTCCCCTACTAGACTATAAATGTGACTAGGGCGGGGACTATCTTGTTCATTGCTGAATCCTCAAGGCCCTAAACATGGCCTGGCATAAGTTTAAAAACATCTGTTGATAGTCTGAATAATTAAAGGCTTAAATGTGAGATTTTATTCTGTTTATGTGAGTCCCTTAAGGTACACTTTGACATATAATTTGAGTTTGATGAAAATCTCTTTATCTCCTGTCAACACTTCTTACTAAACAAAATTAAGTAAACTATTTTTAGTAGAAATGCCTCTCCAACTGTATTTCAATCAACATTTTTATCTAGTATAAATTGATTAACTTTAAGAACTGAATCAATTCTAATAATTGTTCAGAATTAAACATAATGGCAAATGTTTTCTCTGTGACACACAATTTCTATAATTTGCAAGAGTTCTCAATTTTCATAATGTTATTAATGCCTTTGCCCAAACCACAGGAATGCTAGGAAAAGCATATTTTTCAATAATCTTATTGCAACTAATATATAGAAACTACTCACCAAACGGGTAAAAAAAAAAAAAAAAAAACCCGAACTAATTATTCTTTATATTAGCACATTAAGGAAATTAATTTGAAAAGAGAAAAACTACTTGAAACTTTTTTAATAGGGATAAAATATTCCTACTGTATTGTTAGAATATTCCAAGTGTCCAGAAAAACAAGCAAAATTCTTAGGTGCTGTAAGAAAAACTGGAAAATATGATCAATTTTCTTTTCTTTTCTTCAGTTTTTATAAGAGTTTATTTGAGCCCAAACTGATGACAGTTGCTGGGAAGCAAGATCTCAAATGCTCTTTGATCAATCTTACTCTTTAAAGAGGTTTAGTTTGAGGCCTCCAGAGATTACAGAGGTCAGAACTTTAAATATTGTCTTTGTCTTCTACCCTGAAAGCTCACAAATAAAATAGAGAATTTCAATCTACTTATTTGGTAACATATTCTTCCTAACAAAGCACAATAAAAAAAATACACAAACAAATATGAAAAAAAGGCAATAGACTTACCAGAAATATGAAAAGAATATCTCAAAGAAAAAGTTTCCATGGCCAAACTGACACTTTATGTGAAAATCAATATCATAACAGGACCATGAGACTTTAATGAAGGTGAATCCCCTTTATATAATTTTCCTAGCCAAAACAAACAAACAAACAAACAAAACTTACTATTCATCAAGGCAAAATACGAAAAAATTATTTTTGAAATTATAAATGTATACTGTATCTATTCCCAACAATATCAAAATGGGGAAATTAAGCAGAATAAAATCCAATTAGAATAGAGAGATAGAAGTTCAAGATTCCTGAGTCCACACAGTTCTAAGCCAGGGGTTCTAAAGAAACTAGGACATAGTAACCAGTTCTTAAAATGTCTAGAATAACGTTGGTAGATCTTTTTAAGCTATATCTTATAAGAGAAGGTGATATGGTTTAGCTAGTTCCACGGGGAACTAAAAAGTAATTCTTGTCACCAGACTTAAGTAAAAATAATCATATATGGGGAGTCTATTTGGGGCCTAGATCCATATGACCTTCATTTATTCACAGCCTAATCAAATGAAAAAAAGGCAAGTTGAATTGACATGAAAAGCAAAACTGTTAGCTAGGCTAAATAAAATTTATAAGGCAATAGTTCGTAGAAGTCTCCTGAGACTCAGAATCCTAGAGCCAATTAGTAATGGTCCGACCTCCCATTACCCCAGGATTTCTAAAGCATTCTTCAGAAGATGATGGAGTCTGAACTTTCAGCAATGGTTCTCTCTTATGAGGCAGACTGCTGTCATGAAGTTCTTCCCTATGAAGGAAGTTCAACTTCTAGAAGACAACATTTTTTTCTTCCTCTTTTGCTTTTTTATAGTTTTTTTGTTATTTTTTGTTTGTTTGTTTGTTTGTTTGTTTAGATTAGAATGTTCATTCACTGGAGAAAATTTTAGAGAATTTTTTAAATAATTACTCATAATCTTGAACTCTAGAAATATTTACTTAAACATATTGGTATGTTTTCCTTTAGATCTTTTAGTCAAATGTAGCACTTAATTTTTTTAAGTTGTACTATGTAATTTTTCATTCTGATCTTCTCATTCAATATTATATGTAAGATTTTCTAGTTTTACAAAAAAGTTATATGAAAATATTTTATTTTATAACCCTTATTAAACTTGTTTTTTAAATTTTTACATTAGGGATCCTCTTAAATTCTAAAAGAATAAACTGTGCTTTTAACTGTTGAGTCAAGTAGCAGTAGATCAGAAAGGTCATAGTCAAGAGCTAATTATCATAAGGTTAATGATTCAAATCTGCTTCCTATGACAAACCATTTCAACTTTGATCATACACAGTATTTTTTGAAACAAACACTTTATCAAAGGTAGTTTGCTATAACACTCATGGTTTCAAGGTTTCAAGTCAATAATCTTAGAAACTATTAAGCTTTTCACTATTACAGAAAAATTTACCTTTTTAATAAATAGATGACCAGAGGATCAACTTCATTGTGACATGACATAAAATAAGAAGAGATTTAATTTATATTGTATAGTAACTGATATGTAAACATTCACTAACCTTTCTTATCTATTAAATGAGGCTAATGATTAATCCAGTGCTTTCTGTTCTCAAAATCACTTGGGTCAATAGTTTGCCATTCTCTTGGAAAATGAATAAAAAGTCAAAAGCTTTGGGGACTCTGGTTTTAACTTGAAATTTACTCAAGGCTGAGTTGAAGATATTAGAACCTATAAATTTATTTTCACGGATTTCAGCTTTTTTAATACTGATTTATGAACATTCCCTATGTTAGTTACCTTAAACCTTTCTCAGAATTCTTGAAAATCCCATTTGATATTTGCTTTTTAAATTGTTTTGGTTCAGCAGAAAAGGTTTTAATTACATAGGAATTTATTGATAATTTTCTGGGTTTTTTTTCCATCACTTTTATATGACAACGTCCTTCTGCAACCATAGTTAATTATCTATTTTTTTCTACTTTTAATAGCTTAAGAAAAATGCTTAATTCTTTAATCAACTGTGCTCTAATATGATGAAGAATATATTTTCCCGATTTCTAATGTCAAATTTAACCATATATAAACACCTTATATTTCTGATTTCCCTTCTGATCTATTTATTTCCATTCATATATGTCTCTTCTTGTATTGATACTACTCTATTTTAATAATCATTGTTTTAAAGTATGTTTTATATTTGATCATTTGTTTAATCATCTGGTCATTTTTCCCCCAAATATTTTCAGCTAGTGTATTTTATCTTAAGGATAAACTTTAGAGTTATTATTAATTTCCTTACTCTCTAAAAAAAATCCTACTGGAATTCTGTTGGGAGATATATTATACTTGCAAATTAATTTGATATGAATTAATGTTAGTTCTGTCTTCCAGTATTATAACATGATAGTTTTCTCTATTCAGAAGTGTGTATGTGTGTGTGTCAAGTTTTACATTTGATGATAAACCTCACATTTCATTTTAAAGTTATTCCTAGCTTTATGGTTTTGTTGCTAATCAATTAAAAAGATTTTTCCATTATATAGTTTAACTCAGTTTTACTAGTATGGTTTTAAAGATATAATTGCTATATAGTTAATTTATATCTATTTTTCCTATTTGACCTAGTTAGATGATACATAATACATTTTTCAAAATAAAAAAAACTGCATTCTGAGGATAAATCACAGTATTTGGTCATGTTAAATATTCACTGAATAACCTACTGACCTGAGTTAGTCCCTGAAGCTTATAAACCTTACTTGCAAAAATTGAAATAGTCAAAAACATTTTTGGGAAAAAGATAGCAAGTGGTACATATGTTTGAGGCACTAATTCTAAGAAGAACAGATATGTAGGTCATTAACATTACAGATTATAACTAATATAGCTAATGTACTCTTCCCCTCTTTTTCTATATTTCTTTGTTCTTCCAAACTGTATTCTGACACTCCTTCAATGAAGAGACAATAGAGAAACAACAGCCTAATCTTCTCTTCTAAGCATGACAATTTTAAGAATAGGAATGAAAATGTATATTCCTAATTCAAACACTGCAGAAGCTTGGTTTCTTTACATTAATTAATATGTATTCTCACTAAATTATCAAAAGCACCTCATGAAGTACAAGTAACAGGTATTCTGTAAAGCAAGAAAAGAAGAAGCACAGATAATTTCCAAGAACGCTGGGTCCAGATCCTACATTCTTCCTAAAAGAAGCTATGACCCTTTTGATGCTAAATTGGCTCAGGAACCAGGAAAGCTAATTTGTTAATATTCCCTTAGGTAGAAACACGAAGATTGTCAGTATGCCTACTTCTGGAATAGTAATGCAAGTCCGAAGAATAAAAGGACAGGTTTTAACAATTGGCTGTTTTATCAGCTCTGGCAGGACTCGACAGGCATCTGGGTTGTTTTTGTTTTGCTTTGTTTTGTTTTGTTTTGTTTTAGGAAGTCAAAGGCCAGCAAAATGCCATACATCCTCTCCCTCCATCCAATCAAGTTGTTTCAGGAGGCATCTGTATCTTTAAGTCAATAACTTATTGTGCACATATGTGAGTGTATGGTGGTGATGGTGGGTGTCTGTTCTCATAAATCACATGAAAAGCAACAGGTACATATTATTATCCTCGTGTCACAAATGAGGAAATTGAATCTTAGAAAGCTTTGGGAACAGTCCCAAAGTCACCGAACCACTGTGTGGTAGACCTGAGACTTGAACCCAGGACAATCAGATTCCAGGACTGCTATGTCCCACCACATCAGATATTTTTGGTCCACCAGCCCCGAACTCTGTTTCCATTTCTCTTCTCCTTAGTGGTCTCTTGGTCAGCTGTGGGTATGTAACAAATCTGGCCAGAGAGATTTTAAATCTGCTACAGGATTCTCGGAAATGTGTTTGCTTTCTCAATGGTGATAATCATTCCTCATGCCCCTTCTTCTTTTTTCCTCCAGTGTAATGGTGAGAACTGAAATAGCCATTATGGAACCATTAGAAAATTGCAGTAACTTCAGTCTTGACAGAGTTGAACTGTTGAACTAATGGTATATCTGCATATCTCTAGATTTCTCTCGTTTCAGAATAATAAATTTAAGTCACTGTATTCAGGTTTCTGGTTACTATCTAATACAAAAACCCATTTAATGCCTTTTCCTATAAATATTTCTTTGCCTAATTAACATTATAGTCTCAATGTTCTTATGTTCATCTAAAACTGCTTTATTCATCCCTTATTTCTTAGTATTTTTGTGCAAGTGTAATCTAAATATGACCTGAGTAAACAGCATGTAGTTGGGTTTTGTTTTCAACTTAATTGGAGAGGATATTAGGTTAATTTCAATTATAAATCTAAAAAAACAGTAACTGTAAGACTATTTCAACATCATCTAGGAAGAGACAAATATATATCATCTATAAGTCTGATATTGAATATAAAACAATCTAGGAATATTTCATTAAAAAATCAACAGCATAGTTCTTCGTGGAACATTAGTTACCTATTAATTTCTTGCCTGATCCAAATCCTTCATAAACCCACTGGTGACCCTGACAGAATAAGGGTGTTGGCTTCATCTGGAAGTTAATAGTATCCAGGCGAATGATGTGATGTAAAGGGGCTAATAACCTCCAGTGGCAGCTATGGAACAGGTGGAAGAATGTCAGAAATTATTTCTAAACAGCATATATTGTTATTTACTTTTTTAGAATTTAATGCATCACTTTTATTGACTTTTAGTGTGCCTTAGTTTTTATATTTACTTCTTTGTGCTGGGCTGAAAGATTTCTACTTTAAATTATCAAAATTAAAATTATTCTCTAATATTTAATTCATCAAAAAGTTTAAGTAAATTCACCTACTATGGTGAATGGTTGGTCAATCAGGTGAAATACTCTAAATTTGATTGGCAATCTGTAATAGTTAAGAACCTACTCTTGCCTGAATTTGCCCAAACTCCCCCAGATCACATAAATTTACTTAGGATTAATATGATATAAATCTTAACTTTTCATTTCTCCCTTTAAATATATTCTATTGTTTAATTCAATAAAACCTCTCTTTCCATTATGGCAATTTAAGAACCACATATTGAATACCTACTAGGTGCCAGAAGATTCTACGTACATTTTTCAATCTCCAAAACTCTTTGATAAAGCTCTGACTTTCCACTTTGCCTGATAAATAATCTCTTTTGTTGAAAAAGTACTATTATTTATCAACAGGGATAATTTACAGTAAGTTTTTGTATACTGAAGGCCTCAGATCAGGGATTATCTCAAAGTCTATTCTTTAAGGAGATAAGGTGAAAAATAATGCTTTAAGCAAATATCAAGTGTTGCTACTTGTCAAGTAATCATTTACCTACTTCTTTCATCATAATAATTTCACCTCATAGTGATTCTATGAAAATATTTTGGGATATGTATGGTTCCTACTGGTTTGGTCAGTATAACACCCTTACAAGTGGTCACATGCCCTTGGTTTGCACTCTGAAGAAGTCTTGTTATTTTACTGCCTTTTGGATCTAGAAATGAAGAAAAGGGAATGAGAATAAAACTAATTTGCCGCGGTCCAGCCACGACAGGATCCAGGGGGCCCCGAAGGTGGGCAAGGCGTCGGTGCGGGAGACAGTCGACTACACAACTCAGAGGCAGTGTGACACTGTTCCGTTTTATTGTGATTTGAGTACAACTTTTATACTTTTTATTTTGGCATTGGATTATACTTTGTAGTTAAGGTAGCAGGGAGTTAAATTTCTGTGGTTAGGCGAAGCAGAAAAATCTTCTAGAGTATATTATTATTAATGTTCATGATTAATTAGTACATTTTTCTCTCAATCATTAGAACAGAACTACCTGAAGGAACAATCTAAACTTTTAATTCTTATATCTATTACGTAAGATACAGTTTGATTTAAGTAAAAGTGATAGATAGATGTATTCATAACAGCAAGCACTGGCTTGTAGGCAGACATTATTCTTCTTTCTGCCTGAAGAAATCTTTTAAATGCTATTTGATTTATGCTATATCTAAAGTTCAAGCTGAACCTTTCTCATAGCTGTTCAAAAGTTTTCTTGGTGCTTTAATGAGGAAAATATTTATAAAAATCAGTTTTACAAAGCTGCTTTCATAAGCTAAGTTTCTGTTCCTTTGTTTTTTAAGCACTAAGGAGGTCCTGACCTAGCCAGCCTTTCTATGAAACTTAAACTACTATAAGGCACATGAATTCCATCTTTATTCACTATATGTATACTATCTTTATTATAAGCTCCTGTATAAGGCAAAGGAAGATCAGGTAATCTTTTCATAGTATTAGCCCCCCTAGGTGGATACCAGAGTTTTCTATTTATCCACTAGGCCACAAAAGGAGGCCCTTCCATAGTAGGCACAGGCTTATGAGTAAATTTCTTATCCTTTACTAATTTTTCTACTAACTGCGTGGGAACAGGAGTATAAACTGGTTCTAGTAATTCAGCTTGTTATAATTTATTCATAACATCTTTAAGAGGCACGTCAAAAGGAATTTCTCTTAATAATTGTTCAAATAAAGGGTTTATGCATTCTGGATACGTCAGGGTGACTAGAGCTGATTCCATACATGGGGAATTTATTGTTTTTTCCTCAGAGCCAATTTTGAGGAAATCCATTTGGACAGTGTTTACACTTACTAGAATTTGTGCTACCCAAATTCCCCCTATTAATAGGATCGTTTCTAAGAAACCAATTATCCCTAAACATATGCCACGTCCTCATTCTTGACGATGCATTCCTTGAAGCCTCTGTTCCCATCTCCGGACCTTGTCACGCAGTAGGGTAGAAAGAGGACACGGCACTAATTTGTTACAGAAAATAAGTTAACGGGAGGTCATTAGTGTCACTGAATAGTCTTTATCTGAACCATTCAAAGATACAGAAAAGGAGTACTTGTTAGAGTTATCTTTGGCATACCCTAGGGTCTGTGGAAGGAAATGTGGGATAACTGTAGATAATGCTAGTTTCATGCACAATTTCATCTGAAAGCAACATTCTTAATATAGTTCTTCAGGAGAAGACTTTCATATGATATGCATGCTTTTCTTTATTAGTCACTTAACTTTTTCCCCAATATATTTTTGCAGTGCTTTTCAGTACAAAGAAGAAAAACAAGCTTTCAGTTACCTATGCTCATCAAGAGTCAAAAAGCCTCACTAACTACATGTTCTAAAATGCAATCTGATCTAAGTTGAAATTGCATAGTTTACATTTATAATTCTAGCATCTAATATTTGTGTAGTTTGTTTCCAAAATTCATTCTTTTATTATAATATCACTATAAAGAAAATTCTGATACAGAGATAACAAAGTGTCCAGAGCTAATCAGACAGCTAGGATTTAGAACCCAGATCTTCTGATCCACAAGAATTACAGATGCAGAAAAGGCTCTCTGTGATGTAAAATCACAATCACAGTCAAAAATGTTATTTTTCAGCATATCATGGCCATGTCCAGAAATCATAATTCTGGATGATTTACAAGTTAAGCAAGTTATCCACTGAGCAGTTTCTCTTTTAGACCTGATCAATCTCAGATCACCTCAAACATAAACTCATTCCCACTATTTCTTTCAAAACAATGTATAATTTTTGAATATTTCTAAAAAGAAAAACATTAGTTTTTAACTTTATAAGTTAATAAAATGACCAAACATACCTTGGACTCTAAAGACAATATAACTTATGCCAAAAGTACCTTGCACAAGGGATTGAAATGTCACCCTTACCAGTGGTCCAGAGCTCATGAAAATCATTGGGTAAAGCCTTCCTCCACATAATTTATCTAGATTTAAAAAGAAAAAATCAAATCTATGAACAAGCCCAATCTCATCTGATCTCGGAAGCTAAGCAGGGTCGGGCCTGGTTAGTACTTGGATGGGAGACCACCTAGGAAGACCAGGTGCTGCGGGTGTAAAAAACAAAAAATAAGGGATTGTAAGCTGACAAGGTCCTTGCAATCTGTGAGGTCAACCAAGGGTTGCCTCACCTAAAAAATAAAGAAAAAGAAAAAAGAAAATCTGGTAAAAAACAAGAACTCAGATTTTTGAGCAGTCTCTCTATTTTACATATAACATTTATTTTTATGTATTTATTTTTATTGAAATATAGTTGACATGTAACATGGTGTAAATTTAAGGTATACAACATGTTGATTTGATGTATTTACATACTATAATATTGTAATTGTAGCAATAGCATCTCTACCATATCACATAATTATTTCTTTTTTGTGATGGGAAAAATTAAGATCTAGTCCGTTAGCAAGTTTGATGGTTATAATACAATACTTTTGTCTATATTCACTATATTGTGCATTATTAGATCTCAGGGACTTATTTGTTCATTAGTTACAAGTTTGTACCCATGAAATAGGAGTTTATTTCACTCTCCAATGAGGAAACAGGGTTCCTGAACTCAAGTGACTCTCCCAAAGTCACAGACAGATGGGCTGAGGAGTCAAGATTTGAATTTGGGTCCACAAATCCAATACCATCATATTCTACTATATCACCTTGCTCCTTGAAGGACAGTAGATAGTAAATTATCTTATCTTTAAGATAATGCTGATATGCCATTTTCTCCTAGACAATTAACCTACTTATTAAAAATATCTCACCATGAAGATTCATGATGGAAAACTTTTTCTACCTGAAAACTTATTCTTTCCCCATAGTCACTCGTTTTTTGATTGCTTTACTTTGAGAAGCTTAAGTCAAAGATGAAAGGAAAAATTATAACCATAATTCTAAAAACAATTTAGAGAGCTGATTAAAAAGGCGTGGAAAGAGTCTGTGTTTCTTAGAAGCAAACTCATTTACTGTTGAGAATAATTCAGTATCATTCTGCAACATTTGTTTAAAAGTCGCATACTCAGAAAGACATTTGCACCTTATGCTACATACAACTATATGGTACCTACCTCCCAGACACTACTTCTCTCCCTTACCTCCTTCATTTCCCCTCGTTCACATAATATATGATGTATTTTATTTTATCTTATCATGTGTCTTCTCCCTACTAGAATATAAGCTTAACTAGGGCAGGGATTTTTTTGTTCATTTTGTTCACTACTGGAGCCCCACAACCAAGAAGAGTCAGTCTCTGGCCTATGGTAGGTACCCCAAAATACTTGTGGTGAAAAAGAGAGTGAGGAGATTATATCCAAGAAAAAAAATTAGTTCGCATAACATATGTTGGTAAATGATGTTGAAATACTATTTGAAGAATGATCAGACATTTATTTGTAGCAAGTAGAGATAAATGCAGCTCTTGAATGAATTGCTGGATTCCACAGGGAAAAAAATAGCATTTTACAGTATAGAAGAATACTATCCAATTTGAGTAAGAGGTAATGTTTTCAGTATTTCAGTTCTGCTAGCTATCATTTGAAGAGAAAGAACAGTTCTACAAGGTTCAAGATGACAATTTCAAATCAAAGAAATGCTAGGTTGGAAAATTATAGTGGTTTCCCAGTTAGCCGACAAGAAAGTCAAGCATGGTTTTCAATAGGTTATAATGATAAAGGAAAGTTTTCCAGAAAATGTTTCTTTCCATAAGAGAATTTAGTATATAATAAAGATAGAGCTATAAATTTAAGAGAAAACAGCTTATTTCTTTAAAGAAACAGGTATAGCATCACTTTATAATACAACATTTATAATATAATAAAACATTTTAGCAGGATTAAAATTTTTAATTAAAAATTTTTCTGAACTCAGAAAGAATTTTAAATATAAAAGCAGTGAAATAAATTGAAGATCAGAGATATGTATGGATTTAAACAAATTTATTTTAAATTTGTTTTAATTTAAACAAATAATTTTTTAAATGTTTACATCAACAAGTAATAAAATTTAAAGGCAAATTACAACCTTACGAATAAGCACTTACAACTTATGACAAAGGAAAAATATCTTTATACATAAAAGCTTTTATAAACCAATAAAAAGAATACTCAAAAAAAGGATGGAAATGACAAGAAATAATACAAATAGCTAAATAATATATGAAAAAAAAATTTATTCTTCATTAATGATTTTTAAAAAGTAAAAGTGCCTATTCAATTGATATATTAGGTGATGGGCATGGTGAAGGAGGTACCCATATATTGCTAATGGCAGCGAAAACTGATTTAGCCTTTTTGAAGAGTATTTAGCAACACACATTAGGCAAAAAATGTTCTGGGTCTCTAGGCATTATCCTAATTTGGGGAGCTATAGAAGGAAACAAAATAGCAAGATCTCCAGAAGCCTTCATTTTAGTCAGGTAAAGGAAGACGATGAATTCAAATAGAGACCAAGGCTACAAATGAAATAACCAGTATAATATAACAGAAAATGATTGTAGAATAGAATAAATGGTTCTACGTCAGACTGACAAAGCCTCTTTGAGGAAGCAACCTTTCTTTCATTCATTGATATACTAAATGCCTTCTATGTGTCAGGTATTATTCTAGGCACTGGGGATTCTCGAAGTGAAGAAACAAAAGTGTCAGCCCTCAGGAAGCTCACCTTCAAAAGGAAAGACACAGACAAACCAAAAATATGACCAAAAAAATCAAAATATGTTAGGAGACAAGTGCTAAGAAAAGAGCACTGCAAAGTACACAGGTAGGAGGTGACACAGTTTACATTGATCAAGGTAGGACTCATTAAGAAGGTGACACTTTACTCAAGACTTGAGGTGAGAGACAAGGATGAGAAGGAACTCTCTGAAGAGCCGGAAGTAGATGGACAGGAACCTCAGGTGAAAATGGAAGTGCCCGGATCATGGTGAGCTGGGGGAAAGAAAGGAAAAAGGTGGCACTGGGGTCTGGATTTCATTCCAGCTACAAGGAGAAGTTTTAATTCAGGGGGATGGTAAAGGTGATCTGATTGTAGGGGATATGTGTGCAAGTGGAAAGGCCGGTTAATAAATTTTTTTTCCTAAAGTCTAAATAAGGCAGTATTTTTAAAGAAAGATTCCTTAAACAAATATGTTTGTGCCTTCTAAATCAATAATTTAATCTCTCACCCTAATGTAATCCTAAAACAACAATCTCACCTTCAAAGCAATTTCTCTGGTCTCCATATTCTCCTGAATCAAGCACGTGAATATGTGTGTGTACCATACACATTCATAATAACATACACAAACTTATTTTCTTTCCAGGTTTCCCCATCAACCAAATTATTTCTGACACCTCTCACTTCCCTCTTTACTGAGAGACAAAAATCCCGTATTACACCTATATACAAACAAGAGGTGGTAAGTCTGTTTTGTTGACTGAAAACAGGTTTGCCTGTACATGAACCGAAATGATGGCTGGCATGTTAGTATCAAATCTTTTTAATTCTGAAAGTTTCAAAAGCCTTTAATGTATTTCGCTTTATATTAAAATTAAACACTCCTAATCCCCTCTCTCACCACCCAATTTTCAACCATTTTAATCCCTTCTCTATCACATACACATTTCTGGGATTCTGGTGTGGTTTTGGTACGTCTGAAGAAGTTGGGCCTTCCTTTTTTTTTTTTTTTCCTTTTATGAATATACATACATACACACACATGCATACAACCTCTTGCATCCTGTTTTGTAAAATCCAGTTTTGAAAATATTAGGCACGTCTAAGAAAAAAGGCATGCCCATTACATGAATCAACATTTTGGTGGTATCGTTACCAAGTCAAAGTCCCTCTTGATCATAAACCGCCTCTACAGAAAAGTCTCCTAGCACAAAGTTTAAGCACCAGTAAGGATTATCTGACATTCTTATCTCACCATGGCTTTCTTCATATATAGTCAGAACTGAATCTAGACACATACGAGATCCAGGGAGTGACAGGTACTCAACAGTAAATTTTGCCATACTTCTTGGTGAAACTCTGAGCACCCAAGAACATTCCAGTTTTCCTCTATAATCTAGTGGATATCTTGGAGTTGAAAAAAAGCCTTTGGGCTCTCTTCCAGCTCCACTTCAGAGTAACAGCCTACAATTCAGAACACACAGACACCAGGGACAAACATAAACAAAGGAAAATGAGGTTCTATCACAATCTTGAGAAATTTAGGTTTACAAGAAGAAAAGTAAAACTTTATTACTATTGGTTGCAAGTTATTGGGTAAAAAAGACCATTCCATTTAATATCTCCTATTTTTTTAAAGTGAGATTATGAGTAGAATTTAAATACTTTTTTTAAAATTACTTTTAACTGAATTTTTAAATCTCTTAAAAAATGCACTACGGATTACATTCTCTATTCCCAGCATGTTTTCATTTCTTTCTTTCTTTGAGATGCAACTGAAGATCTCTTCCTAAAAGCTTCATTAATTTAACTGAGTATTTATCCTGCTGGGACAAGTGATTACATTTATGGAGTTTGTGAATGAGGTCAAGAAAAGGAGAATTTATTGAATGTACTTGAATGTCTCTCACTTCTTTGACTTGCTCTTAAGTCCAAGGGCACCTATGGACCTGTGGGGATACCTGCAGTGCTTCAGATGCCAGTAGCTCTCTGGACTACTGACCCTGCAATCAACTTCTCCTTCAGATTATACCCTTGACTCTTCCTTCTTCTCCTATGTTTATTCCCTTGACAAAAATATATTGAGCAATTACATATTAAAATACACTGTACTCAAATGAACAAATTTTACTGTATGGGTGTTAGTTAATTAACACATGTATTATATATACTCTGCAATAGAGAAATTATAATTGTACCAAGGAGATACATATATAAATATATTTTTATAAACAATAGAGATGAAGAGTGGCAGAAGGGAAATAAAATGCTACAATAATTAAGGATTCTACTCCATTGCCTAATCCTCTATTATTTCTTTGCAAATTTTCTTTTTCATTACTATGATCTAATTTAGATATTAGGTCTACTTTGATTTAATAGTAACTTAATAGATTTCTCAGTCTTTAATCTTTTCCCACCATGCCCTCCATTCTGGGAATAGTATATGAAACGAAATTAAGTTCTTTCCATGCTCAGAGCAACTAAAGTAGTACACCTTGCAAAGTTTTTCAGAGTCTGGCCCTAACATGTCTTTCCAATCTTTTCAATCTTTTTTCCTCTCCACGTGAATCTCTATGACAAATCTGCCCGGAAAGTAGCCAAATCATATAAAGTCATGAATGCCCAAGCAGTCACTATTTTTTATAAATGAGGTAACAACCTCAAAAAAACAAAAAAAAAAACAACAAAAAATCCAAAAAAACAGTTAAGATTTGTCAATTCTCTTGTATAAAAAGCGAGTGGTAGAAGTGGGCGCATGTTAGGTATAGCATAGTCCTAACATTTTAGCTCATAAAACAGTCATAGAACTAAAACTAAACAATGCCTATTCATACGTAAAACTGAAAAAGTTCTTTGGCATGCATAAGTATTGCTGAACATAAACATATTAGGAATATCTTCTCTATATTTTAACAATGCTAATTTTCTAATAGTCTGAGACAGTTCAAAGAATGCATTAGATGGTCACTACCACCACCACTTATTGACCCTTCTCATTGGTCATGCCATCCTTATTCTAAGTGCTTTACATGTATCAACTTACTGAGGCACTCACTGAAATTATTCATTTAACTCAAACCGTTGAAATCATTAGGCTTTAGGATCTTGCTTGCACCTAAGTGTGCCACCTCAGCCCCAATTCGATTTCTTTTAAATCTAAATTTCACTCTTTGACTCTTGTTTTGATTCTCTGACTCTTGTGTTTTCAGATTATACTACCCACAACTTCCTTCTCATTCCTAGATTTTAGCAGATATTCTCTCTGATACTCTTCCTCCCTCAAATCTTGCTGAGTTCAGTAGCCATATAGATGATGATTCCAATTTCCCAACTTTCCTCCACTTGACCTCAGCCACTCATCCCAATGGTCAGCCCCAAGATATCTAGTCATTTGCAGAAATCCCAGGCCTGCCATAATCTGTTTCAAGCACCACTCTAACTACAACCTTCTGTCTTTTCAGCGTCCTCCAACACTCCTTCCATCTTTTGAGACTTTTAATTCATCTACTCCTTGTCCTTGTCCCTAACTCATCTCTCATCTTTGCTTACTCTTCCTAGTTTAAATTCCAATGATCCATTGTTTAATTCCTTTCTCACACACACTCTCAATGTTCTTATAGTCTCGCATATTTGGGATAACCCACGCTGATTGAATCTATTCTCCACCTGCTCTGCATCTATGTGATATCCCTCAATGTCTTCAGAGGAAAACATAAAATTAAGCTAACTGGTTGGTCTCTGTCTAAATTTATAATCATTAATCTCAAGAGGCTTTTATGCTACCCGATAATCCTACTACATATTCCTAGTCCATGTTCTTTGTCATTTTTTAAGAAAACTATTTTATACTTTCCTCTGAACACTCATACACCCTCTTCCACAACCCCTTGTTTCATCTGCTGAGAAAATGGAAGCAATTAAAGGAGATCTTCCAGAAGTTCTCATCCTCACATGTACTCATACACCTGCATCAGTACCTAAGTATTCTGCCTTCTATCTGGCAATAATGGATAAACTGTGCTTTGCTCCTAACTAAGCCCAATCCCCACGGCTGGGCAGTAGATCTCATCCCTTTCATCTACTGAAGCCATCACTCTAATAATTCTCTACTCCTCTCTCTTGCATCCTGTTTAATTTTCCTCCAACTCATCCTAGCTGTCTACCAGGGTTGAGTGTATGTGGGGGTGGGTGGGGCAGAGATGAGTGAAAAGGGAAAGACTCTGACCATTTGGAAATCAAGAATGATGATGTCATAGAACTTTCATCTCCCTATAAGTCTATTACAGATTTCTAATTCTCCAACTTCTGTTTGCTTTAAACTGAAAATCAAAATCCTATTAGTAAACACAGACTGACAACTGTGGGAGAATTAAGAGAGGCACTAACCCTGATGGTGGTCTTGGTCACCTCACATTCAGAGTCTTTACCTAGCAAGGTATCTGGAAGTATAAGGACCTTTGTTCATGTAGAAATATATAGCTCAAAGGTCAGAAAAATTCTATGCACTTCTCCAGATTCAGGCACCTACAAACACTGTATCTATGGTGTAGAAAAGATCCCCAATCACAGTAACAACTCTTTTAGCTTAAATTACCAACCAGAATGAAAACACAGAGTTTACAGTGTTCCAAAGAAAATAAGGGAACTCAAACATGCAATGCCTTTTGCTAAATTCTTCCTAGCTGTCATGGGATAACATGAATATCTGTTACCTAGCTCAGATGCATTGTCTGTTGAAGCTGTAAGTGGTGACAACTGTTTTTTTGTTAAGGTTTTGCTTTCATTATTTATCTGAAGTGAAGCAGAACTTGTATCTAGAGAGAACATGTTAAAAAAAATAAAGAAGAAAGCCTGAGGACAAAATGTAGTCTGTACCAAAGTAGCTTTTGTTAAAAGAGAATGCAAATTTAAGATGAAAACGGCTTCAGAGTCTTACCCTAACTCTGTCCAAGGGAGAACTTATTCTTACAGAATTTTAATGTTCATTTTAATGTGTTTAGAAACTAAAATAAATAAAACAATACTTTATGGTCTTCTTTTTTATAATGCTGATAGAAATCTAAAGAAAGAGGCATTGTTTTCACAATATCTGAAAAATATTTACCTTTGAGTTTGGATTGGATCCAGTCCAAGAAGACACTCACTCTGGCAAATCCAACTGGCTTCCTTGACTGGGCACAGCCAGCTCCCCAGTTTATGATGCCATAGAGGACAAAGGGATCTTTTTCATGTCTATACACTAATGGCCCAGCAGAGTCTCCCTGAAACACCAAGGAAATGTGTTCTAGAAATTCACTACAATCAGAGCTCCTGCTTTTGATTTTGGAACAGGAAAAAACAATAATTTATTCATAATACATTTAATTTTTAAAAGATTGTTCTTTGTCAATTTGTATAACAGATTACTTAGACTCAAATAATTAAAATCACAAATGAAAGAGGAGACATTACAATTGATAGCACAGAAATACAAAGGATTATAAGAGACTATTATGAACAATTATACATCAAAAACTGGATAATCTAGAAGAAATACAGTTGCATACCACATAACGTTTTGGTCAATGATGAATCATAATAGTGGCCCCAATAAGATTATCATGAAGCTGAAAAATTCTTATCATCTAATGACAATGTAGCCATACTAATGTTGTAGTGCAATGCATTGTTTACATGTTTGTAGTGATGTTGATGTAAACACACCTACTGCGCTGCCAGTCATATAAAATGATAGAACATAAAGTTACAGTAGTAGGCTATACCATCTAGGTTCGTGTAATGATGTTCACACAAAGACACCTAATGACGCATCTCTTAGAATGTATCCTTGTCACTAAGTGGGTCACATGACCTAGAAACATATAACCTACTAAGATTGAATCATAAAGCAATAGAAAATCGGAACAGTCTAATATGAGTAAGGAGATGGAATCTGTAGTCAGAAACATCCCGACAACAAAAAAAGCCCAGGACTAGATGGCTTCACTGATGAATCTACTAAACATTTAAAGAATTAACTCTAATCCTTCTCAAACTCTTTTTAAAAAAATGAAGAGGAGGGAACATTCCAAAACTCATTTTATGAGGCCAGCATTACCCTGATACTGGAGCCAGATAAGGACAGAAGAAAAGAAAATCACAGGCCAGTATTCATGATGAACATAGATGCAAAAACCTTCAACAAAATACCAATGGTTCCCAACTTATGAGGGTTTGACTTATGATTTTTTGACTTTATGATGGTATGAAAGCAATATGCATTTAGTTGAAACTGTGCTTTGAATTTTGATCTTTTCCTGGGCTAGTGATATGCAGTATGATACTCTCTCTAGCAATGCTGCACAGTGTCAGTGTGATAATATTGCCCAACTGTACACTAAAGTGTTCTGACACATTTAAGGTAGGTGTATTAAATGCATTTTTGACTTGATTATATTTTTAACTTACAGTGGGTCTATCAGAATGTAATCCTATTATAAGTTGAGGAGCATCTATGCTAACAAAATGAATTCAACAGCACATTAGAAGGATCATATACCATGATCAAGCGAGATTTATTTCAGCAATGCTAGGATGGTTCAATATATGCAAATTAATAAATATTATATATATTAATAAAATGAAATTTAAAAATCATATTATTATGGTTAATAGTAAAATGGTTTTGACAAACTGCAACCTCCTTTCATATAAAAACTCTCAACAAATTGGGTATAAATGAGACATACCTCAACATAATAAAAGCCATATATAACAAACCCACAGCTAACATTGCACTTGACAGTGAAAGGTTGAAAGCTTTTCATGTTAAACAAGACAAGGAACAAGACAGGAGTGCCCACTCTGAAAATTGTTATTCAACATAATACTGGTATTCCTAGCCAAAGCGATCAGGCAAGAGGGGAAAAAAAGGCATCCAAATCAGAAAGAAAGAAAGAAAGAAAGAAAAGAAAGAAAGGCAAGAAAAAAAGAAAGAAAGAAAAAGAAAGAGGACTGTATTTGCAGATGATATGATCTTATATATAGAAAATCCTAATGATTCCACCAAAAAAAAAGTTAGAATTAATTAATAAATACAGTAAAGATGCAGAATACCAAATGGACATATAGAAATCTGTATACACTAACAACAAAATATATGAAAATAAAAGGAAAATGATCTTATGTACAAAAGCGTTAAAGAAAACAAAATACTTAGGGATAAATTTAACCAAGGATGTGAAAGATCTCTTCTGAAAACTATAAGACTTTGATGAAAGAAATTGAATAAGACACAAATAATTGGAAAGATATTCCATTTTAACGGATCAGAAGAATTTATATTCTTAAAATGTCCATACTACTCAAAGCCATCTATAGATTCAATGCAGTTTATATCAAAATTCTAGTGATATTTTTTCAAAAAAATGGAAAAAACAATTATAAAATTCACATGGAACCACATAAGAATAGTCAAAATAATCCTGAGAAAGAACAAAGCTAAAGGCATCAAACTTCCTAATTTCAAAATATATTACAAGTTCATAGTAATCAACACAGTATGGTACTGGCATAAAAATAGACATATAGACCAATGGAACTGAGTCATGAGCCCAGAAAATACCTTCACATATCTGATCAACTAATATTTGAGAAGGGAGCAAACAATACTCAGTGAAGAAAGGACAGGCTCTTCAATAAATGGTGCTGGGAAAACTGGATAACCACATGAAGAAAAATGAAATTGGACCCCTACCTTCCACCACTCACAAAAGTTAACTTGAAATAGATTAAAGACTTAAACACAAGACCCCAAACTGTAGAAATCCTGGAAGAAAACATATTCGGAAAGTTCCTTGACATTGGTCTTGGCAACAGTTTTTTGGAGATGAAACCAAAAGCACAAGCAACAAAAGCTAGAATCAGTAAGTGGGACCACGTCAAACTAAAATGTTTCTGCACATTAGAAGAAACAATCCACAAAATGAAGAGGCAAACTATGAAACTGGAGAAAATATTTAAAACCACATATCTGGTAAGAGATTAATATCCAAAATATGTAAAGAACTCATACAAATTAATAACAAAAAATGCAATTTAAAAATGGGCAGAGGATCTCAACAGACATTTTTTCCAAAAACGACATATAGATGGCCAACAGGTACATGAAAAGATTCTCAACTCCCTAATTATGAGGGAAATATAAATGAAAACCACAATGAGATATCACCTCACACCTGTTAGAAAAAAGACAAGAGACAAAAAGTGTTGGCAAGGATGTGGAGAACAGAGAACCCTTGTGCACAGTTGGTGAGAATGTAACTTGGTGGAGCCGCTATGGAAAATAGCATGAAAATTCCTCAAAAAAAAAAAAAAAAATAGAAGTACTATATGATCCATATGATCCAGCAACCCGACTTCTGGGTGTATTCATCCAAAGGAAGTGAGAACAGGATATCGGAAAGGTATCTGCACTCCCATGTACATTGAAGCATTTTTCACAATAGTCAAGATATTGAAACAACCTATTTTTCTGGCAAAGACAGCAAAAGACAGACGCTAGATGATATTACTTATATGTGAAATCTAAAAAAGCTGAACTAATAGAAACAGAGCATAGAATGATGGTTACCAGCAGCTAGGGATGGAAAAATAGGGAGATGTTGAACTTCCAGTTATAAGATTAAAAAGTTCTGGGAATCTAATGTACAGCATAGTGGCTGTAGTTAACAGTGTTGTATTATAGACTTGAATGTTGCTCAAGGAGTAGATCTTAAATGTTCTCAGCATAAGAAAGAAATGGTAATTATATGAGGTGAGGGAGGTGTTAACTAACCTTAATGTGGTAAGCATTTCACAACATGTGTGTACCAAATCATCACATTGAACATCTTAAACTTGCACACTGTTACGTGCCAATTATATCTCAATAAAGCTGAAAAAAACCCAATCCTTAAAACGCAGGATTTTAATTTTTTAAGATAGCCTTTCTGATTTTTAATCAGCCCTCCACTTTTGACACAAATGTATTTAGGACCAAACTAAATTCTTAATTTGTCTTCTTATAAAAAACACTAAGCTGACATATTTGATGTACCTGTTTATTTTATATGAAGAATTTCACAGAATAAATCCTAAAATGGGAATAAGAAGATAGATTCCCTAGTCTGTAATGTAAAGCAATTAACATTTTCTCTGAGCCTATTTTTTTTTCCTGCATAAAATAAGATTATACTTAAGATCCCCTTCAAGTTTGAAAATGGTCTATCTCCAGTCAGGTTTGTTTTCTCTTAAATCACTCATTTATTCAGTACAAACACATATCAATACAGAATTTTTTAAGCAACTACAAATGTTCCATGATACAGAGAGAGCTTATCTAATTTATCCTTTATTGCCAGTACTTATCATAGGGCCAAGCATATGGTCTTCAATAAACAAATAGTCTTTGTTAATTATTTAAAAAAATATTCAGTGCCTATTTTGAGCTAGGCATTCTGAGAAAGACTATAAATGTATTAGAGGGTGATAATAGCTATAAAGGAAATATTCAGAGCAAAATGTAGAGAATATGGGTAGGTATGTGTGTGTGCTTACCTGTGCATGTATGTGTATACGCAGTTTCAATAACATTTGAACTGATACAGGAAGGATGAGAAGGAGCCAGATTTTCATAAACCTGGAGGAATCACATTTTATGCAGAATTGATATCTGGGTTAAGGCCCCCAGTTGGGCAAGTACGTGGCAAGTTGGGAGGTTAGAAAGCAATCAGTGTGGCTGAAATATAGTACGCAAGGAGAGAGAAGTATGAAATCAATTGGAAAAATCAGCAGGAACAGGACCTACATCACTCTGTGACAACAGAGACCATTTTGTAGGTCAAAGAAGCTGAAATGTTTTAAAATAGCTAAAATCTGAAATGTGTTATGAGCAAAGAACTACAGGATTTTACATGGAAACTCCCATGTTTCTACATCCCAATGTTCTTATTTTTACCTTCTTGATGAGAAATGACATTAGTAGGTCCATGACCTTTGAGCGTTCACAGGAGAGTAAAAATCAATTACCTGATAGAAATAGAGTCCATTTTATCAAAGCAAGTTTCTGAAGTTACCCGTTTAGTAATCTGTAAAAGAAAGCTAGCCACATTTATTAGTCAGAATCTCAACTCCCTATTTTCCTCCTCTTGTACTAGCTATAAATTTGGTTGCACTGCAACCAGAAGGGACCCGTTGGATGTAGCTAAAATAAGAATAAGTGCCAACTGAGATCATATTCGCTTCACCTCTGACAGGAATCTAATGCCCTTCCCTAGTTCTTGATAGTGATTAAGGTGCTCCCTTCATGTTAGATGCTCACATGTGACAGAGACAGCAGAACCATTTGTAATTTCCTTGACTCATAAAATCATACCCCCAAAGAGTAAGAGTGAACACATTAATTCAGAGTACTTTTCTATTTGATTTTTATAATATGTATGTCCTCTAGCAAATGTAGGTGTACCATTCCCATATTCTTTATATCTTTCAATCCACATCCTGGCTCTATGTCTGAAGGTTTTTGCTACCCTTCACCCCATTCATGAAGCAGGCTAGAAGTAGGAAGTGCTCCCCCTGCAGCCCTGGAACTATGATCCTGGGGAAACAGCTCCCTCAACCTCCAGAAGGGATAAATATTCTTAGTGTGTTTTGCATCACTGCTAGAGTTTTGTCACATGACTAAGCTCAGTCCCTCACTGTGGTAGCTGGCTTAATGGCATGTCCTAGATTGGCAGCCTTGCCTTCCCTACACCTCCTCCTTACCTTCCTGCTGGTAATATCTGCACTTCCTAAACTGACCACTGCACTTGAATCCTTGTCACAGGGTCTGCTTCTGGGGGATGCAAATTAAGATATGCAACATATAACTAAATTTGAGTGCTGGACACCATGACTAGGTTTAAGTGAAATAAATTTATATTCAGTGTTAAGAAGGGACTTCCTTCCTTCTTTCCTAATGTTTTCACACGGAAGGACTTCTATATAAATGCCCAGTTTCCTTCTTGTAGAGGTGACATCCATTGGTTCATGTTTCTTGATTGGGGTGGGGGGAACTACCAAAAAGCAGTAAAGACTAGAGATTCATCTTTTCTTCTTTCTACTCTAGACCAGTAAGAAATGATAAATCTGGAGAAGTACGTCTGCCCTGCAGACCACACTTTCCCTTAGTTGGATTGCTCAGGTATTAAAGGTGGGCTACAGAGTATTAGAAATCCTTTTTGGTTGTATATCTGAATTTACATTCTTCAGCTGGCTTGGCGAATATTAAAGCTAGTGTTTGCAAGCTATTCGTTCATATCGTCTTTTTCTTAGCTGATTCTGAACTTGCCAATAGTCTGTTTGCCCAGTGTGAATACATCTGTACAGCTTTGTGACTCTATAACATCACTGAAATTAAACTATTACATTGTGATTTGTTTTCCACTGCATATAAAAAATCATTTCTTTGAAAGTTCTCATTTTCTTCACAATTATTTTAACCTGTGGTGGAAAATTAAGTGTGAGTACACTGGAGATTAGTAAAATTTAAAACAATAAAACTCTTCAGTCATAAATAGGATATACTAATTTAGATCCTTATTTGTTCAGTCCTCTTTTCCCAAAGCTTTAAATATATCTGAACACATCTTCCCATCTGCAGGCCAGTTTAGTAGAGCTGCCATCTCCTACCTTCTCTTGGCTCCTCTATGTACCCACCTGCTCTTCTGGCTGTGGGCTGCTTCCACCCACTCTCTGCCATCTCAGCAAATTTGGACAACTCACTCTTTCTGTAGTCTCTCCAGCCTTTCGGGTGAGGGGATGTGGCATGATGCTATGAGACACAGGCTAAGACCTTGGTTGTCTCTGGTTTTGAGAGTGTTCTCTTACTGTCCAACAGATGGCAACTTTCTATCCTCCTCAGCAAAATCATAATCGTCTCACCTGACAGAAATTTTTCCCTCCAGTAGCTGTGAAGCCAGTGCAGATCATCTTCTCTGTTATCCCTCCTGAGTGAGCAAAATAGTAAGTGTGTTCGCACATCTCTCTTTCTAACATGGACTGTTGAAAGCGATTTGCCAGGCCACTGTCTAATTAAGAAATAGATTCAGAAAGAGAGCTTAATAATGATGGCAAGATGTTAAAAAATATATTTAAGTTCAAACTTGCTCTGCACCAACATAATTGCAATCACTCAGTTTTGCCTGAACAGATTTAGAATATTGAATCAAAAAATATAAGTGTCTTATGCAGTATCTTCATTTCCAGATGTGACATCTTTGTAAAAGAAATACATTGGCAGGAGAACAAGTCCAGAAACACTTTTTTTCTAGCTTATTTCTGAGTTAAATTTTAGTGTTTTCGATTGCTACATAAGAACTCAGAAAAAAATTCAACAAGATATGAATTGGTGTTATACATGATTTATATGAGTATATATTTATACATATAAACATATTACATAAAATATATTTTAAATATGCACTATCAATGTTTTTAGAATTTCTTAATATAAACCAAAATCATATTCCACTTCTTCCTCTATTGTCACTGAGACCTAAACTCAACTCCAATTTAAAATGACAAACGATGAACACTAAAGAATTTTTTCTCATAATTGACTCTCAAGCAGGCCTGCGTTAACATGTATTCTGTATGACTTATTCTATCATCTTAGATTCATGACTAAAATAATTAAGTTTAGTATTTTATAGCCTTATACATTTTTGGACAAAATAAAAATTACCTTACGCTTATATAAGACCTTGATATTTATAAAGCCCTTCACTCCGACCTTGTAACACTCACAACAACGTTGTGAGATGGGCTATCACCGATCTCACATACGAAAAAGCCAGAGCTCTGAGAATTTGATCTCCTATGGGACTGAATTATGACTCCAGCCAAGGTCTGACTCTAAATCTTGTGCTCTCTTTAATGTATTCATCTAATACATAAGTAATGTATTTAAATTCTTCTTTTCAGGAACCATCTATATTGGTGTGGCTTATCATGTCTCAAAATCAAGAATTTATTTTCTCTGAGACTGAAAGAATAGATTCATCTATTATGAGACTATAACCACCTCTCAGTTGTCTGGTGATCATGGAGTTGGTGGAGATCAAAGATGTTAGAGAAAGGGCACATTTATTCAAGGGCTTTGAAGCCAGCCAGTCAATAAATATTTACTGAATATTTCTTCCACAACTAGGTACACTTCTGGCCTTGGGGAAAGAATGGTGAGTTAGAGTTCTGTCTCCAAGTGGTTCCTACTCTAAAGGATGAGATGTAGAAAATGGTGACATAAAATAATATCAAGAACATTTATGTGCAATGAGACGAGAAAAGTGGGTAAGGCAGAAAGTGATGGAAAGACAGTCCTGCTGAAGCAAAGTGGTCTGAGAAGGGGAGTGTCATTTGAGTTGAGAAGGGAATGATGAGGAGGCAGCTGTGAGACTAGCGTAAGAATATTCCAAGTGGAAGAAAAAAAGGATACAGAACTTCAGAACGCAGAACAATTTTGGTGTTTAAAAGAAAGAAAGAAGACCAGGGATAAAAAATGGAAATGAAGTTGGAGAGTTAAGTGGAGGGCAAATCAGCTAGCGCCCAACCCAGGCTAGGAGTTCAGATTTTATTCTAAATAAACTAAAAAGCCATTCAGCCATTTAAGGGTTATCAGTTGAGCCATGGTTAATTGTATATCCTAGTTCTGATACTTAGCAGTCATAGGATATTGGTAAGTTACTTAAATCTTGGGGCCATAACTTCATTTGCAAAACAGGGAGGATAAAATCTCCTCTTATGGTGGTTGCAAAGATTTTAGGAAAATAGAATTTGGCTGCAGGTCATACAGTAAGATGTGAATGTGAAAACTACAGAAAGATAAATCCCTTCTCTTTTAAGCTCACAGGTTACAAATAAATGACATAGAAACAGAAAGAGAATGTAAAAGAAAATTATACAGTGAAAAGAAGCAAAACATGAACATTAACCCATTCAGACCTTTCACTATTTTACTATCGCTTTAAGAATGCTACAATCCAGCCCAGAGGTCAGCAAACCACAGCCCGCAGGCCAGTTCTCTGCCAGCACATCCCAGCCCCACCCCCAATCCCTGGGCCTATTTAGTACAATCCAGGAACTAATAATAGTTTGTACCTTTTTAAATGGTTGAAAAAAATCTGTCAAGATTTTGTGACACATTAATATTATATGAAATTTAAATTTCATGAATGAAGTTCTATTGGAACACAGCCACATCCGTTCTGTTACACATTGTCTATGGCTGCTTTGTGCTATAATGGCAGAACTGAATAGTTATGACAGAGACCATATGGCCTACAAAGCCTAAAAAACTTATTACCTGGCCCTTTACCAATCTAGCCTACCTGTAATTGGTTACTCTAAAGGAAAAACATAAAACAGATCATTCTCTAATTTCATCACCTCTTACAACTAAATAAACCATGACTTCTATCTTTCAGAAGGAAGAAAGGCTAAAGTAGCTACTGCCTGATACTATTGCCATGACAAATTTTTAAAATCAACAACTTGCAGTATTGTTTATGCAAACATAAACTGTTTACCTTCACTCACGCTTCCCCATCCAGTCACAGCACAGATCTCAGAGGGAAACAGAGGCTCCGTGCTGTGTGGGAGACACATCGGCCTCACCGCAGAGCTGAATGCCAGAAGAGAGCTCAGTTGCACTAGGGCGATGTACAAGTCAAAGCTCAGTCTATCAAAGTCTTCGTGCATGACGATGTGTTTTGCCCTTCTCACCTGTACCAGGTGAGGATGACAAGATTAAGACAATGAGTCAAACTACTTCTTTACATCACGATAAAATAAATCTGAAATCTTTACAGATTTCAATGAAGATGACTTAATTTGAAATCAGTAATCTCTGTTTATAATTTGCAGGAGGCCATGAACCACTTTCTGAGGACTTCAGTCCTGGAGGAATCAGACTATGTGGACCTGAATTCGTACTTTCTGACCAACTTGATCTAATTTTTAGATTAAAGTGTGATCTCAAATGGTATCTTTAAATGTTGGTCTAAATTACAAATATAAAGGAGCACTAAGAGTGGAATATCTAATTATATAGTTTAGCTAAAGGAATTCCCTGGCATGTGACAATAGAGTATAGGCAAAATAACCTTTAAAAACATTTCTCACCTGATTGGTTGATTCTTTCAGAGTTCTGTCATGGTCCCCAGCAACAACACTCCAGAAGAGGGGATTATTTTTCCTAAAGAAAGAACAACAACAAATGTATGACATGAAATGACATTTTTCACTATTTGGCTAATTCTATTTGGCCCTACCAATATACACTGTTCAGTTCAGCCAGGTGTCACTCAGTTCCCTGTCTGGTGTCTTTCTGTGATCTCTCGCCAGGGAAAGAGGCTCATCTACCTGAAGAAGAGCTCTTACTTCTGTATCTTGCCCCCTTCTTTTGGGTATAAAACGACTTTGGAGCCCTTACCAAATATCACCAAAGGCTATTTTTTTAGTTGAGAAGCAAAAAGAAATATTAGAGCTTATTTTAATCTCACAGTGATATTGAGAACACATAAAACAAAAACTACATTCAGAATGAGGTAGTTTCTGGTCTATGTTTTACTGTTAAAAGTATCCAAATATTATCTTACAGGAATGTATCTCAAATCGGCGTCTTTTATTAAATCACGAGTATTGATAGAACCGAGGTTAAAAAGACATTATCAGTTCAAAAAATAGGTGAAACTCACCTATGGTGTTAGAAATCAGGACACTGGCTACTTTTAATGGGGTGATGATTGGAAGAGGCATAAGAAGGGCCTGCTACCTAGCGTATTTGTAATATTCAGTTTCTTAATCTGGGGTGCTGGTTACAGGAGTACTAACTTTGTGACAATTCCTCAAACTATAAGTCTAACATTTGCACACTTTTGATATACTTTAAAAAGATGATACAAAAACGTAAATCAACAACCATTTATTTAAGATCTCCAGCTGAAAAAATATCTGAGGAAAAAGTACCTAATTGCCACAATTATTCCGTCACTTTGGCTTAGAGATTCTTCCATTTTTCAAAAGTGTTTCTTTGGGAAAAGTAAAGTTATTGAAATTATTTTTCGACACATCTTATTCAAAGGAGTTTTTTAATACATGGAGGCATCTTCTCTCAAGTCATAGCCATGCTCATTTCAAATCCTTGCATGATGAGTCTGGCTTATTCATGTGTTTCAGTATGCCTTTATAAAGGGAGCTAACTCAGGTAAAGTGCTTGGCAAGTACCTTGCAGATGGTAATGACTCCATAATGGTAGCCATTATCATTGTTATTATCTGCCATGCACTCTAATGGAAGGATTAAACTTTATTTTCAAAGTCACCCTCCAAATTATTACTTGGCAGTAAAAAAAAAAAAAACCTTATTTCTTAAAGTCACTCTACTTCTTTATTTAGAGGACGTGTGCACAATACAGTGAAATAATAAAAATTATAGTAGAGTTGATAATGTAGACTATGATTTCTAGTGAAGTTTTATGTGCGGTCATCAAATATCCTTTAATTTGGTAGAGAACACTGCGTGAAAAGCATATGACAGAGCAACACATATTTTATGAAGCAACGAAGTCTGAGATTTTTCTAATGATGAGATAATAGCTCAAGGTTTCAATTGACGAATTCTTCCATGCTTTATTCCCACTTGCCCATAATCAAATTTCATTTGTTATATTTTGAGTCTTATCCCTAATCCAACAATGGAACATGTGTCACTGCTATGAGAGGAGAAATTGTCACTACCAATTTACACAAAGAAAGTGGCTCAGATTGACAAAAACTGCTTATTTAGTTTGAGACAGAAAGATTCTGATGTATAATTACAAAGTGAGTTTAGTCTCCTAAAGTAAGTTAAAAATTCTACATGAATACAAATATCAATGTGGAGTTAGTGAGAGGAGAACACCAGCTTTTCCTGAAGTGTGAAACAACATTGCCGGGGAATTTACTAGAAATACAAATTCTCTTTAACAATATTCTTAAAGAGTTGGAAACCTTCCAGGTGATCCTAGTGTACACTAACGTTTGAGAACTAATACAAAGGGTAACAAGAGCCAGGGAAGATATATGGGAGGTGGTACAATGTTGCTGTCAGTTGTTCTTATTGTCTTTGGAACTCTATCCAACAACGTCAGCCAGCCTGGCCCCTGGTGACTTTCAGCAAAAATGACATCTATTTCAGCTCCAGGATTTTGCATTATCTCTCCAAATGACTCATTCCACATGACGAACATCCCTTTTCAATGGATGTGTATGCTCAGAAGTCCCCTTCAGAAAACCTCTTCAGTGGGCAGGGGAGGGCGGGGTAGGGGAGTGGGGGGAGCGGGGGAGTCCTGGATGTCCTATAGGGTTGACGACGATGAGACAAGGACAAACAAGCGCCTGAAGGGATCAGCTGAAGAGTTTCCACAAAGGCAGGAATGAATGGAACATACTACTTTTGTTGTATCAGCATATCAAAACCTGTGCTGTTAAAATCCATACACTTCAAGGAATAGCTTCAAAAAAGACACTCCTCTGGTTAATAAGTTGGGCAAGTATGAAAAGTTGAAGAAAAAATAAAGCACATGGACATTTTTCATACAGTATAAATATAAGGCACAATGTTATGTGCAAGTTATAAAATAATATGTGATATATACAAATACTATAAAATATGTGCACATGTGCATAAATATTAATAGAAAATCAGGTAACATTCTTGATATCGATTACTTAATATAGAGGAAGAGTGGATTAGTGAAATGAAGGGATAGTTTAGATTTTACTTGATAACTTTACCTGTCTTTTTCCAAAGCATTAGTACTATAATAAATTTCTAAAACAAAAATCAAGAATAGTTGCTGATGAAATTGCATATAAATTCTTCTTGTGGTTAACTTAAATGGTTCACTTGAAAATACTCTGCGTTTATTAAATTCAACTGACTCATCAAGTTGAACAGTTGAACAATAGTTTTGTGAAGAATGGTTTTGCTGTGGTCTATATCTTGCTGTAAGGTGTCATGGTCCACCACATAAATTCAAGAACAGACTATGTATGCTACCTGACAACTGAGTCTACCAAAGTTTCTTATGTCCCTCTGGCATCAATACTAATATTTATCTTTCCCAATACATTAATTTTCATTAATTAATTAGCTACTATGGAGGTTTCTTTTCCACAGGACATAACAATGCACTTTGATAGACTTCTTGTAAAATGGGCTCCTCTCTAAAGGGATGGGGAGGCCTGGAATTAACATTGTGGTACTGGATTGAATTGGAAACATCTTCATGAACTCATGTTTAGCTCATGTTTACATAAATGGGTTAGTATGCTTTCTTATATTTTCTAGCTCTGTCAGCTGAGAGGGCCTAGAAGTTTACTAGAATAAAGCCCTAGTAGCAACCAGTACACGTAGAACTCAGATCTTGATTTCTCATACCATTCTCCAATAAGATAAATCAGGGTTAACTGGGGGCATCGCTGATTCTAGGACTGAGCAAGGAATATATGAGCCTGGGGCATCTTATAGTGTCACAAAATTATAGGGGGTGTCAAAAAGACTAGAAGCCACCTTGAAAAACCTTACAATGGTCAAAGCTAGAACAATTTGAACAATAAAGTATGTAATATTAGAGAATAAATATTCCAGAATCCAATACCAATATAAAAAAATGATTTAACAAGTAAATAAATGGAGAAGAGACAAATCTCCCATGCAGAAGAATTTCAAATAATTTATATAGATACTCCCTGCTCAGGAAGGTAAAGTTTCATGCCCAACCCCTTGAGTGTGGGCTACTCTTAGTGACTTGCTTCCAAAGAGTAAGTGTGAAAAGGGGAAAACATAACATTACAGTAGAGACACCTGGCAAACACTACCTTGGCCAGTGATCAAGATTAACTTCATCAGTGATAAATTATGTTGATAGCATGTACCTTAATATTATAAGAATGGCATGTTGCTTCTGCAGTCTTTGTCCTCCAAATCCATAATCCCAGTATAACCATGAAGAAAATATCAGATGAAATCAAACTGAGGGACATTCTACAAAATACCAGATGCATACTCCTCAAAATTGTCAAGGTCATCAAAAACAAGGAAAGTCTGTGAAACCTACAGCCAAGAGGAGCCTAAGGAGGCAAGACAGCTAAATGTAATGTGATATCCTGAAAGGCAGCAACTACAAAGACCTTGAGACAAAAACAAGCTCAGCATGTTTGAGGAGCAGGACTGGCCCACTTTGAGTGAGCAGAGGAAGAGTCAAGGTGGATCAGAGAGACTGGGAGTAGTTCTTGACTTTGACTGTTCATTGGATTATCTGGGGAGTATTTACAAATACGGTGTCCAGAACTTAACCTCAAATGATCTGGACTGAAAATGAATTAATTACAGTTATACACATCCACACAACTTGATCTATATAACATGTTATGAGGACAAAAGTAAGTCAGAAGAATATAAACTACAATTCTGTTATGTTAATATCAAAACCAAACAACATACTGGTTTTAAGAACTTCGAGATGTTAAAACAAACAAAAAAAAATTATAAAAAGAAAAGAAATTATGAATACAAAATTTAGCATAGTGTTTACTTCTTGGGAGGGGCCCCAAGGGTTTTTAAAAGGTAAATATAAAGATCCTTCCATAACTGGGTGGTAGGGACACAAATATTACATTACATATATATTATTTGCATTTTTTCATATCATGGCATAGTTCACAATTAAAAAACACTGAAAAAGTCAGCCAAAATTTTAGTTCACTAGCAGTCCAGTGATCAAGGTGGTGTACCATCGATTGTGCTCTCCACTGTTATGAACCCTATTTTAAGAGGAACAATACTAAACCAAACCAAGGAAAGTACATCGTATGGTGAGGCATCTGGAATTACTGAATAACAATAGAACAATGAGTATCTACCTTAAAGATTAAATTGACAGGCAATGTGAGAGAAGTCTTCAATAACAGGAAATACTGTTATTTGAAAGAAGAAACAGACTTAGTTCTTTTCTGGAACTATGATTAATTTAGACCAATAAGTTTCTGCTACAGAGAAGCAGACTAAGGCTCAACATATTAATCAGAGATCTTCATAAATTGGAGGAACAATTTCAAAATTTGATTAACTTTTTCTTTGCTGACATTGTTTAAATAGAAGCTACATGGCTATGTAGAAGAAATACTGAAAGATATTAATCTGGATGATTTTAGTAATTAGACAGTTATATTTGTGTCCTAGGTATGGTCTATAAATACCTTAGTAAAATATCTTCAGTTTAACTCACAATTGCACACAATGGGCTGCAGTCAGGATCCAGTCTGGGCTGATGATGGCACCTCCACAATGGTAGTTGCCTAGAAACCTCAAACCCACCTGTCATGGCCAACAGTAGGGGCAGGCTTCTCCCCTTCCCACAATTCTTCTGGAAAGCCACTGGGGGCTAAATGGAGGGATGCCACAGATACCTACGGCAGAGATGAAACTAATGACCTGTACAACTGAAATAATTAAGAACATACTTTTCCTCCAATGGCTTGCTGTGGTGAACAATCATAATGAGCTTTATAAAAATACAGACTCCCAACCACCACCACTAAGGAATCTGATTTTAAAAGCTGTGATCTACATCTTGCCTACATGACTCTGCTAAGCAACTGTATTAGAATTTGCATTATATGGAACTTATATTCTAGTAGGAAAATTTTGTTGGCAGAGCATATAAGATTCTTCATTATATGTCCTTGTTTTCTTTCTTTCTCACTGTATAAACTATTAAAAATCGTCAAACATGCCAAATTTGCTCAGACATCTAAATGCTGTTCTCTTGTCTGGAATACTGCTAAAGCTCAGCTCAGGTGCTATCTTCTCCATGAAGCCTTCTCTGTCTCCCCTGTAAGAGGTAGATATTTTCACCTCTTACAGCTCCTTGTACAACTTTCTATATTACAGCCCAAAAACCAGAACATATTCAGTACATGCATACAGAGCAATGAAGGATCGTCGTATTTAACTGGATACTTCAGATCATAAATAAGTTAAAAGTTAACAGTGTGTATTACAAAACAAAAACAAAAAACCTTTCCCCCGCCCTTTTCCCCCAAATGCATAATCATATTAAATACAGAGTCTAGGAAGATATTTTAAATATTGTTTGCACAAGAATAGATGAGGACAAAGGATCGTCCTCTGTACCCCTTTCTTCCTATTATTTCTTCTTCCATCTATGAGTTTATATGCAAACCCAAACAAGATTGTAGACGTTTCATGGTCCTAGAGACAAAACTTATTCTTTTTCATTGTGGAGTTATATCAACGTAAGATGAGGCTTTCCAAAACAGACATCTAGTCAAAGAAGAAAGGAAACAAAACAGACGACATGGTCATCAACTCACCATAGGGAATAGTTTTTTCAGAAGATACAGGATGGTTTTGGGGAGGTGATGTTGATCCAATTTTGTTTAAAAAGTCTATAGATATAAAAACAAATTTTTTCATTGAAAATAATTTAGAGTAGCCTATACTAGCTGACCCTACTTGCTTACCCTGGGCAGTCATAAAACCACTTTTATGTTAATCTCACTAACACTACCTTTCAAATGCTAAATGCCAGATCCCATGGAAATGATCTGTTGCATATCTCTTAATATCCCTGCTGTATCTAAGCTCTTTAAGCATCTCTTCCCTCCTTGGCTTCATGATATTATTCTCTTGGTGTTCTTGATATATCTAAAGATTTCTCGTCTCAGTCTCAGTCTTCTTTTCAGGATCCTATTCTCCAGCCTGAAAGATGTTCCGTAAGGTACTGTTTATGATCCTATTTTTATTCATTACATATATATGACTTCCAAATCTGTCTCCTCAATCTAAATCTCTTTCCTGAATTCTAGGATCTAGGATTGCTAGATTTCTCTGTCTAGATCTCCCACAAGCTCATAAAAAAATCCACGTCTCAAATGGTACCAATCAATTTTAACAATCAATATGGTCTTGTTGTATTTCTCTGTATCAGTTAGTGTCTCTACCATTCATCTAGCCACTCAAGCTAGAATCCTGAAAATCACGCTAGAATTTTTCTCCTTCATATACCCCCTCCCCACAACCTATCTAATCAAGCAATACACCTAGAATGAATTCTTGCAATGACTTCCTCATTACTCTCCTTACCTGTAAATTCACCCCTAATCATCATACCCATTTTACACATTACTACCAAGGTTGAATTCTGGTTCCAGAATTCTCCATCAGCTATGTATGCACCTTTGGGAAAGTTGTCTCTCTAAGCCTCTGTTCCCTCATCTTTAAAAAGGGGAGCCGTGTACAAGTCTTTTAGGTTTTTAAGGAGGAATGTGATAATGCATGTGAAATGCTTAGTCTATACCTGGTACAGAGCAAGTAATCAATAAATGCTAGCTAGCTATCTTATTCTGATACTTAAAATTTAATGCCCTACGTCCATCATCATCTAACTCTTGCCAATTCTATAATTTCCCCCCAAAAGTCAAACTATGTCAAATTATTTGTAGATTTTTTGTACATCATCTATTCTCTTTCACATTAGGGTCCTTGTAATTGATATTTCTTTTGTCTGGGTAAAGGCTATTTTATCTTCTAGAATGCCTAGAAACCTATTGATTCTTCAAAACCTTCAATCATTCCACAACAGAGCCAATCAATCTCATTTCTGAATTATGTTCTCTAATCTGAATTATCTACTTTAACATAAAATACTCAGGATAGTTTTTGATCACCTAGTGGATGTAGTTTCTTGGCTTCACCGGAGGTGCTCGTTAAAAAACAGATTCCTGGGCCTCATCCCAGATCTATAGAATCAAAATCTTTGGGGTTAGGTATGGGAATCTGCATTTTTATTTTGCCACTGAGGTTCTTCAAGCACCCTAAATTTAGGTAAACATGGCTAAATTATATTCCCTAGAATTGTTTATATAAGTAAAAATCACTACTGCTGTTTATACCGACCTGAGGGCAAAAAAGTAAATCTAGCCTTGAAGCCTCAAAAGTTATTTTCATCATCACTTTTAAAATGAATCACCATCATGTTTCCGGGACTGAATATTGGAGTAGGGTTGAAGATTCCACAAAGCTTAGCTGTAAAAGTTTTAGAAAAGTTTACTTTATAGTTATAAAAAAAATGTTTAAAAATCAGAAAACAAAGGTAAAACATTATTCAATTATTTTCCAGCAACTTTAGTATGTAGGCACACCCTTTTATGTCATGTGGGAATTAAACACTAGTTTCAAGACAGTAATGCATTATAATTTTATCTGGCAGGGAAAAAACTCTATAGATAAGGTAAAGACATCCGATTTTTAGTACGCATAGAAATCTCAATTGATTGTTAATTTGTAGACAATGAAAAAAGGCAAGTTAAAGAAATCCCAAATCTGATATTCCTCCTTCCAAATAGAAAATGGTTACACTGTGACAACTGAAATCTGCTTTGCCTAACCACCTCTCCTCCTCCCAACACAAGTCATGTTCTGTTGGATGAGGGGATTGTGCTTCCACTCGCCTGTCCTAAATATCCAAATAAACATTCCAAACCTACCTATATTCCTGGTCCCCAACCCACACTAACGCCTAGCCTGGGGCAAATAGTAGGTGTTAAAGATGTGGTTGTATGGCTGGAAGGGATAAGTTTTTATATTTAGTAAATTGGTAGGTCCAAATTGAAAGCATATTTGAAGTTTTAGTTCAAAAAATTAACTTTTAAGACTCAAGCAGAAATTATAACTTTGGTTACCTTTGTTACTTTCCTTGGATGTAGATATATCAACAATGTAAGGGATTACTATAGAAAAGAAGGAGGTTTAAAATTTTACTTTAAATAACTGTCAAAAATGTACTCATTGTTACTGTTTTTCTTTTTCCCTGAGATTTCCTTTTCATCTTCCAAATATTCTGAAACATTCTTCAAATTTGGCATATTTCTATTGAAAACTTTACTGGTGAATCCATTGCTGGCTCATGAGTTTCCAGTGTAACAAATTCATATTCACACTCTACCTCTGTGTACCCAAGGAAGCCAGCCAATACCTCAATTACTCTGGTTAGTCTCATGCTTTCGGGATTACGTTTAAAGGACAGAATATTACCCACCTAACTCATGCTCTTCTTCAGGATCACTATAAATCACAGCAGCATCATAAATGCAGTTTTGGTTAAATTCAGTATTAAAGTCCTCAAATGCCAACTGTACAAATATAAAAACAACCAGAGAAGAGGTCAAGGAAGAGAAGTGATAAAGTTTAAAAGTTCCTCTCTATAAATTAAAAGGCTCTTAGTACTCCCCCTCATATTCCATCGATAGAAGTGCAAATAAATAATTATAGCCTCTTTGGAGGGAAATTTGGCAAGGACTATGAGGTTTAAATGCATAAACCCTTTGACCTAGGGTTCATGTAAGTTTACTTCTGGTAGTTATATTCATCTGCATGTGTCTAAAAACAGTGACAAAGGAATATACCAGCATTATTGGTATGGGCAAAGATTAGAAACTCACCAAATATCCATTAATAGGAAACTGGTTTAAGAAATTATGTAACATCCCTCAATATAATTTTATATAGTTTTTAAAGAGCTCTGTGGACTCATCTAGAAAGATCTTTGAGATATTTTTAAGTAGAAAAAGCACTGCCAAATAATATAAATGTATACGTCTTTGTATATTCTCAGAATCTCTCTCTAGGGATGATCTAGAAACTTAGTGTTTGCCACCGGGAGGTAGAATGAGAGTCGGATGAAAAGGAGGCATATTTTTCCCTGTGTTCCCTTTAAACTGCTGATTCCTTTATCCTTTAGGAGTTAAAAAAAAAAAAAAAGGCAAATAGAAGCTCCTAGTTATGATGGGAATTTCACAGTTCAAATAAAATAAGTTCTATCTAACTAACATAGCTAAGTTCTCAATGAAGTAAAAAGCTTCCTTTGTTGCTTATCTTTATAACGTGTTTCTCTGGAGCATGAATGAACCAATGACAGCTTACATTCCTGGGATACAAATCAGGGTAACTGGCAGAGTGAATCGTCCCTTCTTCCACAAATTCAGTCACACTCCCACGACATGAACCTATGGAAGTATTTGGAAAATCCAAAGTGAGTGGCCAAAGGCATTCTCTCTTCCTCATCCTCATGTCAAAGAGAAAGAACAGGGATTTAATGTATCTGAAATACCTGCTTCTGAGTTCTTTTGTACAGCTCTAAAGGTAAACTCAAAGCCATTGCCACTATTTTCTGCATCAGAAACAAATGTAACTTTGGCCTTATTGGTCTCTGTCAGCAAATTGGAATAAGATTACTAAAAAAAATGATGGAAACAAAATTATACATGTTTGTTTTTCTAATATTATCTTCCATGAACTCTAAACACAATCTCTAATCATTCCGCACTTTCTGCTTCTATGATTTTATATTCCATTCACTTTCTCAAACCCAATCTCCTGTGTCCAAATTCTACTCATCTTTCAGGGCCTAACTCAAAGTCCAGTTCTCCCATAATCCTTCCAAGATACTCAACAGAAATAAAAGTTACCTTTTCTGAATCACCACAGCACATTTCCTATTCTGTGTCATTTCCTACTTTGTGGTATACCTTTAGTTATCTCCTCAAACTGCAAATTCATTGGAGCACAGACTGCTTTTACTCTGTGTATATCCAGGAACTGATATGAGATCTGGTATATAACTGATTTTTAACAAATGACTGTTTGAATGAATAATTTCTGGGTAAATATCAGGCCTGAAGCATGAAATCATTTGGTCAATAAATATTACAACACTTAGCATGACATCGTGCCTATACCATCCTGTCAAATATTTGTGAAGGGAGATTTCTGCTAATCTTACTGGCCTTACAGAGACCTAGAGATTAATTTTACACCAGCTCTAGAGACTCTATCACGCTTAACACAATATTTCAATTAAATACATATATTAGTTATGCTTGTATATAGCTTCAATAAAAGAAATTTAATGACATGAAATGATCTATTGTGTCATGAGAAAAAAGAACATTATAATACAATGTGCAGTAAAGTTCAGTGTGTATAGTAAGTACATATAAGTGAACATATAATAAAATGTTAACAGCATCTATCTCTACGTGCTCGAGTTATGGTTGTTTTACATTTCTTCCATTTGCTCATTTGTCTTTACCAGAGTTGCAAACGTGCACCCACTTTTGTGACAAAAATAAAAAAAAATAATGCATTGAAAAGAAGTTTTCTGACAATTGTGACATCACTTTTGTGCAATACTGTTATTAAACTTGGGAAAGGAATAGAGAAACCTCAGTCAATATGCTGGCCATTGGCTCCACTTTTACTGCACATACCCCCACCTCTTTCAGAAGGGCACACTATAGAAGATAAAATAATGGGTCTGTGGGCAGAAATTTAATTTCAGATCCTTTAGCATCTCTTTGGTCTCTTAGGAACTATAAAATGACAAATGAAAATAAATGTGACATACTTACTAACAAGTACTCCATTGCTTGATTGCAAAGATACATAGTCATCATCACATCCAACTTGATTTTCTATGTCTAAACTTGTAAATTTTATCAAGATAATTTTATTTTCTGGTACTATTATTTTCCAAATACATAAGCTAGGTAGGGGAAGGTAGAAAACATATAATTAATGGCAGAGTAAAGTGTGACAGATAAGATCTATTATCTGAGCTTTACCTCATAATTACCAAAGATATTTTATAGAACATTAGAAGATAAAAGGCAATGAAAATTACTTATGTGAGAATAAGTTGTTTATGCTTGAATTTCTGACATCCAACCAATAGAAGATTAGAGAATAGCCGGAAACGACCTTTAAAATTTCATTTAGTTATAAAATGCTAGAATTATGATCTACAAATTGAAGAATCCTAAGATTCATCTCTCTATTCTAAGTCTAATTGAAAATTCATAATATTCACCCAGAAGTTGAATTATTAATTATGAATGGTAGACTATTCATGCAGCACATGTTATCAGCTGCATCTTCCAAGGTCGACCCAAGTCACTGTCCCTGTGGTTGCAATGTCATCCTTCTAATTCCCAGTAAGGTCAGTTATGACCTTTTACTAACATCTTTAGAAACATGTGTAAACATTTTGAAAGTAGTCTTACATAATTTAACAGTAATCCTTTACATCTTTATATTTCTACATGAATTCATGTTCTCATTCAAGAAAAGAAACCCCAGTGGGCCATAAATCCTCAGTGTCTTCCATGTCTCACATTTATCTGAATGCAAAGCAATCTCATCTGGAATCTTTCCAAAACTCGGTAGTCTTTTTCAACAATCTTCGACCTGTTAACAGTCCCACTGCCCTCTAAGAAATAAATGTTCTAGGCTCTAGGCGTTATCCAACTCTTTTATGCCCAGTTTCCAAAAACCAAACAATGATTTGTCTTACTAAACATCTTTTCCTTAATCAGAAACTCTTTGCTTTACTCTTTTTCTTTTCGAGTCCATTATCCCAAACGAAGATGTAAAAATAGGCTGCCTAAAATATTAGGAAAATCACTTTTTAGGCACTTCAATTTAAAAAAGCAAAACCTGCCTAAAATATTATAAAGCTCAGGTTTTTAAGCACTTCATTTGAAAAAGCACCTCACATCTATCATCCTTCCTTCGATTCATTACACCCCTCTGAAACAGGCAAGAGAGAAGTTGCTTCCCTTCTCTGGATGGGAAAACTGGCATTTGTATTAAAGGACTCATCACATCTCATATAATAGGAAATACAGTTTAGGCTGTATAGCTTCAAAGGCCAGTACTTTCTCCTGTTTTCATCTAATTTTTTCTGCCTCAAAGTCTCTAACTCAGAGATGGAAAACAGATTTCAAATCATATGCCATCAGTGACTGTGACAAGATCAAATTTGGTAGCGTGGTGGTAGTGGATGTCTAATAGACAGCTCAAACCTAATATATGCTTATTAGAACTGAGAAGGCGAAATTGACATAGCTAACACAGATAGATCTTCTCAGAGTTTTTTATAAATGGAAGAAAAAAATCAATAGTTTCTTTTGATATACAAATCTAGTTTGAGTTATTCTCTCAGTATGTTGATAACCTTGTTCTACTTTCATCTGACTTTCATTACTGTTGTTGAAAAATTAGCTGTCAGTCTAATTATCTTTCCTTTTTGGGGAATATAATATTTTCCTTTGGATGCTTCTGAGATCCATCCACACTTTGTTTTTAGCATGCTGTGGTTTTAGCACAATATATCTAAATAGAAAATTATTTGTAATATCATACTTTGGGATTACTAAACCTGTTAAATCTGAAGATTTGTATCTCATTAGTTATAATTAACTCTCAGTCACTTTCTCTTAAATTATAGCTTTTCTTTCCCATTAGCTATACTCTAAAATTCATACTGGACGTTGACTCTTTCAGTCTATCTTCTCTCTTACTCTTTTTGTGTCTTGGATAATTATTTCAGATCTTCTAGTTCCCTATAGTTCATGTAGTCTGATCTAGCTCCTTATATCTGATCTACTCTGCAATCTAATTCCAATTACATTTTCATATCTTAGTGTTTTATTGGCTCCTTTTCAAATCTTCCTTTTCAGTTAATAGTTTCTTGTTCTTTTGTCATTTTTGATAGACCTTTGCTTAACTTTAAGTAAAACATTTTTATATTATGCATCTCATTTTAACATCTGTAATCCTAGAAAGACTGATTGGTTGTTACTATTTCTGACTCTCTCTTTGGTGGCAACTTTTTTTGCATGCTTTTAATTGTGTGCTCACATTTATTAAAATTTTATGGGAGTACCTCGAAGCTGAGATTTAAGCTTCATCTCTTCAGAGAGGATTTACCTTTGTTTCTGCCAGAAGCCCCAATTACTCACCTGGAACAACTTTAAAGTCTTCACTTGGAGTTTTTGGTCACAGGTAATGTAAATGTGAGCATCGAACTGGAATGAGGACTGGCTCATGAATACAGATTCTTCTGAGAATTCTCCATCCAGAGCCAAGGTTCAGGCAGGTAGGTTTCCTTATTCTCTCACTACATGTGGCATATTTCCCTCTCATTTCGACTGTTTTTCCATCCAAGTATTAACTAGGCCTGACCCTGCTCAGCTTCCGTGATCAGACGAGATCAGGAACATTAAGCGGTATGACTGTAGACATATTTTTCCCTATCTTCCAAAGCATTACTTTTCAAGAAGTCCCAGGTTAAACAAGAGGCTGTAATCAGACTTTCCCATCCCCCATTCCTACTCCTATGTAGTCTCTTTAAATGATCAATTAAAGCTCTAGGTTCTAAAAGATCAATTAGATCAGCGATTCTCAACCTTTTTGGCAACAGTGACTAGTGCTCCTATGAGAATCTAATGCCTGATGGTCTGCATGGAGCTGAGGAGGTGATGCTAGTGCTGGGGAGAGGCTGCAAATACAGATGAAGTTTCACTCACTTGTCTGCCATTCACCTCCTGCTGTGTGGCCCTATTCCTAACAGGTCTGCAGCCCAGGGGTTGGGGATCCTGAATTAGATGTCTCAAAAGCAATCACTTACTTCAGTGCCTGGCTAACTCCTCTAGATGTGTGTTTTCATTGTTTTGGTCCACTGAACACTTTCAATTCTTGCATTTTTAAAATATATGTTTTTACTATTTTATCCAACTTTAGATTATCTGTGTTGAGAGAGTGTCAGCTATCTAGTCCATAATAATGACAGAAAGGATAAGTTTCTGAGAAAATTTTCAAATGTTCCAAACTCCTAGGCTAGAGCTGAGTATAGGTAGGTAGATGGTCTACATTATAGCCCAGCCAAGACTTTAGAGTATTTAAAATGCTGATTAAGTTAAGCATACATAATTCGTGGCTGGGACTTTTAGTCTGTACAGTGATTTTTTTATACATTATAAAAATCATTTTAAAAAGAAATAAAACTTAGCCATTCTAATATTATTAAATACATATACAGAAATTAAAGTTAACTGGTACAGAATTAATAAAATTCTTTTCTATTATAATTTTTTTTTTTGTATTCTAACTCTTCTTACTTACCGAACTTGACTTTGTGTTTTAGATGCGGCAGTGCAATATCAGAACTCATATATCCAAGTCTATTGTATTCAGGATGGATAACAATTTTTGAGACAGGGATAGTTTGTTCTTGCTTATCCTTCTGAAAGAGATTGTACTCTCCAGCGATCACAGTCAGACTCTTAATTTGCTTCCTAAAACCAAAGAAAAATGTTTCATTCAGTAGTTGTTTTCCCCAAGAAAGACTGTCTTAGTTTCATGTAAATAAATGAAAAGTGATTAATGTACCTATATGCATTTCTAAGACCAAATATATATATATATCTTTGTCGATGATTACAATTGTCATAATTCCCTATAAGTTATGGGGATCTATAAAAAGTCATAATTTTCAGTCACAGAGTATTTACACTGTGAACTCTTCCTCTTACCATCCTCTTTCTATGTGAAATAAGTGTGACCTTCTTTTCTTCTTTTATAAATAAATCAGTCTATACATGCTCTATCATTTTTAACAATATATAAAAATTGTTCCTAGAACTGTTCTTTTCCTCTTATTAATACCTTCTTTTAATCCAGCCAAGTATCTGTTATTTCCACGGTGTTTTCCCCTCTTAATGACTAAAACGCAAAGATTATTAAAACTTTGGAGCATCCATTTAACATTTAATGTTAATCCTTTATTAGAATGGGTAATTATTTTTCTCCACCACTAACTCCACGAATTATACATGATATCTGCGATCACTGGGGTTTCTTATCAGTAAAGCAGGAAGTGTGGCTAATCTTGGGACAGATATCAGTTTCTGGGAATCAGGAAGGTCAGTGGGTAGGCAGACTAGGTGGCAAAATTAAGAAAGGGATTGAGATTTAACTGTGGAAGGTGTTTAAAGCATCAAATCTCTCAGTTCTATCATCATGAATCAAAGTTTGACAAGTATTAGAAATCCACAACTTACTCATTGAGTCTAACCAGGCAGTGTGCTGCTGTAACCGCCAGATCACCTTGAATCAAGCTTCCTCTGCAGAAATGGTGCTCACATAATTTTAGGGAAACCTGCCCCAAAAGAAAATTATGAACACAACTAACATGCATCTCCCCAGGGATGTTGTCTCCCTCAGAAATATTTGAAATGAACTCTTCTATTATAACATTCTTATGATAAATTGGTTAATAAGATATGAAGTAAACTGGCAGAGAGGTTGAGTAGAGTCGAGAGAAAAATGTTAACTTGCAGTTTTGAAATATGAAACAAAGGACATAATTCACCATTTTCTCATTAAGAAATCAATGCCTTTGTTATACTGACCTGCCACAGATGTCCATCAACTGTTGAATTTCTCCAACTAATAATTCTAGTAAAAAACTCTGATTCCGAGACAGTCTCCATACTTTTCAAATCAACTGCTTGAACTCCACATTTCAGTCCTGTTGAAAAAGCACATGTATGCACACACACTCACACAGTGCACTTTATTAAAAGGTTCACTTTACCAAGATTTCACATTCAGATTTTCCTGGCCTGGCACAGATGTCCTGATATCACTCAGCTGCAGGCTATCCTCTTTCTTTTCTCAAGATATTCCTGAGACCCTACCCTTACCCGCCTTGGCTGGAACTTGCCTCAGGACTCCCCTGTCCATTTTCAGCCTGAGCTGCCCTAACAAGACAAGAACTGGAGGCAGGATGCTCCAGCTCTCCCTGTGGTGACCGACTGGGGGCCTTACTCTGGGAGAGAGAGCGATACATAATTTATGTTCTATCAAAGATACTGGAGAACAACATATGCTACCCCAGATGGCAGATATTTGGCTCTAAGTTACTTCGACTTGGTTATTTTTCCTTCACAGAGGCTGCTCAGAACGCAAAGTTAGCAGCTGTGCCTAAAAACGTGAACTCCAGAATTCGAGAATTTCAAAAAGAAACTGACCGAGGAGCTTCTTCGGGAACACCTGCGCCTGCACTGCCCCCTCCCCTCCCCCAACCCTTTCCTCTTCTGGCCTGAGGAGTTGCAGTGTCCCTCCCAGCAGTCAGGCTCCTGTGGCCTGGGCGTACAGGACCAGGCTCACCTGAGCTGGTGCGGAGGTCCACGGCGAACAGCAGCAGCACACCAGCTCCGGCCAGCGCCCACATGGCGCCCACGAACCGGGACTTTGTCCACCTCTCTCGGTCGCAGGCTGAGAAAACCGAGCAAAGAAGGCAGTCCGCACGAAAAGGCCCTAGCGCTCCTGAATCATCCGCCAGTCCTGCTCTTCATTCTATTCAGCCTGCAACGTGATGAGCCACACCTGCCACGCCCCCGGGCTGAGAGCTTGCTGCTTTTCCTCCTCGGGATCCTCCCAAGACACTGCCGCCCCCTGGCTGCCCCAGGTTACACAGGACCCAGGTTACCATCCGCCCCTAGAGACAGACACTAGATGTCCCCGTGGCTGGTGGGACGCTCACACGTGTGCAGAGGTCCCTACGGACAGATGCAGAAGCAAGGTGATCAGCGACCTAGAAGGCTCAGCGCAGGTGAATTCTGTTCCACACCGGTGAGTGTGCTCAAGCTCAGGGGCAGGGAAGCTGGTGACATACAAGACACAGTGGGGCTGACTTCTGAGGGGAGCAAGATTCACAAAAACTTAAGGACTTAATGATACTTCTGCTTCTAAGCAGCTTCGTGAAGCCCTTGACACTTAAGAGCCTTCAAACAGAGTCTTCAAATAGAGGATATGAAAAATCAGGTTCATGCTACCATTTCTTTACTGGATGGTGATGTTGTTAGCTTCAGTGGAATGGGCCAAAAGTGGTACGATCCATCATTTAAGATTATTAAAATAAATTCATGGCTAAGATTATCATGTCAACATTTTTTCCAGAAGTATTATTTTGTAATATGTTAGCTTGAGGCCGGGAGAGGAATAAAGCCAGAATTTGTAATGGATTTATATTTTATTGAAAATATAAGGCAAGGCTAAATGAACATTCTATATACTGAATAATCTGGACACCAATCCCCTAGGCCCAGTTGTCTCATTTCTGTGTAAAACAGAAAAAAAAGCTCTTTTAGGTAGGAGGGCACACAAACAGAGGGAAGTAGGCAGACAGTAGACAGATGGATGGGAAAACAGAAGACAGTCAAGGTAGAGGGAATGCAGATACAGAACCAGGCAGGTGAGATTCAGCTGGGGACAGTGACCCCTGTAACTGTAGAAGAGAGCAGAAAGTGAATGGGCACCTTTTGGTGAAAAGGTTACAAAATGTGGTTGGCACCCAAACTTGGAACACACTTGTCAAACCTTTCATGAACCTAAAAAGGGTTTCTGTGATTTTTGTGTTCCGAGTTTATTACATGAAAATATCTAGAGCTGCGCTGTTCACTATGGTGAACACTAGCCACATGTGGTTATTTATATTAAAATGAACTAAAATTTAATTTAATTAGTTTCTCAGTCTTGTGAGCTACATGTTAAGGGCCCAATGGTCATCTGTGGCTGGTGGCTACTATATTGGATAGTGCAGACATAGAGCACTGCCATCATCACAGATAGTTCCATTGGACTGCACTGTTCTTGAGTGAGTATGATTTAGTTTCAAGTATTTATTTTAAATAGAGACACCTTGGATGACAGTTCACTGAGATGACTTCTGGGTTACAAGCTTGGGTATCTAGGAGACACTAGGGAGGGGGCTTAGTAAAATAAGCAGCTCTTCTGTGAAAATAAGGCAGTGGACCTCCAGATTTGAGCACTGTTCAGGAAATCTCCAGGTATGGCAGATTCCTGGCCAAGGGCCCTCACCATTCTCATTCCTGAGTTTTGCTTTCACTGTAGTGATCTCATGAAGATTAGCATAACCATCCCTGACCTCAGGGGCCCACTACTCAATAAAATCTCAGACTATCCAAATAGACCCAAATTCCTCTCTTCTTAGCAAAAGGGAGTCAGATTAAAACTAATACGAAGCTTTTGTAAATAAAATGGAAGAAGGAAAGAAAAATTACCATGTGCTGTGCAAATATAGTTGGACCCCCAATGTTGAAGTTCATGGCTAACTTATGAGGTTCACAGAGCTGTCCCCTTGCACTCTTTCTGCATGTGATACCCACAGCTTTGCAGGATCTTTAGTGGTTTATTTCATACCCAAAGTATCCATGAGATTGGGCATTATCTCATTTCCTGTTACAGCACAACTCCCTTTATTTCCAAAGTTCAAAACTCGAAGCCTCAAGTGAGAGCTCTTCCTTCTATATAGAGAATTGGTCTCTTACAGGCCTAACAAAATGCCTTTCCATTAAATAGGAAAAGAACCATTTAATGTAAATTGCATAATACCCGATATCCAGGATATTATCTTTAGATTTAAATTTGCTAATATGATGATGGTTTAAGTTTACGAAGATGTTGAAGTGTCCAAATGGAAGTATTCTCTTATTTAAAAAAAAAAAAAAAACAACTTCAGAAAAGGAAGGACGTCAGTGAAGGGCTGAGTGGGCTGGACTACCCTAGATTAGACTTGTGATATATGAGAAATCTGCCTTTAGTTTGAACATATCTTCATTAGGGCAGTATAATAATTGTCTGCTATTAAAAGCCTTCCAGAACTCTCGATGGAAGCCCTAACTCTAAGGATAGTTGTAAAATTAGGAGTGTTAGGTGATGAACACACTAGCAATAAGCAAATTATTGGCAAATAATGTTTTGTGTAAAAAGTAAAATTTTCCATCCCAGCTAAACAACTAGTCTAAACTCTGGAACCCTCTCTAAAGTCCCACAAGTCCTAAGATTCAGCAGCAAGGGGGTTATTGATGCCCTTAGAAACAGTAGTTTCATATGAGTATTTGTTGCAGGGACAGATATCACTATAATGCAGAAGGAATGTGAAGGATGGAGGTATACAGAATGAGTGGAGACAATTCATTCTAATAGCTTGGCTGTGAAGGACAGAAAGATGTAGTAGCAGCTAGAGAATAAAAGAAATAAAGGAAGGCTATTTTCTCAAATAATTTTGATGGTGGTTACCTGTATGTGTGTTTTAAAAAAGAAAATTGACAAGAGCTAGCAAAAGGAAGATGTTAAAGATAAAAAAAGAGGTTAAGGAATCGAATGAAGTTCTATCAGAGGCAAAATACAAAGCCTAGAGCCCTCGTATTCCACTGCAAGAATAAGAGAGAGGGAAGAATTGGGTGCAGATAAGGTTATAGAAAGAGCACAGAGTTTTGAAGGAGTACCCATTTTCTACCTTGTATTTACTTTGTGAAGAAAGAGGTGAAGGCATTTACTTGGTAAGATGAGGGGACGGGTCTTGGAGCAAGCACTGAAATAGTCATTGTGGGGTCTGGGAAAGAAAGCAGACTTGAAATGAAGCACACAGAACAATGCAATGAATGAATGAATGAGGGAAGGAAAGAAGATTTTTTTTTTTAAGCAGACACCTACTGGTGACATGGATTTCAAAGGATATTAATCATGGAGCACTTGAGAGATTGAAACAAGACAATTATTTTCATCATATTTTATATAAAATAGATATTTACATAAATTTTATTTCGTAAATACCTAGGCAAAGTATACATAATCAGACTTACATGGGAGAAATACTTTATGGGAGATATATTTCTAATGGCACAGCAAAAGTAACAAAAATGTACATTTATATACAACTGATTAAAGTAGGAAATAAAAGCATTATGAACAAAAAACATGATGCAAGTCATTTCCCCCGTCAGAAGGAGAGATCGGTGTGAGTTACAGCAAGTCAAATGATTTCCATGTTATAAAAGCAAGCCATGGCTTCTATAGATATTTTAATTCCTTAGGAGGAAATTTTAAAAATATCTTTATTTCCCAGAAACATAACAAAATCACTGATTTTTATGGGTACAGACTGTAAAATAAGAGTGGTTAGCTCTGCCATGTTAAAGCACTTGGGCAGTTCAGTCACTTTTAAGGTTGTTTATGTATGTGTTTTGTTGTGGTGATTTTCTTAAGGGTTTCTAAAACGAAGGGCAACACTTAGCAGCTATGGCTTCAGATGTAGAGGGCTTTCAATTTGTATTCATTTCAGGAGACCCGTAGAGCTTGATAGTTCCCTAGAACTACCCAGTGAGTCCTCCTTTAATGAGTGATAAACATGACTGAGACATTTGGTAACTCGCCCAGGGTGAGGTGGCTCCAGTTCCTGGTGGCAGAGGAAAGACAAAGAACCCAGACCTCCTGATTCCTGAACTGGTGTACCCCGCTCACGGACCAGCCCAAAAGGACATTATCCACATTGGAAACTTTTTTTTTTCTTTTTTGGAAACTTCTAAATGTGATACACATATACTCCGTGTGCCCCACTGAGAAGGGGAGGAAATTCCTGGCTTTCTGGACACCTCTTTCCAGTTTGGGGTGAACTTACAAATTAATAATGACTGTATATTGTGACAAATTAATAATGACTGTATATTATGATAGATGCTAATTTTACAAGTTACGTACCCTAAAGGTTTTAATTGAAAGGATCCTTGGTGATAAAAATAAAACATTTTTATATGAGCCAATTGATAGATATGAATATCATCAATTCTGTTGTGCCATTTTATTTTACTGATTTTAAACCATGCCTTTGATTCCAGCTATTTTATTTCTTCTCTTTAAACTATATGGCTACTAAAAACAAAAATAATGAGAAAGTGCTAATCTTGGAATAATTGTTCAACATATTTTTCTTTTACATCAAAAACATCAAGAATAATAATAAAAGAGTTATATTTCCCTATATATTATTGGCATTGTAAGTTTTTATCTTAATTGTAGCCTAAATGCAAAATTTGAAAGCTATATTTGTTCTTTTACAATGTCAAAAGATGGCATTTAGATAAATTTTGTTATTATTGGGAAATATCAACATACAATTTAATCAAAGTAAATGTGACATGGAAATCAGGAAAAAATTTAAAAACAAACCACCTAAAACTACATTTGCTTTGAATGTTGTTACTAATATCCTATAGATTTATTAATCTAAGATGTTAATCCATCACACATCAGAGCAAAAGTTTTATTTTTTTCAAACTGATTCTAATGAGTACAATTAAGAAATAATTTTTAAATGCTGACATGTGTGTAACCTAAAGAAAGACACAGGTCTAGGCATAAACTTTATGTCATGGACACCCTCTTAGATTCGTAAAAAAGTATGAGTTTTACATACTGGGCACTTTGAGTACGTGCAAATGGCAAGGCAATTCCTTTCCCTCTGAGAATGAAAAATTCTGTAAATATAAGGTCAAATCACAGTCCAACTGCCACAAGTGCAAAACTACCCCATCTAATCCACCTGTTTGTCTGTCTCAAAATAACCTCAACCAACCAATTGTGCCATAAATCGTTCTTTAGAATTCTTTGGCTCATTTTAGTCTAGATTTAAAAGTAAAAATTATGAAAGATTATAAACATTTCTTTTGTAAAAGTCATACACTCCCATTGAAATCGTTAGCCTGCAGTGGCTCTCTAGCCTAGCTGCACATTAGAATTAGGAGTCCCTAAAATAAAATTAATTTTCCTTCAAGGTATTTGAATCTTTGGTTTAGTTTACCTATGTTACATCACTGAACCATGTTTTATGACTGCCATTAACAAATTGAAAACATCTGAATCATTTTTAAAATCCTGAATCATTCTCAAGTTTGAAATAAGCTTATGAAGCCATTCTCATGGCTCCTGTGTCAAAGGACACATTAAAGGGCTGCCATTTATGAGGATTTTGAAGGCAAGAAGAACTGCTTTTCGGTAGGAGTGAAAGGTGGGTTAGACAGACTGGCAGTAGGAGGAGGGAGATATGTACACAAAGAACTCTAATGTAGCTGAGAAAAAAATGGCACATGCTACTCAGAATGACAGAGTCACAGATGAAACTGATCATTAGATCAAGTGTTCAGCCAGCCTAAAGCAACTTTGTCTTGTCTTCACCATCTTCCCTCCTACCCAGGACCTGCCATATATTTAAAGACCCAGTGCAAAATGAAATTACAGGACTCCTGTTAAAGATTATTAAGAATTTCAAGCAGGATATTCAACCAAGCATAAGAGTGCAGGATCCCGAAGGACTGTGTAGGCTGCACGTCCATGTAACTAGCTCTGCAATTCTATCTCAGAAACAGGCTTATCAACTCACGTGCCAATCATGCTTTCTTAAGGGCAGCCTGGATGCATCTCCATGTCTAGCCGGGGCATTCAGTTTTTATTTTGATAAGCACGAAAACCATATATTATTTCATGTTATAAAGATCAAATAAAAATCGTACAAAATACACTTAATATCTTTGAAAAATAACGTGTGATTTATTTTCTTATAGGCACCATTTCAACTATGAAAATTATTCCATTGGCCACATCTCAGTGAAGGTATTAACTCAAAACAGAAATATCTGATGCAACCGTGCTAATTTTTAATGTTCAAAGAGATGCCAGGGTATGAAGACAGAGCAATAGAGAAAAAGAGAGGGAAAGAGATATGAAGTAGGGAGAGGAGAAAAGCACCAAAAGAAGGCAGAAAAAGTTTCCTGAAGGCTATGTGACCCTTTTCTCTCAGAGACTTTTGGGCTGTAATTGCCATTTCAATTATTCCAACAAATGTACTCTCATAACTTTAGTGGCACTTCAAGTAAGGCATAATTGCTTTTCAAAATTTGGTGCTCAGTTTTTTCCATTAACTTTCTAAGTGTGAATTTTGGTTATAGATTATCCTTAAAAAGTTGTAATTAAAGTTCTAGATACTAGTTTTAGCTAGAGCTTCATATTTTTTATTTTGGGGCTAGGGTATAACACAGTATATTTTTTTAAATGCACTGTATTAAGTTTCTTGGCTTAGGACTATAAAAGTGTATCTTGTGGGCAGGGAGGCCAAAGAAAATATTTTAAATAAACTTTTGGATAAATTTGTGATATACAACATTAAAAGACTATTAGGAACAGAAGGTCACAGGGGTAATATAAACATTATTGGATGATCGATGCACACAAACAGAGGTATGCTAATGCAAATTATATAGTCCTTTGCATTTAAAACATTCCTCATGTTATCTCTTTTTAAAGAAGTTTTTCTTCCTTTTCCTGATCTTGGATTGAAAAGAAGCAGAAGGTTTTCACCCTGGGCCTAAGCATGTGGAGTATGTGTGCCTTCTGACTACCATATGTCAATGACACCTGGATCGGCACCATGAACAGCACTGCCCAGAGTGGTTTCTTTTTTTTAAATTTTAATGATGATGACCAAATTAAAAGGTGGTCCACTTTTAAAATATATACCAAAATATAATACCACCGAAACACTGAAGGCCGATCCCTAATTTCATAATGAGTGAATAACCAATACAACTTTTCTGAGAAGCTGTTACAACCAAACTATTTTTAATTTAGATTTATAATTTTTTTATGATCACGTTTGAAAGTTGCAATTAAAAACCACTATGTACAAAGAAAAACTGTATGTATGTATATATTAAATATTTTATAAGTTATGGAATAAATAACATTAAAAAATGTCAAATTGTAGGTTCAACTTTTCCTTCCTTACATTTAAATATAAATATATATTTTTAAATTATGAATTTAGACTTTTTTCTCAGATTTTTTGAGCATTCTCCATGAAATCTCCAGGATTACAAATACAGAGCCAAGAATTCTGGGTTTCCATCAGTCACATTCTAAGCACAGAATTCTCATATGCCCAGGAAGACAAATCAATAAAGCTCTCTTTCCACTTAGAGTCTATGAAGACTTCTGTGATATATTGTAAAGATTTCTCAATGGTTAAAAATAATTTTCAAAAAAATAATAATCTCATGATGTCTAAACATTAAGATAAAGTAGAACATTTCTCTCAGTTAATATCTTTAATAATTCCCATGTAGAATATACTATGTTTTTCTCCACCAAAATAACAATATATGTGGAGGCAGAAACATTTATAATTTTAAAAGCACTTTTCAAATCTTAGAGCAGAACCACTACTCTAGTAATACCTGTAATAAAATTTAAATAATTTAAAATTTTCCATAAAGAATTAGGGGTACTAAGATCTTTGATTTTCCCCTAGAGATAAGAATATCACACATAAATCCAGAAGCTTTCTTTTTGATATGTTAGGCAATGGAAAAGCTTACATGAAAGTAGAATTTAATTACTCGATAGGGACCTAGCAATATCCTTAGGGGACTATTAGATCAAGCTCACTTAATAATAGCCCTTTCCCCACATATTCTGGAAGGTTCTACGAAAACTTTTAGATACTCCTTTCTTGTTCTGGAGCATTAAATGAGCCACCTCTTGGTAGAATTTCCCAAATGGCTTATCTCAGAGGATTTGTCCTCTTGGAAATATCCCATCTCCTTATGAAGCAATGCTCTGCCCTCTCAGCATTTCTAACTTCAGTATTTCTGGGACATAAGAGTCTAAACTAAGAAATAGAATCAAATCTCTGGGTTGCAAAAGCAGAGAAATACATGAAGGGAAATCTGGAGTTAAAGCAAAATAATCTGTAAAATGCGTAGTTATTTTTTCCCCCTTCCCTTTTAGACCTCCTAGCTTTTTCTTGCTCTTTTTTGTCTTTTTGGAAATGTAAGTTCCTCAGCACAGGGTTACCAGCAGGGATCCCCTAATGCGCCACCCCGAACTGGGGGTAGAGGAAAGCTTCATTGGTTGTGCCTTTGCTGATGTAAAAATAAGGCCTCCATTACTTCTTCTTCCAGAGGCACCAACACTGTCCTTGAGATCAGGTCAAATGCTGCTATGTTTGATCCTTTTCTCGAACTTCTTGTAATCGTTTTTCTAGGCGATCCAATTTGGCAAGATTTTCCTGCAGCAGTTTGCTGTCTGGAACCAGCTGTAAGGCTCTCTCATAATAAGCTCTTGCAGACACATAGTTTCCCTGTTGTGAAAAAAAAAAAAATAGAATAATTATATTCTGACCTATCAGAACACTCTGTTAGAGAATGAGGAGACTAGAAAACAGAACTTCTCACCTAATTTAACATTAATATCCTCATAAGGAAACCCTGTCTGTATGTGTAATTTTATCCTTATCTTTTGGTGTTTTTGGAGAAACCATTTAAGTACCAGACCAACCGGAGAATGTGAAGGTTAAGAGTTATACCATAAGGTGAAATGGCAGAAAACAGATTTTCAGTTCTACTAATGCAAAGTGGGAGACTACTATTTCATACTGTCCTCACAGGGCTAGCACTATTCTTTTGTAATCAAATGGAGCCAAGGCAGGTGAAATTCAGAGAGAGAGAGAGAGAGAGAGAGAGAGAGAGAAAGACTGAGAGAGAGAGGAGGTACATGTATAGGGAAATGTTTCGAAAGTCCAAGGGTAATGATTAAAAAGTAAATAGTTTAGGAATCCACAATATCTATTTAGTGGTAGGAGTTATTTTAATCCTCAACTTGAAAGGGAAAACCAACTATTGCCCAATACATGGTATACATGGTATTAATTAATGCAAATGTAAGTTTCTATAAAATGAAAAAAATAAGAATATAGAGTCAAATTTATTCAATCCTCATGGTGTCTCATAACATGTACCTGTTGGATACTTTTAAACCAGGAAGGCAGGTATGTCACTCCTGACCTGCTAAAGACACCTGTCCCTATCCTCTGTTGGCTCCCATCTGGTTTGTTCAATGCCTCCCTAACTGGCAACCACGTGTGCCTGGTCCCAGGCAAATTATTCACAATTAACTAACTTTTCCCAGCCCCTTTTCTGCTACTAAACATATTACCTTCCTCATGTGGTCTGCAGTCTTTCAGATCTGTATAGTGTCAGAACTAAGATTGTCAGAGAGCTCCATTTTAAAAAATATGAATTTGCTCTACTTTATTCTGTTACAGCTCCACGTGGATGAAAACAAGTTTCTTTCTAAATTTCTACCACAGTTTAAAATAGCACCTCTTGAAGTAAAAGTACTACTTAGCAATAGCAACTAATAGCAACTATTTTCCAAATGAGTTAATATGTGTCAAGAGTTTAGACACTGCCGGACACTGTCCAGGCTGTGTAAATACTATTTCTTGTAGCATTCACTTGTTATACTGGTGAAAAGGAGAGTAGAAATGACAGAACAGGAAATTGTACATTGGGAATCCAGGCTCTGGCATGTGTACAAATGAAGATGTCTCTCATTGTTAACCCTGATTCTGATAAGAATTCCGAACAAGTGAGAATCTGGATTTGCTACATTATTTTTATTTTCAACTCAAGCATTTATCTTCCAAGTGCCTTCTGAAGTTTATTAAGCTGAGCACACACATGCAGACAACTTTTGTGAGTATTAACGTGCTCTCAAAATATGTTTCTACTGCAGCTGACTTTGAAATTATTCTTCCAAGAGCTCTCTCTCAATTTAGGCCTCAGATTGGTGCCACCGCATCTTCTCTAATTACCAGTTTTCTCTCTCCTGTCACACAAAAATTTAGTCATAGAGTTATTTTCTGTCCCTCAAATTGCCCTTTTCTTTATTACACTGGAAGCCTTATTTTAAGAAACAACTTATATCCCTTAATTCAATATACCCAATTCCTAGGTGCTAGGAAGAGAATTTGAATTATTTAATTTCTAGAAATGTGTATCTAGTATGATAGCTACTGGTTATATGTAGCTACTTAAATTAATTATGATGAATTAAGAATTCGGTTGCTCAGTTGCACCTGCCACATTTGAAATACTCAACAGCCACACATGGCTGGCTAGTGGCTACTGCCTTAGACAGTGCAGATATAGGACATTTCTGTCTTTGCAGAAAGTTATATTGCAAAGTGTCATTCTATAAAATGCATTAATCTCATAAGGCAGCACTGAAAATAATACTCTGTGATATGGCCCAGTTGATGCAATTCTGATTATAAAAAATGTATTGTAGCTTTTTTGTTCTATCCAGTTCATCCTATATAAAACTTCATAAAAATATGATCTTTTATTACTAAGTAGTATGAGCAAGAGACAACTCCCTTCCACCCATTCCTCTGTCACCTCCTTGCAAAACCTATTCCAACTCTCACCCTTACCAAAGCCTTTAGTCCTTCTTAAGCTTTACCTAAGGCAAAGCTTCTACCATTTTCTCCTCCCTATTTATCCAGTCCTCATGGTGTCTCATAACATGTACCTGTTGGATACTTTTAAACCAGGAAAGCAGGTAAGTCACTCACTTGCCTCCTCCCTATTCTTCAAATACAGCAAGCATACTTGCACCTCAGGACCTTCGCACACATTTATTCCTTATTTTGCCACGTGCCTTCCTCTTCTCCGGTCCCAGCTCAAATATCACATTAACTGAGGCCTTTCCTAACCACCTTAATTTAAAATTTCAGCCCTGACCCCCTGACACTCCTATCTTCTTTCTTTCTCCTCCATAACACTTATCACCATCTGATATATTTTATGTGTGTATATATGCATGTACATATGTGTTTATTTACTTATTGCCTGTCTCCCTCTACTAGAATGTTAGTTCCATTGTTGTATTCCCAGTTCCCAGAAGAGTAGCTGGCCATATGACACTCTCTATAAATGCTTGTCAAATAAGTGGGTGAATGAATGAATGACAGTGAATCTCTGATTTCATTAATTATAGACAACAGTCCCCCAAAGGATCATTTTCAATAATTCACCTAAAGGTAGCATTTTCTTTTGAAAAACAAAACAAAACAAACATAAATACAACCAAGTAACCTTGTTTTTCAGTAAAAAGTTAAGGAATAAAAGACACATTAGGTATAAGAAATAGTAAAGTAATATTTAAAGTAACACTTTCTCTTGATAGTGAGTTAAGCTACAGGAAAATAACTGCACTAAACTCCAACAAAGCTTTTAGTTCACACGAGTAGATTTTATCTGCTCTATGATAATACTTTTCTGAAGTACCTGTGGTTTTCTTTATGATAAATTAAACCATGGAATCTAATTTTCATAGGTTTATTTTTTAAATGGCTTCATGCTAGTCAATATCTAGGTAATACGAAATGAACATAAGTGGCTAATTTTAAACAACTATGTTTTTGGTATTCAAATAACTCAAAGAGGAAGTTCATAATAGTTTCTCAATATTTTAAGAGAAGAAAGACAGAAAGAGAAAATACAAAGGAAAAATCCAGTTTGCATGGAAGTGAATTCTTCTCCTACCTTGATGTGCTGGATTCCACCCATGTTCATCCAGGCCTGCGCCTGCTCTGAATTCAGTTCCACGGCTGCTTTGTAACTCTAAATATGTAAGAAAAACCTTCAGACTGAGAAATGAGAACCCATCTTTAACACCACATAATGTGGAAACCACTTTCTTCACATGTGAAAATTTAAATGGTTAAGAAAACGAACAGCCACTTCTAGTCTACAGGTGTTCCCATTTATTTCTGTTATTTTTTAAAGCTGATGATTCTAAAATGGAGGAAACAGAAATGTGTAATTTCCTTGCAGAACTAACATTTGGGCTTAAAGAGACTTAAGACGCCTGCAGGGAATCCAGGTGATTTCTATTATTGGGCAGCATTCCCGCTGGCCTTGACCTGCAAGAAAATAGCACTTTTCGGCCTTTTTTGCTATAAAGGGTTTGGTAAGGAGTTTTTTTTTTTTTTTTTTTTTAAATAATCACAGAAGCTTAAAGTAGTTTCCTAAACAGCCTAACTGTACTGTAGTAAGTCCTGTGACAATATCGCTGACCTGGTTATTCAGCCTATGCTTAAATTCTTGTGGTGACAGGATGCTCATTACTTCTTTAAAGACACCTATTTTACTAGGTGGTAGTTTTAATAATTATAAAGTCTTTCTTTTTCTTCTGCCATAGGAAAGATCTTCACTGTTTGAAGGGAACTACCTAACCCTTAAATATTTTTGACTTTTTGCCTAAATAGCATGTATTCCATTATATGTAACAACCATGAGATATATTTTTAATATTTTGTATGTTGTTTTACATCAAAGGAATGCTCACCACTGAGTCTTGATTTTAAGAGTGGTAAACTTAATAAAACTAAAGGCTAGGAGTGTTGCCTTTACAGAGTGTTCAGTAACAAAACTGAGTATGTATGTGTGTAGTCCAATGCTCCTTGCTATTTTCATTAGCAAGAATTCAACTGAACAGATCCATAAAGTAAAGAAAATCTGTCCATCCCTCCTCTATTTCAGTTTTAGAAGAAAGAGCAAAGGTTAAGAAACTATATGCTCTTAAAAAGCTGCTAAAATAAACTTGAAGAGTATGTCTTAAGTGTTATCGGCAGATGGGATGTAGTGTAGGTAGGGTAAAGATTCAAATCCTCACTCCATCTCTTACCCTCTGTGTGACTTTGAGCAAGTTACATAAACTCTGAGTCTCAGTTTATTCAACTGTAAACAGAGACAATGACCATGATTTTCTCATATTATTGTCATGAAGATTAAATTACTTAATGGGAATCATAATAAAAGTGTTAACAAATTTTAGTTGCTGTTATTAGCCAATAGCCCTACCCCTACTCTTCAGAAATCTAGCTACTCTATAATGATTATTTAATCCATTAGTCAAACAATTAGAAAATACTTTTGTTTTCAATACAAGATATAAGACAAAAATAACATATAAATATTCACCGTTAAAGTAATTAATCATTAAATTGTCATGTTAGTTATAAATAATTTACGAATGATGGTACTGAAAATGTTCACAAGGCAGAGAAAAATGCATAATTTCTGTCTCAAATATGCCACTGTTTCTGTTTTAAGGGGTTGCATTCAAGTTAGTTTTTCTAAATATCTTTGCATGTGTTTTCTAATAATGTTTTAAAGGCCACTTACTGTTTATTTTCAAAAATAATTATATTATTTGAAATTTTTTTTTCCCATGATATATTTAGTGTAATTTTTCTGACTTCATTAATTCCAACTGTGGCTTTACCAGGTACAAGGAAAATGTATGGTATTCTATAATATTTCTATTTAACTTTGTAAATGTCTTTTTGACTTTAAATTTTGTATCAATTGTGTTCCAAAGCTGTAGATACTGAATACTTATAAGATGCAATATACCATGTTTTAAAACACAGAAGGAAGCAGGCCCTTAAGGAAAAGTCCAAGCAAACTGGGGAGCTAAACCACATGCATGCACTTGTAGGGACTGGGGCTCTAAGAATACGATAATTACATCGTACATGACACTTCCAAATGATTGTTAGAGACAGTGTTTTAAGAGTTTGGTGTAAACAGGGTCACTGAGAAAAAGAATGGCACAGAGGGCTTCGTGAGGGAGGAGGACACGGGCTGTGTGTTGGCAGCAGGGTGGGGATTTGCAGGGGGTCTGGGGCTGGGCTGGGAAGAGTGTTACAAGGGGAGGGTGCAGAAATGCCAAAAGCGATTCAAGCACTAGTGCAGCTGGCATAGAGTTACTGAAGATAGAGAAAGAGCAAGAGAGGGAGAAGCTGGTTTGTGGGCAAAATGTGGAAGGTTTCAAACATCGAGTTAAAGATGACGATTCAGAAAATAATGTAGAGGTATTGCAGAACTCCAAAGAGGCAAAAATGAGAGGCAAGATATAAAAGTAACCTAAGTGCCCATCAATAGATGACTGGATAAAGAAGATGTGGTACATATACACAATGGAATATTCCTTGGCAATTAAAAATGAAATCTTACCATTTGTGACAACATGGATGGACCTAGAGGGTATTACGCTAAGTGAAACAAGTCAGACAGAGAAAAACAAATATCACATGATCTCACTTATATGTGGAACCTAAAGAACAAAATAAATGAACAAACAGAATAGATACTGAGAAAAAACTGATAGTTGCCAGATGGGAGGGGGGTAGGGTGAAAAAGGTGAAGGGATTAAGAGATATAGATTGGTAGTTATAAAACAGTCACAAGGATGTGAAGTATAGCATAAGGAATGCAGTCAATAATATTGCATTAAGTCTGTACAGTGCAGAGTGGGTACTAGACTAACTGGGGGGAAACATTTAGGAAATTATATAAATATATAACCACTATGTTGTATACCTGAAACTCATATAAAATAATATTCAATGTCAACTGTAATTGAAAAATAAAAAATATATAACCATTACATGAAAAAAGGGGCTCAATTTTATCGTCAATTAACCAGAAAATTCACAAACATGCTGATGAATTTAGATTTTACTATATTTGCTTCATTAAAGATTAGGGAGTATTAATTTTAATCCATGAATTTAATAACAATTTTATTAAATGTTTATACCTCAAAAGCTTTGTCCAGAAGGTTCTGCTCTCTTAGTTGGTTTCCTTTTGTGAAAAAAAGTTCAGATACGACGTTTGGGTCCTTTGGTTTCAGCTGGAGAGCCTTGTCTATAGCATGCAGTGCCTGCACAGGTTGCAAATTGAAACAATAAATGTTGATTAGATAAGGAAAAAACAATTTAAATAATAAAATTTATACTTTTTGTTCTTATGTATTAGGTAGTGTGGTAAAGGACAATCAAAACACATTCTTCATTCTTTAATGTTCTCGTTGAGAAATAATGTGGCCCTGACAAAATAATTTCCCTGTACTCCAGGTTCCCCATTTATATTCACAATGAAATCTCCCTGATCACTTCACAAGGAAGTTGGGTGATCCAGCTGAAAGAGAGTAAAATCTGGGGTCGGACAAGTTGCCCTTACCACGTCTCAGTCTGGGCCACTCAAACAGCCTCTCTTCAGTCCCTGGAGCCCACCCTGCCCCCAACACACATTGCCCTGCCCTCTGCAGCCAGAGATCTCTTCAAAGCACAAATATGATGATGACGCTTTTCTCCTTAAAACCCCAAAGCTTTTTTCAGGGTAAGGAACAAAACCTTTGCCCTGTTCCCAAGCCTTGGGGTCTAGTCTCCAGCAGCCTTTGAGGCCACATCTCATGCTGTACCCTGCTCCCTCATGCCCATCCTTCAGACAGGTCATTCACTGTTGCCACATGGCCTTTGCTCCTGGTTTTTTTTTTTTTTGGTCTTGTCTGGAACTCTCTTCACTGTCCGCTTTTGCCTAATAACTCCTATTCACTCAGCCCTCACCGCCACTTCGCTCTTCAGGGAACCTGACCTCACAGACTACTCAGGTCTCCTGATTATAGCCTCATTAGGGACCACGTCACTTTATGATATCAGTGAGCATAGCTATAATTCTACATTGATTTTGTGATTACTTGTTTAATCTGTTTGCTCTTCTAGTTAAACTCCATGAGAACAAGGGCAATGATTTTTTTTTAATATCAATTTATTTCTAGTGCCCATCACAGTGTCTGGCATATAGCAGGTATTCAATAACTATTTTGTTGAGTCAGTTCATGGGTTTACTAGTTATGTGACTTTTTAAATGGAGAAAAATACAGGGTCACTGACCTGCCTTAGATGGTGTTATAAGGTTTCTATAAAAAATATATTTGGAGGAACATGGAAAATGATAAAGCATGAAAGTGTTAGTCTTTATTTTTATAGAATTAGCCGAAAACAAACTGAGATAATATATAAAATTTTCAGACCATGGAAGAGCTAAGAATGTATTTCAAGGGGACATCTTAGGAGTTAAGAAGATATCTGTGGAAAGTACCCATAAGATCGGATATGCAAACTAATGATATTCAAGACTGCTCAGCCTTGTAACTGTGCAAACTGGAGAACCATTTAGGTACACCCTATTTTCTACCCATGAATCCAAACAGTGTCCCCTCTACCTTATCGTGGTGCTCCTGCTTGCTGTAGATTGCTGACAACAGGCGATAACATTCAAGGCATCCAGCCTCCTCCGAAACAATGTGATTGGTCATCTTTTCAGCTTCTTTTGTCTGACCCATCACGGCTAAAACCTGAGCCTGCAAAACCATGCAGACCTTAGCTTATAAGACACTTTATCGAATAAAGCAGAGGCATTCAGGAAACACCCCAGATGAAAGTTCTCAGCATATATTGTTGACTCACAGAGAGGGCTGAATTACCATAGCTTACAGGCATTAATTTTTTGTTGTTTATTTTTTATTTATTTAGGTACGTGCATGAGTTTCTGCATGAATGGCAGGAACATCACAGATATCCAATGAAATGACTGTCTTTTTTAAAAAGCTGATTAAATATGTCAAAAAAGGGAAATGATTTCCTATGGTTTCAACAGAACACTGTGTTTGTAATAAGATAATGAGTTTGATTTACTGGAAATATAAGGAAAAGGAAGAGTACTGATCCAAAAATTAAATACAAAATATTGTCGTTTAAATTTCCTGAATTTGATAACCATACTGTGGTTTTGTTAGAGAACATCCTTGCTCTTAGGAACTATATGTTGAAGTATTTAGAAATAAAAGGTATGAGACCTATAATTCTCACATGGCTCAGGAAAAAGTAACATGTATTAATAACATGTATATGCACACATATATCTGCCTAAATATGCACATTTATATGGGTACATACATACATATATGCATGCATACATACATGCATGCATACGTACATACATAAGAGGGTGATAAACAAATGCATAAAAATGCTAAAAAACTGATCAATCTGGATGAAAGAGTACATGAGAGTTATTTAATATTCTTGCAAACTTTCGTACATTTGAAATTATTTCAAAACAAAACCTTAAAAGTATTTTTACCATCCATGTCTTTTGTGAATGGCTCTAACACTGGTTATATGAATATTCATAAAATGGATAGTATTATAGCACTCCACTTCCCGTTCTGAGGCTTACTGACTACAGCTCCCTATATTTCAGACTGTGCTTATGTTCCCAGCTTCATTTTTTTCAGTCTATCTACTCACCAGTGCCAGGCGGAGGTCCCTCTGGGAAGGCTGAAGTGCTACAGCTTCCCGGTAAATCTGCAAAGCCTCTTCATATCGGCCAGTGTTGTAATATAGTGCTCCCAAGGGTGATAGTATCTCAGCTTTGCGTGCCACCTGCAGGGCGCTGAGTTTTGAGAAAGATGAATTAACACTTTTCATCTAATAGGTACATTTCCAAAGGTCAAAACTTAGATTTAGGGATGACTGTCTGGGTTGGAGACTTTGCTCCAATGTGGTCTTTGTGTTTCTATCAAGAAGAATATTAAAAAAACAAAAAGATCATGGTGCCACCTCTGACTATATGAAAGTCTAGTGACCCACCAGTATGGAAACTGAGCACCAAGAATCTTTTCTATTAATGGTGATAGACTTGTTTTGATGCATGCACAGTATTTCATCCACATCCACTTCAGAAACTGCTATTTTTGATTTGGGTTGCAGTCCACTGCTTCAGAAAACAGTGGAATAGCTAAAATGAGAATTAAATTCCAACCTTGGTTTAGCACCGTCTTCTAACCAGTAAGCAAAAAAGTCACTAACTGGGATACCATTTACAATGTTGTATTGTTCTCTTTAGATATGAGAATCTGAATGGACTGCATTGGCAAAATTTTCTAGTATTCTGAGATGATGTCTGTTTTAATTAACTAAAATTTGATGATAGTCGATAATATCGTAATAACTTTACAGTGACAGAAGGTTACTAGACATCATGGTGATCACATCATAAGGTATATAAATTCTAATCACTATGTTGTACACCTGAAACTAATATAATAACAACTATACTTAAAAAAATAAAATTTAAGAGTTTAAAAAACTTGATGGGCAATTGCAGAGGTCTTTGGGTGACTTACAAAGTAAAGAAAAATGACTTTACCGTTTATACCATTCTTCAGCCACACTGTTGTCTCCCAGAGACCTGTAGAGTCTTCCCAGGTTCACCATGGCCACATGATGATTTGGGCTAAGTTTGATGGCCTGTTGGTAATGGGCCACTGCCTTCTCTGGAAAGCCTGTGACGCATGGTGGGTTGGTAAGAGCGGAACACAACTTAATTATAAAATACACAGGCTCTTTCATTTCTCATCTGATGTACATCATTCTTCTTATAGAGTCATACCATCAATTATTCAGTTTGGAAATTACCTTGAATTTCGGCTTCTTCTTGCCATTGCCTAACTTTAGACTATTTGACTATTCGTTCACATTTCTGAAGAAATTAATTTTAAAAAGCAATAGAAACTACAACCTATTTCTTTTATTACATACATTATTTTAGTCAAAGTGCTTTTTGGCCATTGCCCTAGCTAATACGATGTTCTGAGATTATTTGTGACTGTTATTTACACAAGATATTGTTGCTTCTCATTATACAAAAAAAAAAAAAGAATAAGCTTTATGCAAAGAAAACTGTCCTGAAGCAATTTCTAAGGGCCTGTCTGAGTTTCTATACCACAACAGAGTAATTCAGGCACTGCTTTAAAGGTATATTAGCTGTATTCTAAAAATCTTTTTAAATCATACGTTGTTTAGATGGACTTTATTTGAAGGGACTTACATAATAATGCCACCTTGCATTTGTCCAAAGTATCGTGCATTTTAAAACATTTTAATTAAGTGCTATCATATGATCCTTGCAGTTATTTTTCATACTATTCAAGCTGCCTTTTGATATCACTTAAACTGTCTCTTGGGATGTAAGAGATATCTTAAATAAAATTACCACTTTATAGACGAGACATTACAGTGTAAAGACATTAAGAGACTTGACAAAAATTCCAGGGCAAGTGAGGGAAAAGGCCAGAATGAGAATCAAGTCTCTCTAATCTGATAAGATTCCCCAAAGAAGCAGCCCAGTGAAGTTACATCTAAGTGACGAAACCGTAGAAGAGTCTAAAGTTCTATGTGGAACGACATGTTTACTGCCTGTACAGACATCTTCTCAAGTGCACCCTCTTTGAATGCAAGTTTGACTAGGAAGTGCCGAAAAAGACTTTATGTATATCTAGGTCTATGTATCGGCTACTGGTGACAGGAAGAATTTTGCCAGTGTGAAAAACACAAAAGCAAAAGAAGTGGTGGGAAGATACATAATGTGGTCAGTATGTATTGGGGATGGTGGTTGGGAGTGGCCTTGTCGTTGTTGTTGTTGTTGAAGTAGAAGGAAGAAGACTAGACCAAGGAGGTCTCTTCTAGTTTTTATGTCATTATGATACCAAATTTATCATTATATTGCTAATGAACCAGCAGATGGCACCGCAAAACAATTTTACATGCAAAAATAAAGGATGTTTCTTAGGTGAATCAGAAGATAAATTTACGTTCTATGAAACAGAAGCAGTTCTAACATCCTCAAAAATAAAAACCCTTTTGAGTATTTCATTTTGACAAAATAATTAAAATTTAATTTTACTGCAGGGCAGGTAGTATAATAGTGAAAGAGAAGAATGTGGTGATTTTACATTAAATTCAAATATCTTTTTATACTTTATAAGGATTCATAACATGCAAATAGTACATGAGGCACAAGTCATCAAGAAAGCAGAATCCCTGCTTTCTTTATGTTTTGCATTAAATAAGATGGAGTAAGTATATTTTCCATAGCATGGTTATATAAGAATACTCCATCGATTATAGTAATAGTTTATATCATGTATATGACATGAGGAACAATAAAACAATTCTAGAGGCTTTTTTATCAGTTGTAAAAAAGTATTTACCACCTGCCATTTACTAGATTCAGAGGCAGGTTGTGCATTATTGCAGAGGAACATTTCATTACCATAGATTTATAAACTTGCATAAAGGATACTCAAAGAAGACTGCTACTCATTAAATCATCGAGGCAACTGCCTGCCACCTGGGGAATTTTCCTTCGAGATACGATTATAAGAACCGGGCAGATTTTACTGAACTGAGTCTGAAAATTTAGAGGAATGATACATCATGGTATAATGCGACTGTCGCTGGTATGAGCATCCTGCCAAGCCCAGGGATTTTTACTTCCGAAGCATTATTTGGGTGGTTGCCATTTTTATCGAGAGAGAGTATTATCTAATCTCAACAGAACAGATTGTCTTTCATTTCACTTACCAGTATCAACTAAGAAAACGCCATAGTTGTTGTGCAAGTCTGAACTGTCTGGACAATTCTTTATTCCAGCCTGGTATATTTCCTCAGCTTCCTTAAATCTCTCCTTCAAAAGAGAATAAAGAAAAGCAAATGAGGACGTTTAAAAAATTGACAGGACACTGAGTAGTAAAAGTGAGAAAAGCAGAAAAGGATTTACTGAGCATCTGCTATGCAATAGGCGCCAAGATCAAACACTATGTCCTTGTCTGAATCAAAGACAATGCGAACTGCACATATATCTGCAATTCATATCTGTGTTTATTTCCTTTAGGGCAAACAGCTGATGTTTACTAAAAAGTGATATCTGCAAGGATTTATTTGCTCTATAGTTGGAAAAAGCCTCAAAATGGTTGTTTAAATGGATGCCCTCCACACAATAACTCTCAGGATGAAAATGTTTAGGAATATCTTCCCAGGTGGCACTCTGACTAGGTAACAGGAAGGCCTGGGATCTTTGTTTTCCAGCTGCATCTGCCTAACTAACAAGCACACTTAGGGCTTATTTGGGGGAGGTTTTGGGTGGAAGGAGGAAGGGAGGCTGATGCAAATTATGGAGGGCTTTGCCTTATCCTTTCTTTACTTGAAGTATTTCTATAGTCCACCAAAATCTTTGCCACTTCTCTTATCTAACCTGTGCTCTCTATGTCTGAGCCGTTCCCTCCAACAGGAACATATGTTCCTCAAAGGCACACCTCCAACTCCTACTGCTGTGGCGAGGCCCAGATCAACTGCCATATCTTCAAATAATCATTTTCTAATTGCTCTGATCTTCTACTCCTCTAAAGATTCACTTTAACACACTTTAATAATTCTGAGTTAGCTTTTAGGTACATTTTTTTGCAACCATCTGAGATTGTTAGGTCACATAAACTTTACAATAGAGAACGTAACACCTAATTAATGAATAAAGCTACCCAGGTCCTAATAATTACTCACAAGTAAACAATTTCATAGTTACCTAGTACTGCTGTGAAGGTCAGGTGAAAGGAAATATTTTGGCATAAAGCATATCGCAACTTTTCCTTTAACATGCTCGGAGCATGGACAGTTTCCTAATTTTGTCACAAGTTAACAGTACTAAGCATTCAACCAGACAAATAAAAAGGGAGTGTACAGTATCACTTTTCTCAGATGTGACACCTTAAGCTTGTACTAAAATGTACTGAAGGTTGAGCAGTAAGCCAAAAAGCTGACATCTGACTTATCCAGAAAGGTAAAGACACTTTACCCTCTGTAGCGTGACCAATGCCATCTCTCTGAATCTACATGTTCAAATACAATTTGCAGGGAAAAAGTGTGTTTTCAATTGGGCAAATTTCACTTACTTGAACTATAAATCCATAGTCCAGCAGAAATGGAGATCCATGTTTCTAAAAATGCATTTTCTAATTGCCAAACTCAATAAATTGTCAAACTCAAAAAAGTTAAAGATGAAGGAAAATCTCAAACTATCTTTTCAATCTACTGAAGAGAAGAAAAACTTTATGAAGATATCATCTACTGAAGGACTAGCAAATTTGTGAGTGTGTATGTGTGTGTTAAATGGAGATAGGCAGAACACAAATTATATCAAACTCTAACCAAATTCATAGTTAGAAAGGATCATTTTGTATTATGACCAATGTATTAAAGAGGTAAGTATGGAAGCTCTGAGCTCGGGTGGCCTAGAGTTGTTACTGCCGCCACATCAGGCATCATGACCCTGACGAAGGAGCACGTTTCAAGTTTCTCTCCTATCAAACCTCTTTAAGTAACTCAATATGAGAAATCATTAACTAACTTGAATGCTTTTTCTTTTAATTTTTCTTAATCACTTTCTGATACAGAGATCAATAAAAAATATCTTAGGGGCAACCAGAGAAAGAATACCCTGGCTAATCCAAAACTGGGTAATCAGTTCCTCAAAATCTTGAGTTGTAATGTTACCATCTGACCAGTGTCAATGTTTGACACTAATACCAAATCTTTATTTTTATAGGATCAAATTTTCTAGTTTGCATGGCACTGTTAAAACACCCTAACATAGTCATGGCAAAATAAAATTAAAAACAAACGAACAATTATTAAAAATACAATGAGTAAGATTTTTAGCACAGGAAATAAAAGACTATTAGAGCTGGAAAGAACATTAATAGACACTAATTATCTTAGTTAATACATGAAGAAACTTGAATACCAATCGGTTAAGAGACTTGTCCAAGATCTCATAGGGACAAGGAGACAGAGAAGAACCTAGGTTTTCAGTTGACATACAGGGAATTAATAATCTTTGAATAAAAGTAGTATTTCTGGAAATAAACAAGGGTGTGTCTGGCATTAAAAGAAACAATTACACTTTTGGATATCCACTACCCATGTATCCATCCCCTCAACAAATATTTCATGAGCACTATCCATGTGCTAAATATATAGTTGAGACAGAAGAGTGAATGAGACAGACACAATCCTGTCCTCACAGACAATCAAATAGGATTCAGACAAGAACGAAACACTGCGATGTATGGTGACAGTGTCATGGGAGGAGAAGTACAAGGGACTTGAGAGGCAACCAGAAGTGACACCTAGAATTGGGGTTGGATAGATACTCTACACTTATCATGATCCAAATGCCTAAGGAGGCTGGTTACCATTAACTCCGGTAGCTGTGTAACATACAGATGTGCTTGAAAAAAATCTGTAGCTACTTGAGATCTTAAAAACATCTTGATAATTGAACTGTGGGAGAGCTGAAAGGAATAAAATTGATGTCTTCACATTCTAACTTCCCGAAGTCAAATAACAACAGTTAACAACAGTTTTCAAGTGCAATTACTGTTCTGCCTGATTTAATTTTATTTTTCTCCCATTTTCTTGCTACTCCAAAATAGACAAAGAGATCATCTTTTTCATCTAAAAGTTCTCTTATTTTTGGCTTTATGAGCTGGATTTCCATTAGAAATTCAATTTGCAAAGTCCAAAGAAGTAATGGGATTTAAGAGACCATGCGTGTTGGGAGCAAGTAATCATATCCCTGTAACCTTGGTAACCCCCAAGGGCAGTCTCAAGATTCTGGCTCTATGAAAAATGTCTTCAATATCTGTCTTTCTCTTGCTTTCACCTGACTGTAAATTTCAAGAAATGATTAACTCCATTTATTAAAAAATGAAGGGAACCACTACTGCAGGAGAAAAATACCTTCTAGGTATTTATTTAAAATAAATTCCACCTTCCCTGGAAGGGCAATGCATTTATCTTAAAAAGTAGTAGTAGTTAATCCCCAAAGCTCAATTTCATGCACACACTTTCCTTGACCTCTTCTGGTTGGATGTTCTGAGTTAAGCCTGACCATTCCTAGTCTCTACTGATTTGTGAGATCTGGGAGAAATAAACAATAGCTATTTACAAAACAACTTTAATTAAAAATGTGTGGAATTCAGAGAATGGTTCTGATAAAAAAAATATCGTCTGCTGTACATCAGAGTCCTCAATCAATCACTGCCTCAGCATGAAATTGGCCTTTGAGGGCAGTGGTTAAAAATGGGCAGCATGAAGCCACGGGCTCCTTTCCAAGGCTCAAAAGCATTTTCAGCAGGTCAGAAATAAAATGGGCCTTAGGGGAGAAATAAAATATAGTCAATGTCCCCAATTTTTACATGCTGTATTTACACATGATATGCTTTTTAACTCAAGAAAAGGAAAGTAAAAAGCAGATCTTCTAAAAAAGGAACCCCGACTGTAATTTACTCTCTTGCATCAACGGATACGTTTGGAAACATTTCTTTATAGTTCAAGTTGCAGCAACTAGGAGGACAAACAGACATAAGCTTAATGTAGCAATCCTCAAACTTTTTCGTTGTAGGGGTCTTTTGTACTCTAAAAATTACTGAAGGTCTCCAAGAGCTTTGTTTATGTGGGCTTTATCTGTAAGTGTTTACCGCAATAGAAATGAAGCTGAGCAACTTTTACGGTATTTATTAGTTTATTTTAAATGATAATAAATTCAAACATAATACATTTATATGAAAAATAACTATATTCTCTAAAACACAAAAAATTAGAATAGCGGCATTATTTTATATTTTGCAAATTTCTTTCATGCCTGGCTTACTACAAGATGGCTGGATTCTCATATCTACTTTTGTGCTCAAATCTGTTTTTATATGTTTTTTAGTTAGAGTATATGAAAAAAATCTGGCCTCACACAGATGTTTAGTTGGAAAATAGGAGAATACTTTAATAGCCATTTCATAATTGTGGATACATCATGTAGCCTCTACAAAACTACGGTATGCTCATGAGAAAATGAGAATGAAAAAGGCAAATTACTTGTTAGTACTATTACGAAGACCTTCTTGGACCTCAGGGATACCCAGTCAATGCTTTGTGAACGGCTGGCTTAATGAGCAGTCGGTAACAATATGTCCTTACTGTATAGAAGGTATAGGGCGTGGTACTCCAAAGTGGTTAAGGACCTATAGAGAGGGAAATGGAAAGTTATCCTCGTGCCCTGACACTATGATCATGTGTCTGAACTGCTTTTTGGAAGTGCTTTCACTCTAGTCAATGATGTAAGCACACAGAGTGATAAAGTATTTCCTCATCAACCAAATGACTTTATTTTGTTCATTTATTTCTATTTGGTGACCCAAAGGTGCCTAAAATCCAGATCTTCTGAGAACAAATCCCAGAGTACTTACTAGAAACCATATAGCACTGGTTACTCATTAGCATATGGAGGAAAAGCACTGGGAAGTATTTGCTGCAGTTTTGCTGTATACCCTATCAGGTGTTGCTCAAATCTTAGAGAGATCTGAATGCTTGAAAAGAGAATAGAAATATAGTACCTACAAAATTAAATGTGGGAAAGATTACGCTAAAGATCCTCTCTCTTTTAGAAAAACACTTAACTTTATTATGACTGATAGATGATTTTATTCACTGTTACAAACCTACAAACCTGGGAAGCTTAGTGCTGATGGATGTGCTTAAACTCATTTCAATGACTTTTCTGAAAAACTCTTCAAGACACAGCCGCTCAAAACACAAAGCAGAGACGTCTGCTTTCTCACTCTCCTTTGTCTTTACTTGTGTTTTTTTTTTTTATGAAACAGTTCTTCTACCACCAGTCATTACCTACTCAACACAGACATTTGTGAGAAACGTGCTGTCGATATTTGATGTCTAATTCTCTTTCGCATTCAACTGAAATGAATCAATTAATGTGGCAATCCTCCTCACCAAAGAAATGTTAGCTATGTCTTTTTTTTTTAAATGTTAGATATTTCTAACCCCGAATTTTCTCATTACCCAGCAGACCGTGATCAACATCACTCTGACAATGTCAGAAAGAGAAACATTTTAAAGAGGAAATGCCAAGAATCATAAAAAATAGAAGCTAAAGTGAAAACATGGCAAGAGTAAGGAACCACAGGGGCATCACACTATCAGAAGACCAGAAAAAAGGAGAAAACTCACACTTGCATAGAACTGCAGTGTCCTTCTTATGCCATTTCATCTTCATTCTTTGCATTTCTAGGCACATGACTTTCTATTAGAAGGAGACACCCCTACTGTTCTCCATCGCAGAGCCCTCACATGATCTGCTTCCTCTTGCCAGAAACCTTGTCTTATTAGTTTTTACCTAGTTAATATCTGTAAGTTCTTTAGGTATCAGATTTAATGTTACTCTTTGGCCATGGCCTCCACTCCCCATACTCCTCTTCCACATTAGATTAGGTCCCCTTATCATTCTCATTAGTACTTTCCCTTTGCACATTTGTCACAATTGTGGTAGATATTGGAGAGGGGGCCGATAATGTAATTCTTTGTTTAAGGGAAACCTTCCCTTCTAGGCTCTAAGTTCAATAAGGATAAGGATCATACCTTGCTACTTCAACTATCTCTAATGCTTAGTGGTACCTAGATGCTCAATAAATGTGTGCTGAATAATTCAATCATTGAATTCTTAAGGTAGGGTCCAATTGGAGTTGAGCTGGCCACACATACAATGCTATACATGGCTGAACCTACCCCAAATGTGGCATTTGTAGGAGAGACATTGACCTTGAACCTCTTACTCTTGATCTATGCTCTAATTTATATTTCATTGTTCCAATTTTCTTTTCATTCTTGTATCAGGTGAAGACATATCCCAAAATACATAAAAAGAAAATATTTTATTTTAAGTACTATCTAATTAATTGAGTTTTTCAATATGCTGTAAACATAGGGCTAGCCATAATTTGCAGTGGGTCAGAGTCATAAACAATGTTAATTTTATTTCCATTACTGCTAGTGTAATGCAAGCTATATAATCTATGGCAAGAGCAAGCTGTTTAAAAATGACGGTGGGTTTGTAAATGTTTGTAATCCTATCTGTGAAGCTGGAGTACAGCCAGTTGTGAAAAATGCTAATGAAGAACCAGAAGAGAGTAGCAAGCCAGAGACCACCCTGACTTTGAATCTCAGAGTTTATTTTCTGTTCTCAGTTTTTCAGTTTGCAATAGATACAGAGGGGCATCAATTTTCTTCTGGATCCTTTCATGTATCTAACTTCTATGACAACTCACCCTTCTAGGTTTCCTCTATCAATTCTCTTCTCCCTTCCAGGCCCTTGCACACACAACCTCATTGACTGTGGCCTAATATCATAGTCCAATTATGGGATCCCAGCATCATACAGTGAAAGAGGAGCTGGGGAGGAGTTGAGAAACCAGGCACTCGTCCTGGTCTTGACACTAGTTATCTGTATGAACTTGAGAAGCACTTAATTCTGTACACCTTACATTTTCATCTACAAAATGACAAGGCTAAAGTATTCTGTAAGGTTATTCCCCCTTACACTATTCTTCATTTTCCCCTCAGAGAAATGACCTACTCACAATGCAGTTTCATTTATTTAAAGTCCTAAATCTGTCTTTTCAGTCCTGATCTCTCTTGCTGTCATCTGTCCATAAATTATTTTCATTTAAATGTTCCGCTAACATTCAAGACACAAAGGTTGTACACTGCTGAGGGAAGAGAATATTAGTACCACTCTTTCGGAAAGCAACTTAGTAATGTATCCCAAGAGCAATTTTGTGAGATATCGCAGTGAAACATGCTGATACTCTTTGATATGGGAATTCTACTTCTAGGGATGTATCATTAGGAAATGATTCCAAATACTGTTTCTAAAAAAACATAAGAAATGAAAAGTTCTCTCTCTCTCTCATATACACATACACAGAACCCAAATGACTAACACATGGGATACCATTGTTAATGTAAGTTGCAATGTATCATTTTGATAAGTTAGTATGCAGCCATTAAAATGGTATCTGTGAAGGCCACTTAGCACCATGAAAATACATATAATATTATTCATAATTTAATGGCAAGTAAAAGGAACAGGATATAAACCTTATGTGACTTTAAGTATGAAAACAAAATAAGTACATTAAAAAGACCTGTAGAATATTAAAAAATGATAATATTTGTTATTTTCAGATATTATATTATGGGTGAAGGTATATTTTATTTTCTATGATTTTTGATCACTTTTCATTATACTTTTATAATATTTGTGTAATTTTAAAAAATGTTGAAGCTGATCTCAGTTCTTCTTTTCCTAAAATCTTATTTCTCCCTGGCTTCCCCATCATTGTCAGTGGCCATGTGTCTTCTCAGTCCTTTAAGAGCTCTAGCCTGATGTTCTTAATTTTTAATTTTCTTTTCTTTCAGCCTTCACATGCAGATAGTCTCCAAGTACAAAGAGAATTTTTTTTTCCACAGTAGAATTTATCTATTTCTACTCTTTCTGCCTGAAACAAGGCTCTCGATTCACAACAGAATGCAGTTAAAGCCTCCTCTAAAATATCCTATATATTGCTACAGGATTTTCTTTCTCACCTGTTTTAAAACCCATTCTTCAGACACTGAACCTTTGCTTTCTATTATCTACCAATTTCAAATTTGGGTTCCATTCTGGGCCTTAATATGTTCCACCATATAATGTCTTATTAAACTTAGTAACCTGTTTTTCAAATGTCCCCTTCTCCACTGTGCCCAGATTTACTTGCTACTTTCAGTTCCAACAGAGTGAGGAACACAATATTAGTCTGAGACAAACTCTAGAAAGGATTATTAAACTCATGGTTTTATTGTGAGTACAGATAGAAAACGGTATCAGTAGACAGCAGCATAGAATTACAACCTTAGATCAGAGGAAGGATTTCAGAAGGTATCTGACAAATCTCGCAACATCCTTGTAGACAAGTCTGAAAGAGGTGAGCTGAATGATAATATAATTTGATAAATTAACCAAGAGTCAAATAACTATACCTAAAGTGTCTTGGGTAAAATAGAGATCACCTGGACAGAAGAGACTACAGATACAATATGGGGCTTTCTACCAGCTACTGATCTTGGCAAATAACTAGAAGATATTCTTATTCAATTTGCCAATTAAAATAGCTGGAAAGGGTAGTTAATACAATGAATGGGAGAAAAAAAGGATTAAGAGGTCCTAGAATACCAGAAATTTCAGGCTGATATGAAGAAGTTGAAATTAAATACAAGTAAAGATGAATCCTTTCACCCAATTTATAAAAACTTGCCTGAAAAAAAGGGTGAGACCTGAGGTAACAAACCTTAACATTTTTTAGGAATTCCGGTTGACTGTATCTCCATTCTGAGCCAGAGCATTATGAGGATGCTAAAATCTAACAGTATTCATTTCAGAGTGTCATATAATACACAGGATCTCAAAATAAGGAAAGAAGTATTTCTATCCCACTCTGAGCTTATGAACTGCAGTTTGAGAAGCAAGTTCAACTTGGGAGCCATATTATCATAGAGAAAATGGACAATTCAGATGCTATGAAAAGCAATACGACCAGAAGGAAAGTATTTGGAAACCAGAGTAAATGAGAAACAAGTTGAAAGAAATGGGGTTAGCATAGAAAAGAGATTAGAGAAATGGTAAGATAGCTGTGTTCATAAACTGTACTCACAAACTCTCTGTTGGGCTGGGCCCAACAGGAACAAATTACAGGACTGGAGGTTTCAGCTCAGTGTAAGAAAGAGTTTTCTAACATTAGATTGGCCCACAACCTCAGTGAGATGGGCTGTTTCGTGTGCACAAGTGGCACTGGAAGGTGACCCGTAAGGGGGTCGTTTCAACAAGTGTGTCACAGATTGGCTAAGGTTCGTAAACATTGCTTTCATATACCTTAGGTGTCTGAAATTATGGAATGCTGTTACATAAGGTTGTGTCACCAAGAAATGAGTTTGATTAATGTCAAAGAATGTGAAGCTAGGTGGATTTTTCTTTAGTAGTTTCTCTGTGCCTTGGTGTGTATCTGACACATTCTTTTTATTACTAAAGAATTCAAAACATGAAGACAAGATGTTGAAAGAGAGGGAGGCAATCCCGTGTTATGCCCAAAGGCTACTTTGTCTCTTTGATGTTAAAATCAATTGCCTGAAGGAGAAGTGAGAACCTTTCAATCTTTCAATTACATTATTCAATCTCATAGCATTTTATATTCAAATCTAGAGAAGGAAATACTGGCAAAAGATATGACCTCTGTATATAAGAAAAGATCATGGTCATGGTCACAATTTATTTTTCTTAGAAAATTGTTCATAACTTCAACTCTGAGACATGCAATAACTTTATATCACCTTGCCACTGTGGTTCACAAAAATTAAATTTATCGCATAATTGATTTTAAATAAAGCATTTGACACTACTTAAAAATAACTGAGGAAAAAGTATAAATGTCATCCTTTTTAGTCTTTACCATCTATAAAATTTGTGAATAGTGAGATACTGCAGAATGGACTAAAATTTCAAGATCACTAAACAGCTCAATCATTTTTAAAATAGTAGTTTTTTTATGAACTGAGAGCTCATCAATTTAGAAAAAGAATACAACTGAAACTTTTGGATATTTATTAAGGCAAATCACATTTTACAATATAAACATATTAATACTTTATTTGTATAGAAACAGCAGCACTAATTACAGTGGAGTCTTGCTATTTGTTAAAATATTCATTAGAACTTACTTAGTTGATGTTAAATGAGATAGTTTTAGACACTCTAAAATGATAGAGGCATAAGATAAGATACAGTGAAGATAATTTAGACTATCATTTTTCAGATTTGAAAACCGAGGCCCAGAGAGGTAAATTACTCTTTATCCAAGAGTAAATGTGCAGTTGGTTTCTATGAAGTGAGCTCTAGAATCAGGTGTCTCAGTTCACCACCAAATGCTCCTAACAGCACAGCCCAGCGTAACTGAATGCCAAAGTGACTGAGTTAAGACATGCTCTATGAATGCCTGCCTTACACAGCGAGCTATCCTAAGACCCAAAGAAGGAATAGTATGCAAAGAAGACACTGCTTTTCTTAAAGAAATGTGTAGTCTCGTGAGGTAAGTAAACTGGAAAAACTGTTTAAATTACAATTCACAATATTAATTCAAAAAATAAAAATATCTGATTAGTTTGTGAGTTGATGTGTTTCCCCAAAATGTTATAGGAGCTCCAAGGAAACACAACTCACCATGAGATGAGAAAGTGAGAGAATGTTGCGGGGGCGGGAAGTGGAAGGTGAACTGGATCTTGAAAAACAGGGAGGGTTTAGAGGGCGAGAAAGGAGATGGCATTACAGAAAGACGGAACTGTGTGAATATTTGTAAAGAGCTTCCGAAACACAACATACAGGGTTATGACTGGTATTAGGTAAGTGATATTGTCATTGACCTTAAGAGTAATTTTCATCAAGAAGGGCAATTTAATGTTTATTATCTGCCTTTGCGAGTTGCGAAAAAAGATATAAATGGAAACCATTAATGCAATGCCTTATTTATTTACTTACTTATACCTCCTTATTCCACAAAGAAAATGAGGCAGCTTTAAAAAATACAGGACATAAACTGAATAAAGTAAATTCTAAGGAAAATGATAAACCCAGGAATGAAAGCAGCACATACAGAAAAGCAAACTATGTGATCCACATGGTTGTTAGTTGGAGGTAGGAGGAGCAAGAGGGACAGAAAGAGAGTTAACCTTTCTAGCATTTGCAAGATTTTTCATTAGATTAAAAATAAAACAAAAATCTTTTAATTCAGAAGCCTAGCCTTTCCTAATACTGAGACAAGAGAAGTGTCTCCCTTGAGTCCTCATAAAGAAGCCACTGAATGATGTAGGAAGTGCTGGCCTCGACCCCACCCCGACCCTATAGTTAAATAATGAGCAGTTTCACACAGCTGTTTTTCATGTTGACCCTCAGTGGAGGATAAGAGCATCATGCTGAGGCACAATTCAGTTGCAAAACAGTGCGGCCCACATTCCCATCCCTCCTTGTGGTATAAGAGTGGATTTAGAATATGTGTATGCATTAATTTATTTGTTCAAGACTCATTGATTACATACAATGTGACAAATGTGGGACTACAGCCATGAGTGAAACAGATATCCATTATCACGGAATTAAGTATTCTAGTGGTGGGAGAAGGATGACAGACAAATAAACATATGTTATATGGTGATAAATGCTAGGGGGAATAAAGCAAAGTGGTAGAGAACATGCTGGGCAGTGTGAGGTTGCTGTTTAGAAAGGGCAATCACAGACAACCCCTTTGATGTAATATTTGAGCTGAAACCAACAGGACATAAGGACGGAAACTCAGATATCTGGGAGAAAAGTGTGTATGCAAAGGGAACAGTTATTATAAAAGCCTGATAGAGAAGCATGCTTGAAGTGTCTAAGTAGCTACAAGACAACCAGCCAAGCAGAGGCAGGGTGAGGGTCTTCTTATGAAAATGAAGGAGCCAAGACGAGGTGAAAAAAACGAATAATGATAGAGTCAATGTTTCTTCAGAAAACTACTGTGCCTGCTTCAGGACAAGCCAAGGGCAGCTGAGGACTAAATGTATAGCATAGAACATGACCATCATCATTTTAGCTTAAATATTGTGCTAAAACTAGCATTAAAATCATCCACTATACACATGGGCTTTTGTCTAAAGCCCTCCTATACTATATGGAGACTATTACAGCAAGACAACTAGGCTTACCATTTCTGACATTTAAATATCCATAGAATGTCCTAATTTTGTTTCCTGGTGGAAGTTCCAAAGTTTTTCGACTGCAAATTGCAGTCCTATGTACTCGACATGCAGTATCAAATTATTCATTACATTCAAGCCATCTGAGTGTTGCAAGGCCGCTTTCAAAGGTATTGAGTTTGATTTTAAAGACAATATGACAATTGCATGATAGCAGAATCTACTCACTGTCTATTGAGGGCACTTTTGTGTGTCAACAAGACTATATAATCAATTTAAAGGAGATAATTTACATTTGTTTTCCCATAACAAGGGGCATGCATCCAGGACACTGAAAAGTGGTATCAAATCATTTAGAGACAAGTGAAAAGGAGGGAAGTCAAAATACCTCTCTATTTTATGCCATGAGAAATGTTATCTTTTAGGAGCTTGTCCTAAAAGCGTCTGTGACCTTCTAACAGGTATTAAGACATAGGCTCTATAAGATGACTGGTAATAAGTTCCATTTTGAGTTTAGATATCTTAGTAATTCCAGAGACAAATGTAATAAATAAACAGTAATAAAACCAGGAAATAGCATGTATTGTTCTTCACAGATTTTATCGCAAAGTGATACAGAATATGTCAACGGCCTATAATGGACCATCTTTGTCTAAAGACCACCTACACTACACAGAGAATATTGGAATGATAATACTAGGTTTGTAATTTCTGTCAAGAAAACTGACATAGAGATTAGTTGTCCAGTATGAACTTACAAATGAAACCATCAGTACTAAAAATCTGTATAATAATACTTTGCACATTCAACAGTTAAATTAAAAAAAAAAAATGACATTAAATGGAAAAAAAATCACCTGCTCAGCCAATAGTGAAGCTAAGCTTGAATATGCATCTGCAAACTCTGGACCATATTTAATGGAATCCTTCAGTAAAGCGATAGCCTCTTCTTTTTTCTCCTGGGACCTACAGATTATAAGAGGGGGTGGAAAAAGAACATCTTTGAATAAAACTTTGTTTAAATCCTCTGATTAGACTTTAAGATCTTATTTCTGTTAGCAAAGATTAACTGACTCACTCTGGATTATATTGCAAATGAATTGATCTACGCCGTTTCAGTGTTAGTTTCTGTCCCTGAATTCTCAGTGGAAAGAGATGTTAAGATGCAAATGATGCTGCAAGGTATCCACTAATTTTTCCAACTTCTATTTCCTGCTACGTACTTTTCGAGAGTTTTATTTAATAATTTACAAGTTCGTTAACCAGAAAGTTAGACCCTCAGAGCAGCAATGTGGGGGCATTACCTAGGTGGCCTGGGAGCCAGTTTACCATGATGTGGAAGATGATTTGAGCCCTTGTAGTCCCAGCTGCATGCTACGGGCTGGGCTCCTTACGGCCAGTGCCATTCATCAGGGACAAGCCAGCCAAACTACCCATGTTGGTCTTTTTTTTTTCATAAGACAGATATATTTTATACGTAATTTATGCAATCAGAAAATATTGTGACTACTGGCTGGCAAAGAATGATCAGTAATTTTATATTTTTATGGAGAACTGAGGCTGGCTCTGCGTTCTTTATTTTGGTCTTCTCTCAGCGATTACAATTCTGGTTCAAAAAGGACTTGAGGCCCAAAAGTTACATTATTTTGGGTGACAGTTTTCTTTCCTGCTCATGTCATAGGGAAACATTGGGTTATTATTCTGACACTGATATCTTTGAAGCTAAAAATGTACACTGGCAATAATCAACTTTAGTACTAGTACAATTCCACAAACACTAATCACTTGCTAAGTGCTAGACTTTGTAACAGGCAAAAGAAGTGGAACGAAGAATAGAACTCCTGGAACTATAAAAAGCACACAGCCGAAGGGTCCCTCATCTTTACCAGTTACCAATGTGGAATTGTGTGCTCACGTTTATACTATTTAGGATCAACAATTATTTATTCAGCAATGGCTATCTACCATACATTCTGGTAAAACTTTCACATAACATTATTAATTTAATTCTCACAAGAATCCCCTGCAGCAGGTATTTTTCTAGTGAGAAATTTTAGATTTAGAAAAGTCAAGTGACTCATCATATTCACATAATCAGTCTCGAGTCAAGATCCAATGTTCTTCCACACTTGTCTATTCTAACTACTTAGAAATCCACCTTTTATGACTTTGCTCAAAGTGTGATTCATGGACCAGTATTATCAACATCACCTAGGAGCTTATTAAAAATGCAGTCTCAGACCCCAAGCCAGACCCAATGAATCAGACCATGCATTTAAAAAAGATTGTCAGGTAGTCTGTACATGCACTGAGATTTCAGCATAACTGCTCCATGAATTATCCAAGGCAGCTGAGAGCACTCCTGCTACAAAACCCCTATGGCTTTAAGTCTCTGTAGAATAAAGATCTATGGAAAATATTAACTCCACCTGTTTGAGTTCCAGGTTCTAGAAGCAGCATATTATAAGGTGATTTTACTTAGGAGATAGTCTTTTATCACAAACCTTGGGGGAAAAAGTCATGTTTCCAGCAGAGACCTTGCATTTAACTATTCAATTTAGCAAATATTTATCATTGTCTATTATGTGTTAGCTATTTCTCAAGGGAGGTGGCTGTCTATGCTATCTTCTCATTATTGGGGGTCTAGCTAACTCCTACTGGACTCCTCTCAATACACAGTCCTGCCTTTGATATCAAGGTGTAACACCTGTGTCCTTAAGTATATCATCCTTGGGATGTGGCTTTAAAGTTGCTTGGTTATAAGAAAGCAGCAAGAAATGCTTCTTTCTTGTTGATTCATTCATTTAGTCAATAAATATTTAGAGAGTGTCTGTAAGACCCTATGGGAGTCCACTATGTTTACACACTCTTGGGTTTCTATTCTAAAATATACCTTGAAGTATTTCTTCTATAGGTACATGTTTTAAGTAAAAACTTATTTTTTAATTCTGGTAATTTGATTACTGATTTCATGGTTAGCAGAACTCTTCCTCCAAGGATTTTGTAAATTTTATTAATTTTAATTTGGAAATCCTCCTAAAATCCAAAGGAAGATACGGACTTAAGGAAATTAAGGCTGAAAATTAAATCCTTCAGGACATAATTTAGCTTAGATAGTCTTCAAAATCAGTGGAATCCACCCCCGCCAAAAAAAACAATTTGATAATAAAATTTAATGATTTTCATTTGTCATGGCTCACATTAGTTAGCATGGCAACTTAAGCCTTTTATTATTAATGAATCTCAATGAGATTCATTACCACTTAATACAGTCTATGAATCCAAATACTTGAGGTCATCCATTAACATTCGTGTGACACAATGGAAAAGTTAGCATTAAAGTTATTCATAGCGAACTCAGATTCTTTCTGAAAAACTATTTCTATTAATCTCTGGAGGGACCGACTGACATACTTTTGGAAAACCATTGTATCTTGTCATTTCATTTAGTATAAGAGTATTACAAGATGCAAACACTTGAGCAGACAGGACATTTCCTCTTGGCTCTGTGCTCTTGGATGACTGCTTTCCCATGGGAATCTTTGAGAGTCATTCATTAGATGCCAATAGGGTTCAGGAATGTGCCACCTTAACAGATATTTTAAAATGCTTTTTACAAAAGCCCAAGAAATTGATAAGCAGTAATTTTGTTGTTGTTGTTTCTGAAAGGTAGAGGAATAGTAGAAAAAATATATTTCTTCCGTAGTCCCTCTTTTGCTCACCCTTTGGTGGTAGTTTATGAAATTGCTGTGGCTTTGACACAATAACTTATAGCAGATAATTCATCTAAATGGAATCTTCCTTGGTTTGTAGTAACATGATTACCATGTGAGAACTGAATTTCATTTCAACTTGTTTCTGAATTCAGTAGCATCCCATTTTATATCTACATTACAGTCCAGCCCACATTTCTCTGATAATTATCCCCTGTTAAAAAACAAGAGCAATAGTCCTACGATTCTATTGGGTTATTGCATTCTATTGGGTTATCTCACTCAGCTTTGCTTGCTAATACCTTGGTTCATATCCTTAGTTAACAACCCATTTCTAGTTCCCTCTCTCTTCTTTTTCTACATACAGACCACTGAAAGATAGATTTTTTTTTCCCTAGAGCATTGCTTTCAGCACATTCCCTTATATAAAAATCTTCATTAATGCCCTACTGCCTACAGGTAGACTCAGTTTAAAACCCTCTATAATACAGTTCTGACCAAGGTTTAAACATACCCAGGTACTCACTAGTCCACCCAGACTGGGTGGCCTTTGACATCCATCCCACAGAACCTAAGAGATCACTTACTCTACTGTTTCTCTAACCTCATGGTACATTAAAACCACTTGGGGTGCTTTTAAAAAGACCTTAGTGTTCTGAAGTTGGGCAACTAATAGGAAGCTCTGCGCAGAATTATGACAGCCATCTAGATCCGAGAAGAAGTATGGATATACTTTAACCCCCTTGGTTGAAAGTAGTAGAAACTGAGATTTAGGGGATCTCAGTGATTTGCTCCAGTCCCAAGCAAAAAGAAAGGACACTCCCAGGCCTTGTGCCTCTCAGCCTGGCACCCCTGCCATGCCACTTCACAGACGGCTTTCTCCCATTCCCCTCAACTTCTGCTCTCCCGCGAAGCCTTCCCTGACTTGCCCAGCTCAGAGCATGATGCCTTCATCAGAGCTCGTAAACATACAACAAAATCAAAACCCACATACATGCTCTCTTTCTTATATTTTGGTTTTCTCTTTGTTCCTCAATAACAAAAAAGGTGGTAGGGGAATCATCTTTGTTCTGATGATTTTACATCCAAAGAGGCAGCTGTTCTTTTTTCTCCCGCTCAGCTTTCTAAGGAGTAAATGCACCCCAGCTTGCGTTTGTTTTTTTCTCCCAGACCCCGGCACAGCACGTGGAGGGCTCCCCAACCTCTGCCTCATGGGGGAGGGTGCAAACCTCTCTATCAGTGCCAAGCGGGCAAGTTTTTCAAATTTCACGTTTCCCGAATAAAGTGGTCGTTTGCTGAACATTTACTTCCTGCTAAGAACAGAGTGATTCCTTTCCATTATTTATTTTAATTCTCATTAAACAGCATGAATTAGGCATAATTATCTCCATTTTAAAGATTTAGAAAACAAACACCAGCAACCACCACCCCAACAACAATTAAAAAACAAAACAAAACAAAAACAAAAACCCTGAGATTTGAAGAGCTTAAGTGATTTGCCCAGAGCACACAGCTACTGTAACACCAGAGTTCTAATTTAGAATTTCGAATATAGTTTGGTCCACTGACAGGCTATGCTCTGCCCTTCTGCACCCATTCTGTGACCAGTACTCAATATTATGCACTCTGTGACTAGTACTAGGTTTTAAGCTCCTTCATAGAGAGGATCCATGTCTTATTCATCTTCCTTTCATCCCAGCGATCTGTACATAGTGGAAATTCAATTATTTTAGTACAGTGATCTGCACATAGTAGAAATTCAATAATTGCTAAATTAATTTTTTAAAAACCCATGGTTTTATTATTTTCTTTATTCTTAGATCTTTGTAAATCTGAAATGAACTTTCCAATATTCTAATAAAATTTGACAGAAGAGGATAAAATAATTATCCATTTTACATCTGTTTCTACATCTTTTGATATTATAGAAGTGACCCTAAAGAAGGCAGAGGCATCTAAGCCTTAGAATTATACGAAAATTACTAGTTTGCATTTAGTGAGCCTTTCTTACATACCAGGCACTACTAAGCAGCTTCTCTACCTTAACCATGCATAGTAGTCAAATGTACAGACTCAAAACCCAGAAGGATTGGGTTCAGACTGTACTTCTATCCTTTATTAGCTGTGTTTCCACAGGCAAATTATCTGACCTCCCTGTTTATCAGGCTCATAGTAAGTACTATGTATGTTCTGGCTTTGTTTAGCTCATTTAATGTTTCTAAAATCACGCATTCAAATCTATCTCCCCCTTCTTTTTAAAATTAATTTTTAAAATAAAGGAGAATGTAGTGTTTTTGAAATTCCCTCAAAAGTAATATACCTCCACATTTTAAACTATTCACAAAAAACTTAAGTAGGGCAACAGAGTGATTTTTCCTGAGCCTGATATCACAATAGATTTTTAAAAATATAATAATAATAATTAAATACACAACAAATAAATAGTGTTGTACTAAATATAAAATAACACTAGTAACAAACAGAGGCAACATTACCCCCTGGAAGTCTCACTGTAAGGCAAACACCAATCTGAAGAGACCTAAATGGCAGACCAACAGTTCAGAATCCACTCAGCTGATGGAGCCACACAAAGGAGCAGGTCTGCATTTTGTAGGGGTGATTGCTGAAGGAGAACATTTAGGCAAGAAAGGATCAGGGACAATTTTGAGCCTCTTTTCCAGCCAAGCCAGGAAAGCTTCTTAGAAGAAAAAGGTTTAGGCAGTTATTTCCATATAAAAAGGTATGACAAGAGAAGCAGACAATTTCAAATAGATACTATGAAATTTCTTAATAATAGGAATTACCTATGTATTCTGATAGTACAGCTCACTCCTGGGCAAGCATTAGATAGTATTAAAATTTCCAAATGCATTCATTTTGGCTCTATAATAAGCTATTTAGGGAAATCAGAAGCCCATCATCAATATAAACCCCATCTATGAGGTGCTACTCTGTTAGCCACTGAGATTGAATTGACAGGTCAATTAAAAAGAGAGACATACGAAAATAGCATTTGCCTCTAAATTGACCAAACATGTGATTTAGGAAACCAAATCTACAGGTTGTCTGAATTACATAGAAAAAGCATGAATTAAGTAGCCAAATTAACAAACTGATAAAATCAACCTTAGTACATACCCCATCCAATTAACCATGGACACTTTCAGTTTGGAGTTACAGGAAGGAATACAAAATCCCTTTGGAAACTGAGGATACTGAGGATTGTCAGAGCTTCTGTCATGGGGTTTAACTGAAACTGATGGAACTATTAGGGATCCCCTGATAGGTGAAAGACACAGGTAAGAGTAAAACTGCCCCAGGGTTAGGTAACATTTTTTTGTCTCCCAGCATCCTGGATTTCCTTATCTGCCAAACAAGTCACCAGCTGATGACTGTTAATCCTCCATGACCTAAAATATTTTGTCTTCACGTTTGCCTTAAATCAACAGTCTCAAACTTAGTGCTTAAGAATCATTAAGTATTCCGTAAAATGCAGGATCCCAGGTCTCATAAGATTCAGTAGTAGTAGTTAAATGCACAGACTCCAAGCCCAGAAGGCAAGTCTGGGGTAGGGCCCAGGAATCATTATTCTTAACAAGCCCCTCAGGCGGTTCTGTTAGGGTGGTCCTCAGCCTGTGCTTTAGAAAACTCAGCACTGATTTCCAGCAGGGATTTGCCCGATCAATTAACTGATGCTAAATGTAACAGTACAAGGAAGCCTATAAAAAAGAGAAAGACTTCCTGGGACTATTTGAGCCAAAGAGAAATGTCACAGTGCCAGCTGATCTGCCCGGATGATTGATACCTTTGGATTTCAGGTGATATGGAGAGGCTGGATTGGGGGTGCATGGAAGGTGACGCTGCAAGTAGAAGAGGCAGTTTTCTCTCTCATAGAAGCTCTGTTGTGAATGTCTACTATTGTGCATCCAAGTCTTAGCTCCTGTGTTATCCACATAAGCATCATAACATAAATTAAAATCTCCTAATAGTCTACGAGCAAAATTCCAGTCTCTTAAGCTTCCCCCAGGAACTTCCAAAAGGCTAAAATTCCTAAGAAGGGGTTCCTGGAACCAATAACATCTTCATCATTCATTTCATAAGAGAAACATCAAGTAGAAATTAGATCTTGTTCATAATGTGCAAATCTTGCCATTAAACATTTGTAGTTTCACAGGGAATTTCTCCTTTGGTTATACAGCAGTGAGACTGTTTTTCTTGTGTGTTAAGTAAAAACATTTGCATCTTCTCACTTTCCTGGCTCTATCTCAATGGCAGATATTTAGAAAAAGGGAATAAAGCTTCGCCACATTTTTTTAGTAATTAAGGAACTGTTAAGTGTCAATTTAGAAAACTTTTTGGACTCCTGTCTAAAATCTCATGACACATTCATTTAAACTGAAAGCAGATGCTTTCTTTGAAAAAGTATTGACATTTTGGGAGGATTTAGGAAATGCCAGTAACAGAAATAAATGGATTTGGCAATCCACTTGGCAGCAGTAAAATTTCCTATTAACCACAGTGTGAACTTGGAGTGCCGGGCAGCTCTCTTCATTTCTATTTCTTTGTTGGGGTGTTCTGTCGTTGTTGGGTCCAAAAATGACGTCTCTCACAAAGGAAAGAGTATGATTTTTTTTACGCAGTGTTGGTGGTGGGCGGGGGGGATGGCTGATAGACTTTACCAACTCTTCTGAAAAACCGAATCGTGAAAGACAAGATTATAAATGTCTGACCGAGATGATCTTTATAGGGCACGCATTTTTTCTATGGCTCTACTATCTTTTTTATACAGTAAAGGAAAAAAATCGGATCATCCTCTATATAGCCTCTTTTACATTCAAGTTTACCGAGCACATCTCTGGGCAATGCAATGGAAATGTAGCATCTGGTTTACTGGCGTTCACTCTAGTTTTTCTGCTTGACTTTTTATGAAAGCCACATAGGAAAATTATCTGGAGGACTCATTCATATTATGTGGTGGTAAAGAATGAATTTTTTCTTCAACTCCAAAACCATGATCATTATAGTTAGCACTGAGAGAGTTGATCACCTGCCCCTCCCCCATAGTGGGTTTGCAGTATCAGATTCAGGTCGCTGTGGCAACAATGGGAGGCAGGTTGCCGGTTGCCACACTCTGTGTGGTGTAAGTAGTGCTCAAGCTTTGGTGGTCTGTAACACCTCTCAACCCAGCTGAAAACAGGAATGGAATGAGGGAAAGTTTTGATGCTATCTAGTCACAGAGCAGCAGATTTGAAGACACAGCTCACACAAAGACCTCAGCAGGGACTGGCACACAGGAGTTCCTGAGGCAATGTCTATCCTGAGTCTGCTCCCTCTTTGCTCCTTTGAATGGCTGTTGATGCTCACAATTGCCTGGCTCTTGCATGTATGGAGCCAGTCCTGTGCCACAAGTGTATGAGGGTGGGCCGGAGGTGGGAAGTGGTCCCAAGTCAGCATCACTTCAAAGTGCACACAATGTTTATTCTAAGCCCTTCTGTAATTTGACGGAAAGCATAGAAACAGTGTTCCCAGGCTGGGACCTGGAGGAGAAGGCAGCTGAGAATAGCCTGATATAGCCAGGATTCATTTACCCAGTAGATAAAAGGCTGCTCCGATGATGCAGCTGAATACAAGTCCCTGGTTTTAGGCTCAGGCTGACTGAGGTCTAAATCCTGGCTCTGCCCTCACGAGGTGTATGACTTGGGTTAAATGCTCTACCTCTACAAGCCTCAGTAGCTGAATCTGTGAAATGTGCATATTCATCTCTACCTCTCCAGGTTCCTGTAAGGGTAGAATAAACACACATAGGCAGTGTACTTAGCAGAGTGTCTGGAACTTGGGACGATGCAGTAAATGTTAGCTGCACTGGCTCCTTCCCCACTCTCTAGCCAGATTCCCACCTGGAATTTCTATCAGAAGCCTCATCGACTGATTTCTCAGCAAAACCAGGATGCCTTTGAAGAGAAAAGGGACTTTCAAGTTCCTTTCTGGTCTTCTCCTTACACTTCTGTTAAATGATGAGAAACTTAGAGTCAGTTAAAACCACATATCTTATAGCTCAAGAGCTTTACGGGATCACCTGGTCTTATTCCTCATTTCAAACAGGAGCAAATAAAGTGTCAAGAAGGTCGAATATTGCCTGAAGCTGTTCAATTGCAGGGGTAGAAAATGTATTATGTACTTCTGACTCATTATTAATTTTATACTAAGAAGTTGAGCTTCAAATTAGAAGCGAGAAATTATGTCCCTGGGCTAGTAATAATTAATAATTGCTGAAACTTATTTCATCTTTATTCGGGGCTAGGTCCTATGGTAAGTACTTACATGCATTCTTGTGTTTAGTACTCATGAAGGACATAGTTACTAATATTATTTTCACTTTATAAGTGAGCAATTGGAAGCACTGCAAGATAAAATCATTTTCCCAAGGTCACACACTATACATGGCAGATCTGAGACTCAAACTCACTAAACTCTATCGCTCCTGGTGCTATGGAGAGAGAGCACAGGGAGACAGTGCAACAGCATGACAGAACCAAAAGTGTAAGCTCTAGACATCCCGCTTCACAGCTTACTGTCCGTGACCCTCCCTTGCCTGTTTCCCTATCTGTAATAGGGAAGTGATTGTGCCTGCCCTCTATAAACCCAGAATGGGCAGGTTCATGAGACATGAGGAAGCACTTTGTAATTTGTCATTCACTTGTCAGTTACTATTATTCTTTTCACTTGGAGGGGAGGAGGCAGAAAGGTTAAGAACAGAGAGACCTCTGCAATGCTGCCCAGCAGACGGGTGACACTGCATGAAAGCACCACACTGGGCCTGATGGTAAAAGGGGAACACAGGAGGGATGCTGGCAGAACTAGCAAGGAGTCACTGAGAAGGCAGAGAGGCTTACAGGCAAGTTTTACTTCCTCGATGGTGCTTCCAGAGACAGACCCTGCCTCAGGCCAAGGCAGTGTGGGCCAGAGGAAACATAGAGAACATGCGTCGCCCCTTCCTGTCCTTCAAATTTCTCTTCTTGGCCTGCATAGAGCATTTTTAGATTTGAAAGCCTTTTCATGAACAACTTATATTCCAAATTTAGCCTCTGTGTCAGGGCATAGCTGATCTCCCACAAGATTTAAGATAAAAAGTTGAGGTGCCTGGTCCCCTAAAGTAAGAACTATACATGCAAGAAGAAATTTCCAATGATTATCCTTATTTCTCTTATTCTTTTTAATGAATTGTGCCTTCTTTAAGCTATATCTCAAGTCAAGAGTAGTTCCAAAGTCATTCCCCAGCACAGGAGCTTAAGGGGACTAGATTGCAAATGAAGCAAGGATAGATTATGAGGGTTAAGGGAGTGCAAACATGCTTTTCAGGACAGAGGAGACTCCTGAAAACTCTTGTACTTGTCAAAGCAGTCCAGCTTGTTTAATTATTATCTGTCAACAATATTTATGTAAGGAAAGAAAATGATGACATTTCAATTTCATCAGGAGAATGTAAACAAAACCAGGGTTCCTTAAAGCTTGTGTTCCCCTGTAGTGTTTTCCTGTGCAGAGCTGTCTTCTGGCCTCAGCGGTGTTTGTTGCAGCCATCAGGGCAAAAGAAAGGACTGAGAAAAGGGGCCTTTCCTTGCAAACCACAGCACAGATTTAAAACAACTCACTCATGCCCAATTCATTAGTAATCACAGCATGAGTGAGTCGAGTTTTGGTGGAGGAGAGATACTTACAAAAATATTTTCACAATTAGCAATCTGTTTATATACAAATAACTCCCAAATCTTGAGGAAGTAGGTAAACATTCTCATAGTTTCCCAGATAATTCAGTTTTGTAAGACTTTCAGTTTCAGATTATAAAAACACAAATGAAATATATTTCAGATGAACTAGAAGAGTCTTCACTGTAAACCCTTACTAATATTTTTTTCTCAAATACGGTTTGCAGGTTTGCATTCCTCATACATTGACAAGTGTTCGGTTTGGCTGAGAGTCTGAGTTTGTACCGTGTGGGAGAGTAGTAGAAAAGTAGAAGAGGAAAGTGGCGGGATTACAGAAAGTCCTAAATATTATGACATGTGGCCCATATGTGTGTCTGTAATGGATAATCAATTAATTTCTCAGGTGCTCCTAAATTTAGAAGGAGGGTAAAAGAAGAGTAGATGTTGGAAATAGAAGAGAAAAATGATGTGTTATAATATAGTAATAAAAAAGCTTCAAAAGCAATGGGAGGTGGTCAACAGTGTCATATTCTTTACTTCAGAGAAATCAAAGGGAATATGAGCCGAGAGAATCTTCGAAATTCATAGCTGATGATCAAGACAGCAGCTCCACTGGAATGCTGAATAAACAAGTTGTGGAAGGGAAGCACCAAGTGCTAACCATTTTTCTTGCCAATTTGATCAGAGAAAGGAAGGAATTAGGAAAACAACTCTGAGGGTGTAGCTGAACTGAAAAAGTTTCCCTAGGGGTCAGAAGTCTGTGGAATGGGAAGGATCTGAACGCCCAAGAGAGAGCCCAAGATAGTGGATGGGGGAAAGGGAAAAAAATAGAATCAAGAACACATGTAGATTTTACAGTAATGACTACCAAGGCCTAAAATAAAAAAGACTGACAGCACCAAATGTTAGGGTGTGAAGTAAAGGGATCTCTCACCATTGTTGATGGAATAGGAGGTGGTACGATGACTTTGGAGAATTGTTTGGCAGTTTCTTAAAGCATTAAAGATGCATTTACCCATAATTCTACTCCTAGATATTTACCCTAAAGAATGAACATATAAAGACTGAGGTATGAATATTCACAACATGAATATTCAGAATAACTCAAACTTGTAAACAAATCAAGTATCCACCCACAGGAAAATGGATAAACAAATGACAGCATATTTGTACAACGGAATACTACTCAGCAATAAAAAAAAAAAATGTATCATGAAACAACATGGATAAGACTCAAAAATTATGCTAAGCATGTCTACAGCCATGCCACCCTTAACAAGCCCAATCCCATCTGATCTCGGAAGCTAAGCAGGATCGGGCCTGGTTAGTATTTGGATGGGAGACCACCTAGAAAGACCAGGTGCTGTAGGCATAAAAAATAATAATAATAAAAATAAGGGATTGGAAGCTGATAAGGTCCTTGCAATCTGTGAGGTCAACCAAGGGTTGCCTCACCATAAAATAAAATAAAATAAAATAAAAATTACGCTAAGCAAAAATATCAAACACCAAAAAAAGTACATAGTAAATGATCACCTCCAAATGAAGTTCTGAAACAGGCTAAACTAGTTTACAGCAAAAAAAAAAAAAAAAAAAAAAAAACGTTTAATGTAGCGTCTTCAAAGAAGGCAACAGAAATAATGAACAGAACAAATATTTAAAGATATACTCCAAAAAAAAAAAAAAAAAAAAAAAAAAAAATTCTGAACAATGATTGTCTCGGGAGAGGGGAAATTTACTGCACATAACCATGAGGGGTCTTTGTGGGGTGATGGAAGTAATCTCTATGTTGTTTGCGGGGGTAATTTACATGAGTATGTAAAATTGTCGAAACTCGTGACACTGAACACTTAAGATTTGTGCAGTTTTCTGCATATTAATTATACCTCAATTTTTAAAACACATAAGCACAGTTGTGAGCACTAGCCTAATGAAAGAGGCAAGACAATTCTTCCTCCCATGTAAGAGTAAAAGAAAAGTGGACATGCAGGACATTTTGAGGCAGGCAGAATGAAAGCTGCAAAAATTCATCTTGAATTACTTGAATATTCTCAGTAAAAGGAAGGCATGATGTCATCTTCTGGGTGTGTGTATGAGCACTGAGAGGGGAAACAAAGGATTCATATATTAGGAAACAGAAAATATTCGAGAGATATTATAATACCATAAAGGATGAATCTCTAACAGCTCTAACCCCAAGATCTTGTTTTTTCCCACAGTGCTACCTTCGGAGTTTTGTAAGGGTTCCATTCAACTAAGATATGTGTTTTTACCTCCAACACTTGATAGATTGGGTGAGGTTCTAGGGTATACATTCTTGACAGAGGTGAAAATTGCTTCTTGGAGAATGGGTGGTGAAGCAAAAAATCATCATAGATAGTACAATGATTTGTGGTCTCCCAAAGCTAAGCCCTACTTGATAAATCTTTTCTTGAGTATTTAATTGGGGCAGGAGGGAGATTAGGAAAAACATGCTTTAAAGGGCTCCTGTGGTGGAGATGGGAGTGCTCATAAAAAATGGCTGTGAAATACTGGTTTAAGGAAAGCAAAATGCAGGCAATGGGGGTACCTTTTGTTGGGGGATCTGCTCAGGAAAGTGAATGACAGTCAAGGTGTGAAGGAGTTAAGGTGGCATCACATGTATTACCGAAACAGATCAGATAAATTAGAGATGGGATTATAAATTACGAACATAATCTATCCATGAGATTCTAACCACGATAAAGAGCAGGGCCACTAGGAATGAGGGGAACAAACTCATCACAGAAGGTGTGCCAACACCACGGTCTTAAAAGAAGACAACTGAGCACAGAGAAGAACTAGGAGGTGGCAGGTCATAACCATGATCCCGTCATTAGGTCAGTGGGAGTGACAGAGAGGGGGATGGGAAAGGCAGACAGAGGTAAGAGGTTAAGGTCAAAGAAGAACATGTCAGAACTCGGGTACTAAAGAATGAAAAGGTCTGCACAATAAAAAGCCCATGCATGGCCATGTTAGTGAATGGCCAAAGTAGAGCAGAACTGGGGGGGCTCTGAAGCGAAGGCAGCAGAGGAACCAGGTGATTGATGTAATTCTTGAATTCTCTAACGATGACAGCACAGATTGGGAGCAAGGGAAAGTCATTGCTCTGGTGCTCAAGGCCCTGAGGACGATGGGAGAACATACAGAAGACTGTGAGACGGAAGTGATGAGGATGGAGATGGTGTTAATGGGATGATGAATTGGGCTTCTAAAGAGCCGGGGGAAGGAAATCAACAAAGAAATGGGTATGAGTTAGATAAAAATGAGGGAGGAGAAACTGTAATAGGGTTGAGACTAGAGATAAGTAAAGTTGGAGGTAACGTGGATACTAGTAGGTCACCACGGGGTTGGGGTGGCATTTCACTCCAAGGGGAGGATGTAGAACTTACCCAAAGTTGACATCCTAATGCAGAACCTCAAAACATTTTTCTTTATTCAGTGGGCTGGCATTTTGGACTTTTCGGGGCTTCAGTTAAAAAGTAGAAAAAGGGGATACTACTATCTTGAATATATAAATTTTCTCTCTATGAAACAAAAGGGAGTGTGGCTAGTACCAAAGCTATAAGAAAATTTATCACTAACATTTAAATTTATTTAAAAGACAACAGTTATCCTTCTGTGTCCTTTTATTAACTATTCAGTTTTCTAAAAGAAAATAAAATGTATCAAATTCATTTTTTATATAGTTCAATTAGTGGACATTCTATTTCATTTTCATCTGAGTTTTGATTACAAGATTTATTAAAACAACCACATAACTCCTACAACCTCTCTTATGAATGGAAGGTAGTTCTGGCAATGATAGGGAGATATGATATGATTCTTTATGAGATTCTCTTCACGTTCTGTTTCAGTAACAAACATTAGCAACTACTTTACCCAAGTAGCCACAGAAATATTTTCTCATGCCCTGAATTTAAATATTCTATTCTATTCTCTTGAGCCATCAGGGACTCTTGCTTTTTCCATCCATAAAAAGCTTATGCTAATCTTGCCTATTTTCTTTTACATTTTAGGTTCTAAGCAAGGCCAACAATAATTAATATAAACTAAAAATGCTGGCATGGAAAGCTGTTCCTCATCAATCCGTCACAGTGTAAATGTGCTGCACAGAATCATAATAGATTAGCTTAGAATTCCAGTGAAATGGTCTTGAAAGAGGCCAAATATATTTGGATAACACTCAGCGAAGTCTGCCATGAACAGGTCTAAAGCTCTCTGTCATATAATTCTAAGAATTCAAATGAAATTTGCCCTTAGTGCTATAAGACTTCTGAGATGGTCTGACAGAATCACATCTTATTTAGACCTTCTGGCCTGGACAAGACTCACATTTCTCTCAAAGTCAAGGTCATTAATAAAGGTCTGTGCTGTCCAACACAGCCGCTGCTAACCACATATGGCTATTGATCTCTTGAAATATGACTACTCTGAGATGTCCTGTAAATGTAAAACATACGCTGGATTTCAGAGATTAATTATAAAAAAGAATGCACACTATCTCATTAATATTTTTACATGTTCGATTTTCAAATTATTTTTAATATTAATTACATGTTAAAATGATAATATTTTGGATACATTGGGGTTAAATAAAATATTTTATTAAAATTATTTTCACTTTTTTAATGTTTTGAAACATGGCTACCTGAAAATTTTAAATTACAGATTCTGGCTCTTGTGGCATTTCTGTGGGGAAGTGCTGCTCTAGGCTGCATCACAGTTTTGAGGTGAGCCACAAGAGGGCAGTCTAGTGTAGTGATGAAGGGCAAGAGTACTTGTTCAGACAGATAGATCTAGATAGATCTAGATAGTTCAATTCCATCTTCTATTCCTTCGCTAAGGGACCTTGGCACATTACTTCTCCAATCTAAACAGCTCTTATCTAAAGAGATAACTTGGGTTCTTATAATAAGCATTAAGTTCTAGATTACAAAAAAGGGCACAATTTTAAAAAGCTGCCTAAAGAGACATGAATAGGGTATTAATCTTCAATAAATAGTAAAATAGATCAAATCAAACCAAATTTAAAATATTCTTATCTTCTTTCAGCCTTTGACTCATTGCTACTTAGTAGCGCAAATATATTAAGGAAAGCAAAAGGGAAACTCTGAGTTACCTAAATGTGGATTAGCCCTGTTGTTTTCTGGGTTACCTCTTTCTGCTGCTGAGGGATATAATGTAAACAAACTTCACTGTTTTGTAAGAAAAACAGGAAGGACCTTTCTCTCAAAAGGCAATCACATGCCATTAAATTGATAAATATTAAGTAATTTTTGGAAACAAGAGCTATTTGGACAGCATGGGTAATGAAAAATAAGTGTCAGGAATCCAAAGGCAGCGATTCAATCTTAGGTCTGCCATAGCCTAGGCCAAGGTCACATGAGACCTCTGAACTTTGGTTTCCTCATCTGGAAAATGAGAATGAGAATAATAATACCCCTCACAATAGATTGTTTTAAAGATTAAGTTAAATAATGGATATAAAAACATTTATCTGTAAATTGAAAAGTATTACATAAATGTTAGCAATTATGAGTTTTCTTCTACTGGATTCTAAGAATAATGTACACAGATATGGCTACTTTGCTGTCTGGTGTAATGTGAGAGAGCAGAAGGTAAACATTGGTGGCTCTGTACAGGCACTTAATCTCCCAGGACCTTGGTTCCCTTTCTTTTCCCTACCTACTTTAGTCGTTGGGAGGGCCTCATAAAAAAACCAAAGCACTCAGAAAACTACAGTCTTATACAAATGTAAAGCATTGTTGTTGGTTTGGATAATTATCAAGAGTTGACTTTACTGAAAAAGAGAGGAAAAAAACCTACATTAGGCATCCAGGAGTCCCTTCTACCATGAAAAGTAGCCATTGCCATGCTCCAAAAAATATTTCCTTGTGTTTTTAACTCACATGTACTAATTCAGGATAGTAGTTAGTGGCAATCATATGTGAATTGAAAAAAGGTTAGAGTTCATTTCTGTTCAGGTTTTGGCAAGATGAAATTTAAAAGAATCTGTCATTGTTTTTAAGTAGAGCCACATCCACCACAATATATAATTGTAACTACAGGATATAGCATTCCTAACAACCATCGTTCCATATACAGACCATTAAAGCTGGCTTTTTTCGAAAAAAAATGCTCATCTACATCTACACTGAAAAACTTTGACAGGATTTTATCCACATATTAAGTTATTCGGGCCCCAAGTTAGGACATATACAGATGCAATAATGACTTTAAAAAATTAGTCCTTAGAACTTCACATAAAGAAATAAGAGCTGATAAATTTGGTAGAGTAAAATAAAAGCACCCCTTTGACCTCTAACTAGTTATCTACAATAATTAAATTCATTTGCCCCACAACTTTTGATTTGTTCTTATTTTTAAAGAACCAAATGGCTTTCTGCCAATGTTTACTTCTTCATTCTTACTGTTTTTTTATCATTTTCAATTTTTATTAATTTCAACAAATTTGAAAAATTTAGTTTTTGCTGATTTACACTTTTATTTCTTCCATTTTAATTGTACTTTTCTCACATTTATTTATTTCTGTGAAGTATTCCCTTGATTTATCCCAGTATATGGATGAAACCATTAGGGGGATCATTTTATAAACTATGTAAATGTCTAACCAAAGTACTATATACTTGAAACTAATAATAATAAAAAAAGCCATTCCTAAACATAAAACTTCAAACTCAGGATGACACTTAATACAATGTTAGATTGTTCTGTGATTAACTTATCCCAATGCTTCTGTTCAAATGGAATTAGATAAAAACATGCATTAACACACACATTAGGAAAAAGGACTACTATCTATATGAATATGTAAAATTCAAGGAGTAAACAGGAAGGTGAAGAAGACAGATACATCATGATGAGTTACTGAGGCAATTAAGACAATCCTGGTAGGGAGAGGATAAAAGAACAAAGAAAAATATGAGCCTTAAAGGTAACAACAAATGTGCTCTCTAGAAGTTTAGAGATATTCGGTACTGTGTGGATTGTCAGTATCCTAACAAGTACAGGTAAACATATCACAATTTGATTCCAACCACTTTCACCTTTTGATTTTCATTTCTAATGTTTTTCGACCTTTTTAAAAAAAGTTTAGAAGTTAAATTCCAGAACCACCAACATTTTCACTATTATTGCTGTTGCTATCATTGCCAGCACCATCACCAGCATGCCTAGACTTTATATTGATAAAAATACAAGATGCAAAAGTACCTCTTTGTTTTAGTCTTCAGTGACACTAATTGCACTATCAACCTTTCACAGGGCAGTGAAGGAAAAGCCAGCACCAGCGATTATGCCAGGGAGGTCTTCCTAAGAGCAAGAGTTACTCTAATCATTATTAATTCCGGGTATGCCTCACTTGGTTTCTTACCTAGAGTACAAACTGGGCATGCGTTGTGGTTATGTCATTTAGTTACACCTTTAGAGCAGATTGCTTTTACTAGACTGGAGCGTTCCCCAAGTATATTCATGATATATTTGGGAAAAAATTGACTTGAGAAATGCCGTATTCCATATTCGCCTCTTCAAGATTCACAGGGCATTTAGCACACAGAAATTCTTGCAATAAAGAAACTATCTTTAACTTTAGTCAGCATTTCCTAAGTTTATTTGACCATGTAATCCTTCCTTAGTCCCACCCCTCCCCAATCTATGAAGATCTCCTAGAACTAATACTTCCATAATGACACTCTGGAAAATACTCTTTTTGACTGATAAGGGGATAGAATTAATTCAAATGAATATTACATCTCTCCAAAGCTTGAAATCCCTAATTATTGCACTCTTAGAAGAGGAGACAACAGCACAACCAAGTAAGTGTTGAGAAAGAAAAGACTTCTTGAAATTATGAGACCACCTGATCGAAGGTACATGTTCTACTTACTTAAGGAGATTCCCAAGATTGAAAAGAGCCCGGTTGTGCTGTGGATTTAGCTGGAGAGCCCTCTGATAGTACATCTTTGCCTCTGCTGTGTTTCTTGTCAGTGTTCCAAGGTTGTTCAGGGCACTTGCATGGCGTGGATACAATCTGAAAAATTAGGAGTATTAAGCCATGATTGTTCAAAAACTTCTACGTTGGGCATAATTTGCTTGTTCTCTATCCCTCTTCCCCAGCTATGCCACAACCAAAATGAAACACTCAATTCTTCCTTTATTTTAATGGTACTTCTATGTCAAATCTTTTTTTTTTTATCTAGTTTTATTGAGATATAATTTATATAAGTTGTATGTCACTGAATAAGTTTAAGATATGCAACATAAAGATCTTACATACATACATTGTGAAATGCTTGCCACAAGAAGTTCAGTTAACACCCATCATTCATATAGATTGAAAAATGTTTTTTTCCTGTGATAAGTACTCTTAGATCCACTTAATGACTCTCATATACACCATACACCAGTGGCAGCTATAGTCATCATGTGGTGTATCACATCCCTAGTATTTATTTATCTTATAACTGGAAGCTTGTAACTTTTGGCCACCTTTATCCAATGATTCAGCACTGGTAACCATAAATTTGATCTCTTTTTCTATGATTTTTTTCTTCTTCTTTTTTTTTTTTTAGATTCAACACATCAGTGAAATCATACAGTATAGTTAAGGTCTCACTTAGTGTTGTCAGTAGGTTCTGTGACTTAAGTGAAACGAGTATAATGAAAGCAATTTTACCAAAGGTTAATTGCCATAAACAACAGCAAAAGGACATTGAATAAAATTATCTTATTCGAGGGCCTGCAGTATTTGTCTTCCTCTGTCTGACTCATTTCATTTAGCAATGAAAGGCCTATCTACGTTGTCATAAATAGCAGGATTTCCTTCTTTTTTATGGCTAAATAATATTCCAGTGTATATATATACTTTTTTATACATGTCTTCTGTTTCTAGGTCTTGGCTTTGTAAATAACACGGCTATGAAAATGGGGCTGCAGATATCCCTTCAACATAATATTTTCATTTCCTTGAGATATATTCCGAGAATTGACATTGCTGAATTATATGATAGCTCTATTTTTAACTTTTCTGAGGAACTTTCATACTGTTTCCCATAGTGGGTCCCCCAATTTACACTCCAACAGTACACAATGGTTCCCTTTTCTTTACATCCTCACCAACACTTGTTATTTCTTGTTTTTTGGTTTTTGGTTTTTGTTTTTAAGAATAGCCATTTGAATAGGTACAAGTTGATATTTCATTGTGGTTTTGATTTTCCATGATGATTAATGATGTCGAATATCTTTTCATGTACCTTTTGGCCATCTGTGTGTCTTCTTTGGAAAAATGTCTATTCAGATCCTCTGCCCATTTTTTAATTGGATTTTTTTTTGTTCTTGAGTTGTATGAATACTTTATATATTTTGGATATTAACTCCTTATCAGATATAGGACTTACAAATATTTTCTTCCATTCTGTAGGTTTCTTTTTCCTTTTATCAATGGTTTCCTTTGTTGTGCAGAAATTTTTTGGTTTGGTATAGTCCCACTTATTTATTTTTGCTTGTTACCTTTGCTTCTGGAGTCAGATCCAAAAAATCATCACTGAGAACACTGTTAATGAGCTTACGGCCTACATTTTCTTCTAGTTTTATGGTTTCAGGTCTTATATTTTCTAATCCATTTTGAGTTAATTTCTGTATGTAGTATATGATAATAGTTCAGTCTCATTCTTTTGCATGTGGCTGTCCAATTTTCCCAACACCACTAATTGAATAGAAAGTCTTTTACCCATTAAATATTCTTGGCTCCTTCAGGGTAAGTTAATTTACATATGTGTGTGGGTTTCTTTCTGGGATCTCTATTTTGTTCAATTGATCAATGTGCTTTTTTATAACAATACCATACTGTTTTGATTACTATAGCTTTATAATACAGCATGAAATCAGGGAGCATGATACCTCCAGCTTTGTTCTTCTTTCTTATGTCAAATCTTTGGTCAACTATTTTTGCAGCTGTACGCATATAAATAAGGCAAGAAAGCACATATTTGTCACTTAGTGGTATAAGTAATTCCCAAATAGTACAAAAATAAATAGCATATGAATCTATCAGGATTAAATAAATTTTAGTCCTTTGGAGCCTGTAATTACTTTCAATTTCCTTTGTTAGAAAATCCTCATTGCCTCAGGTGCTGAGTTTCTGGCCTGGTGAGACTGCTGCTCAGCTGCTGCCTCTACAGTGCCCACTATTTTCACAAGATGCTGGGAGTTCCTTGGATGAGGGATCTTCATAAACATGCTTAGACGGGAGCATCAGTTAGGCCACTATTATTAAGAAAAAGATGATACATAATGTCTCCCCAGAATAACAAACTTTATGTCTCATATGGCTCTACAGCTTGACTCTCTTTTTTCTATTTTATCTGATCTCCCCCTCCTACTATAATTTAGTACCACCTGGCTTCATATAGTTCTCAGAATGAAAATCTTGACAAACACTTAAAAATCGAAAATGAAATAATGCACAACAAAGTGAAAATAATGTTCCTAATGTTCAAAAATAAATGTAAAGGGCTGGATATCAGTAAATCAAATCTGTACCGATTCAAGAAGGAAGGGACTTGGTTTACTTCCTTAACTCAAAACTATAAAGAAGGCAGATCAGCACAACTACATAGTTTAGCTGCTCCTGCTACATTTAGAGTGAACATATTTAGGAATATAAGAGGTTCACTCCATCTCTGTCATCCAGAGTACTTTGAATAAGCCTGTGGAACTGGCTTTTAAGGCAGAAGAGCCAAGATAATGCCCAAGTAATAAAAATAGAAATTGTGCTTGTCAAGTTTCTTGACAACAAAATGCCATGCTCCCTCCTCCTATTCTGTACCTTCAAAGAAAATCAGTTTCATTTGGGGACAGAAGGAGTTGCTATTAAAAGGCCGAAAAGACAAGTTGCATAACTTTTTGTTTTAAATCTTTGCTTAACCCAGAGTTTCCTAAGTTTATTTGACCATGTAATCTCCTTTCCCTACTCTCTTACTGCATAGCTATGAACATCCCTCAGAACTAGTATTTTTAATAAGACATTCGGAGTAATGCTCCTCTTGACTGACAAGGAATATAATCAATTCAGATGAATGTTACATCCTGGTAAAGCTTAAAAAGCTCTAATTATTCACAATGGATTTGGAGGCTGTAGGGAAAGATACATTGTGACAAGAAATTAGGGAAAAGAAAATACACCAAGCCAGACAAGTGCTGATGTTTGCTTCTCTCTGGTCACTTTTAATTAGCAAAGACAACTTGAGGGTCCTGGTTCTAGCCCCTTAACACTTAATCTTACAATTAGTGAGGACACTAAGTCCTCAGCTTTCCAAGATGTCACTACAGGCTATCAGAGCTATGGTGAGAGACCAAAAAAAAAAAAAAAAAATGCTCTTGTATCTGCCTATTCACTCCATGCCTCAAAAAGTCTCCTGGGAAGTTTGTGTCTAAGAATTACTTTAGAAGTAGTTACAAACAGCATGTCACAGCTAAGACTCAAATTGTTCTAAAAGAACTTTTTGTTGTTGTTGTTGTTGAGCAAAGCTGATTTCCAAATAATTTAAGGGTGTCCAGTGAACCTGGTGAGAGCAAGTCTCATTGTTTCTCTGATGACAAACAGTAATAAAAAGCATCCTGGGACATCTGCCTTCTCAGAAAAGGTGTTTTCTTAAAACTTGATCCTTTTCTTATAGCTTTAGTCTTTGGAGCCCTCAAAATAAATGTCTAAGATGAAAGCACAAACAATGGACAAGGAGCATCTAAGGTCAATAAGAACTTCCACAATGGGCTCACCTATACGTTAAAGTTCCTGGCGGGGAGCTGCACCTGGTTGTAGATTCAGTAAATAGTCACTGGTTATCTGATTAGGTTCACCTTATCACCAAGCAGCTGTCCCTTTCCAGCTGGTTTTCAGTCCAACTTTTTGGACTTTATATATTCACTCATGATCCCACTGCCATTTAAATGAACGGCATGTACTTTAAAAGTTCACCAAAAGTCTCCGTCCCCTTCTCCTTTCCCCCTCTCCCCTCCCTTATTCTCTCAAATCAGAATGTAAATCCATACTGAACTCTCAAAAACAGAAATAAGTACTGAGAAGAGAAGTAAAGCAAAACAAACATAAGCATGGTGAGGGAGAAGGCCTTTAATATGCCTTGTGCTCCAAGGCTGCGGAACCACGAAGCTCCCTGGCCAGCTACAGTCAGAAAAGAGGCTCTGTGTTAATTAAACAGAGTCCCACCCCTTCTAGGAAGGAGACTGCTGGCATTTACGGTTACTTACTGAATCTATAACCAGGCACAGCTCTCCCTCCACCTGGTAAATAAATAGATGCTGTTTATTCCTGGTAATAGTAAAGGTCTGCTGGCAACATCCTCTCTCACTGGTTATCTGATTAGGTTCTCCTAATTGCGAGTAAGCATTGCATTATTTATGAAACAAAGCTGAATTTCATTAAAAGAATTCTTCGACATCCAGGTCAGGAAAAAACATCATTTTTATTTTTATATAGATTAGATATCTTCTTAAAAGTTACTCTTCTCTTGCATACTGAACACCTATGCAAGAACAAAACTCATTTTGTGTGTTTACTTTTTAAAATAAATTTATGTTTGAATTAGCTTGGGTCTAAGTCAATTCTGAGGTCTCCGGGAGAGAAATTTTCTACTGGAAAGATGAATAATTTAAGAGATATCTATGTTGCTACATCAATTGTCAGAATAAATTAAGCCCATCTTGACTCTGACTTCTACAGGTATGTTTTAAAGTTCTGTTAGTGATTATTCCCTTCCCCATAAAAAATAAAAATTAAAAATAAAATAAAATAAACCTCAACAAAAGTTTCTCTGAACTGGAGCAGAATGGTGATTGTCAAACCTACTTTTTAAAGACAAATGTGAACAATCACTGGATTTTCTTTGTCATGGTTTTATTCAACATTCGCTTTGTTCACTGGGGTTCTCTTGCTATTTATTATTATTTTGATGAGTTAAAAATTTAAAACTCATTATAGAGAAAATGTGTTATATTGTCTAATAGTTCTGGGGTATAAGGAATTTTACTTTTTCTCTTTAAAAATGAAATCTAAGTACAGAGATACAGTTCCGTGAGCAGAAGAGAATTTTTTTTTCAAATATTGAATAATTTACATTCCTGATAAGCACACATCCATTTGAGCATTTAAAGTGTTCTTAATTTTTATCTACTGCATTTCTTTAAGCAGAATTAATGAAGTAGGTAGTTAAGAATATTATTATTCCCCTCCATTCCCAGTCATCTTATCTGGGAAGAATGAACATCAACATGTTAACAGGAAGTAGTCACTGAAAGAAACGGTAGACTAAGTGCAAAGCAGAAGACAGGAACAGAAGAAAATGGGTCTTAAAGGACCTAGGACATATCCATGATACTTCACATTTTAGAGGGCTTTTTCAAACATTATTTCAATTAACTCTGCTAATTCATCAAATAGAACTATTATACTGTTTTATAGTTGAGAAAAGAGAGGTTGGGAGAAATTAAGTAAATAATAGCTTACTAAAAAACAAAGAAGTATCTCAGAAGCACTTATGTTCTTAAGTGTTAAGAAGGCAATGGTTCCTGTAAATTTATTTTCCCAAACAACACAAGTCAAATAAATACAAATTAATACAAATTAGCAAATAAATACAAATTAGCACTTCCATTTAGAATAATTTCTCCTTTATTTGCAACCAATCCATTCAGCTGTGATCTTATACGTAGGAACTGGTTCTCAGTGACAGAAGTAAAATAAACTCAAGAAACACAGTTATTGAGATTCTTTCTCACTGAAAAAAATTGTCTCCTGCCAAACAAAATAATCATAGTATCTCTGATAAGCACAGTACTATGAAAAGCAATCTAGAATCAACAACACTCAGCAAGTGTATAAGATGTATATACCTGCTTTCTGATTACTGCTCTCAAGCTCTGACCATAACTACAGGTCCAGAGACATAAAATGTGTGTATGACCATGACCAAAGTTTGATTTTATGTTTCCTTTCAGTCATTGACTTTAAATTCTACAATCCGTTCAAAAGTTAAGGATGCTGTTAATTTTTCATCATTTGAGTACCTTTAAAGGCATTTCATTGTTTTGAGTAATATTGCATCATATTTTCCAGTTTGCAATTTCCTTTCAGAATATACACACTGATTTATTTGTCTAATTCTCATTCCACACATTAATTTATTGGGGGTTAACTATGCTAACCCCCAATAAATTAATGTTTATTTTCTGTTTCCTGTTGAGAAAAATAAAGAGTCCAGAAGAAAAACATGACTGGGAAAAAAATTCATCTATAAAACTTGAATTCAATGGACTAAAAAATACCCAAGTAAACTTCATTTTAGGAGTCGGCAGCATATTTTCACCCACAATTAGCCTCTGGCTTTTTTAAGTGCTTGGTTCCTTCATGTTATAAAATTCGAATCATCATGTCACTAAATTGCACCTGGGTGACATTGATTATTTATTGGTCTGCTTCTTTATTTGATATTGCCATTAACACTCAGCAAATGTCTTGCCAGTCCCTTTTGGAATGTACTCCTTTCCATCCATTACAGATAGCCTTGGAAAAAAAGCTCAAATACAATTTAGGGAAATGTGACACACTCTTCATGAAAGGCCAACTGAATTATCTGACTCTCACAATGGAGGGCCTCCAGCATTGATCCAGAAGGACTCCGCCCATGTGATTTTCTAAGACAATTTGGAGTAAAGCCATGCCCTCTGATGCCCTCAGGAAATGAGTCATTTTAAATGGTTGAAATTTTCCCGATCCCTGAGAATTTACCTCCAGAGTTTGGAGAATGTATTGAATTAAATACTCCTCTGCTCTTTTAAGTAGAAAATGATGAACATAATTTAACCTTTCCCAGAGGCTTGGGTGATTATGGTGAACTTGGGTTTTTGTGGCAGATGAATGGGAATTGCGTTGGTGCAATGGAAAAATAACTGTATGTGGATCCATAAGTCATGGGTGACTTTCTAGCTGTGTGATCTTGAATGTACGTCTGTGCTTTAGTTTGCTTTCTCTATAACAATAAGGTCAATAACATATTGATCTCTGTGAGAACAAATCAGCTTCTATATAAACAAATGAGATGGTGGGTGTTTTTATACCGGTTGCCCTGCATACGTTTAATGTTTTGGGGTCAACTGCAGGACCTCTGGGTAGTTTTACTTGGCTCCCTCCATAGCCCTAATAAACCCATACCAGACTGAGGCTGCCAGCTCTCTTTCTCTCATATGGATTACTTATCCTCCAAAAAAGTCATTCTCTTCACTGCTGTTCATGGCCTTTGACTTGCTCCCATCAGTCAAAACAGCATCCATTATTTCTTCATCACTAACCCAGTCATCTTGTATCCATCTGTTTCTCCCATAACATGGGTTCTCAGATGTGAAGGACGTGTGACTCTTTCCATTTTAAGAATGTAGGAATGTTCTTTGTCAAGCCCTCACTGCAAAGCCTGTCAATCCTTCATCATCTGAAGCAAATGATCCCCACAGGCACCAGAGCAATTTCCTCCAAGCCTTTCTGATATGCTCAACACCAAATGGAATTCCAGACATGTGCATTTTCAAAGCTACATTCAAGGTTATAAGGAGATTCAAAGTCCTGTGTGACAGATCAGTGTGCTGCTCGTGGAATCCTTATTCACATAACAGTTGTAGCACAAACAGTACTCTGGTCATTGGATCAATTTAGAAAAAAGATAGTGGTGGGCAGGAAAAATATGTCCATGTTCCTAATCAATAACTACCAATCAAGGAGATCACAAGGAGTGGGGAAGGAAGGGGTTACATTTCCCCAATAGGCTCTGACATGTAATGGACAGGAGCTGGGGGCATTAACCATCTTGCAATGCACAGGACAGTCCTGCATAATGAAGAGTTGTTTCACCTAAATTGTTGACAACTCCCCCAATGAGAAACACTGCTTGTCCTTAGGAGTTGTCCTCCACCTCTAAGGGGCCTGTGATAGAGATTTTATGCTTATATTAATTCAGTCTTTCTTTCAACAAACATTTCTTGAGCACCTACAATGTGCGGGCATTCTGCTAAGGGCCTACAGCAGAGGTAAGTATATTAGAAGGTGATCAATGCAGTGGAGAAAAATGAAGCAAAGAAGGGAAACAGAGTATTTGGGGGTGGCTGCACTTTTAAGTAGGGTGACCAAGGAAGGCCTCATGAACAAGATGACATTATGCGACAAGTACTAGAGGAAGGGAGGGAGGCAGCCATTTAGAGAAGGGAAGTGTTCTGGGAAGAGGGAATGACAAATACAGAGTCCTTGAAGCAGGAATGTAATGTGACTGGTGTGTGCCTGGAGCCCTGTGCGGCTGGAGTTGAGTGAACAGGAACAGGAGTAGGGGGTGAGAAGTAAGGGGGCCAAACAGGGCAGGGAGTAGAGACTGCTAAGCAGCTTTGGGTTTCACTGTGAATGAGCTTGGGAGTCAGCAGAGTGCTCTGAGCAGATTGTTACCAGTGGAACATCCTTCTGGCTGCTGTGCTGAGAATAGACCAAAGGGGAATGTAGGGATAAAGAGGTGAAAATGGGGGGACCAGAGAATACTGCAGTAATCTAGGTAAGAGATGATGGGCACTGGAGGTGGAGAGAAGCGGTCATATTGTGGATATATTAATAACATTTACTGAGTTTCCCATTGCCAGGCATTTAGACATTGCTTTAAGCCTTTTGCATATATTATCTTGTAATATTTTAACCCTGAGATAATACCACTATTCTCATTTTAACAGAAAATCTAAATGATATTATGTTAAAACGGTCATGTTTACTTACATAAGAAATCATAAATTAAGCCAGTGTAGTGGATGTTGTCTTAGACCACCTAAATTCCCTGTTCAGGTCTAAGGCTCTTGTTCCTCAAGCTGCTAATAGTTCACCGCCAAGTTCTCTGGGCATTGCTCTCAGCCTCAGAGAATTGCCTCACTCAAGGCAACCCCTCCCTGCCTGAGGGCAGTGATTAGTTGATAAAAGGGCATAGAGGTTCTATCTCTTGCCTCCTTTCAGGACAGCTGTGAGGGGCCACCCAGAGCACCTGTGGGGTCAGCTGAAGCCTGCATACACCTCAACCTCTCTCTCTGCACATCTTGCTTCCCTGGCTTCCTTTCCTGGTATTTCAGAGAGCACTCTTTAATGAACTTCCAGGCTGCAAATCTCTACCTTCGATTCTGTTTCCTGGGGAACCACAGAGAATTTTTGAAGTGAAAGAGTGATGTAAGGCAGAAAAAAAGAGAGCGCAAAACATTTTGGAATATAAGGTATGAACGTTTCATTTGGAAATTTAGTGCAAAAGTGTGTCTACGATGTGACTAAAATTCTATACTTTTTTCTAAATGAAATGTTTAATTTCTTAAATTTAATGGTTAAAACTGGGAGACTTAATTAACACAGCATATATATATATAGCGAGACTATAATTTCATCAATAAGAAGAAACAAAAAAAATTTCAAGTGTCTACTTATAATAGCAGAAAGCATATTTATTTATTTATAAACAAAAGTACCACACCAGCAGAAAAATCCGTCTCTACTTGTTAAACCTGGCTAACAAATGGTATTGGAATTTTAATTCTTTCCAGAAATACATGGCAGCTGGTATCCAAGGCCACCTGTAGTCATGAGAGTTATTTAAAATGTGTATTCAAAATAGGCTGTGTAGAGAAGGACTTTTTAAATAAATCCCGATTTTTAAAAATGTTCAAACTCCACCAGTTTTATAGAAACATTTTTCAAAGGAATACTAATAAAGTAATCTTACTGATATACTCAGGACCTCGATAAACAGTGGGTTAATCAGACATGGTTAGATTTCCTTATACTCTAATGATATGGCATTTCTTCAATACTCATTCTTTTATTACTTCCTTTTTAACACATACACTTATTATAGTCTAATGGAATCTCCTCACAGAGTTCCACTTATCCACATAGGAAGGAATACAAAGAATGATACCAACGGGGACTATTATCACGACAAGTCTCTATTTTATGCATTATAAAATTCCAGTCAGAAAGATTTTAGTTCTATCTTTTTCCATGTGTTAGCCAATTAAAAAGCAAGTAGAGATTTCTTTTGTACATCAAAAGCACATTCCTCTTCATATTTGTACAGTACGAGCAGTAAAGGCACTCTTTTCAGGGGGGGGAAAAAGGCATATTCCCTCCCTTCTAATTATGCTCATAGACAAGAGCCTGGTCGGGGACTTCGCTCTCTTTTGAATACAGTTTTCTTTCCCTTAAAATTTTCTGCTTAAAACATCTATAACATATCTTAGGAGTAGACCAGGCCTCTCTCTCTCTAAGGGTCCATGACTGCCCGAGCACACTTGAGTACCCCAGAGCAAGGTAATATATCTCCTGCGTGGCAGGATTATGGGAAGGGGCAAGTCTTAGATGATTTACTGCGTATTTCCTGTTGAAAGCACACTTGTGAAAAGAAAATAGCTGTCTGGGTGACTGAGGATCACAGACCTTTAATCAGGATGGAATCTGCACATGGCTGAAATCCAAGAACCTGGGACACATCAGCAAATTTGGGTGTGGCAGGGGATTTTTATAGCAGGGTGGGAGAGAGGGGGCATCTAAGTGAACAAATGTTCAGCGGAATATGGGACAATTTGCTGCTGACAATGGAGAAACCTTCTTGACCCACATGGACAAAGGCAAACTCTACTCACATTCCCGAGTACAGGGTTCTTGATGACCAGCTCATTTTAGCCAACCAGTAACTGAGTCATACAGGGAATTTAACTATAAGATGAAAAAGTAGATTCTATGACTCTATCACCTATAGTGAAAACTCTTTTAAAACAGTCTCTAATTTTGTCATCAGATTTCCAGATACTCCCTATTCTCTATAAAACATATTGGTGAATATCCACAACTTAACATACTTTTTCTGTAAGCCTGGGCCCTTTCGCCTCCCTGGGTTGAGTTGCATGACTGTTACGAGTCTGTTCTGTCTAATAACAAACTTATCCTAGTTGCGGCTTTTATTGTTATTGCACAATAAAATAAAATATTTTGCAAACTGATAAAATAGATATATAAGAGAGTTGTTATTTCTATGAAAATTAAGCAAATATTCCGGAAATACTTAAAAAAGGGAAGTTGCTCAAAAAATTGTCATTGAATGAGATGTGAGATCGTTGTTAAAGACTAGAAGAGAAAATCAGAAAAATCTCAAAACCTTTAAATTTTTATTCTACTTTAAAATATCATAACTGATCATCATATAAATGAATTATGGATATGGGTTTGCAGATTCTAATCAGTAGACTCTTACTCAATAGAAAGGACTTGGTTTGACATCAGAAGACTGTTGAGTGGATATACACATGAAATTTTAGGGTACAATAAAACATTCAAGAGTGTGCATGATTTGCTTTATAACTCCACTTTTAAATGACTTTTTAAGCTAATCAACGAACCACTGGCCAAGTACACATTTAGTGTCTTCCATACTTTATACAGGCAGGGAGACTATGTCTCCATTTGGATTTATGGGATGAGGCATTTAGTGGGCAAGCTTATGCAGAAAGAGCTGAGATACTGGGTGGTCTCTAGACTTTCTACTCCCATCTTGTGAGGTAGAATGGTAGAAACCCTCCCCAGGGTAACTCAATGGTCAGGAAGCTTTTGGAGGCATACGGCAGATCAAACAGTGGTCTTTTGATTCTCCAACATACAGAATCCCAACCTTTATAGAACCTAGAACCTGGAATAACTATAAACATGAGAGCTGCCATTCACAGCAAAGCAAAGCTGAAGTGTTTGCTGAGGATTTAAGGAAAGAGTTCTAACATTTTTCTTTGAGGATCTGGGTCTTAATCTGAATCTACATCCTCAGCTGCAGCATTTTCCAGTGGGAGATTTCCCCTGTACTACAGAAACATAATAAATGAGGTACACCAAAAGAGAGACGAAACCAGTGGTACTTCTATGCTATTCAAAAAATAGAATGAAGTTTAAAAGAAGCGGAATATTCATGTCATATACAATTACCAATTTAATATAGTGTCATCTTTAAAAATGTAAGCCAGCAAAATTGATATAGCTATAACCCTAAAGACTAATTTCACCATTGCCTTTGGGAACTATACAGTCATTACAGTAAGAATGGATAATTTGGGGGACTGATTTCAGATAATATCTCCTTTAACCCCGCATTTCCCTAATCATCCTCTTTCTTGCTGTGTGCAAACAGGGGAAACATCAGATACACTAAAGTTGAAACAGGGGTGGAGCAGTTGGGAGGGGGAGGAATTCCTGTCTTAGCAACTTCCGTGAAGAAATAGCAATATCAAAATAAGGGCACTCTTCCAGTCACCTAGGGAAAATAATCATTTAAATGATGAATAGTCACGGTATTTTCCTTTTCTCTCTAATACAGGGTGACAATTTATTTAAATAAGAAAAAAATACCCACATCTGTTGAAAATTCACCGCAGAGGTATCTGCACAAAAATGATGATACTTTAAATCAGAAGTATTTTCAGCCTGGTCTGAGAGAATAAAATATTTCACTAATCGTTATGCAATATATTTATAGCTTTAGCTGTTTTTCTCCTATTTCTTAAAGGACATGTTTCTTCCAGAAGCAAAGTTGCTGAAGCAAACATTTGTTTTTATTGTTTCAAGGTAAAAAAGCAGAAGTACCCAACTAGCTACTATAATTCGGTAAAATCATCTGCCAGAGAATTTTGCTTAATTTGCATCTTTGCCTTGAGCTGTGCCTTAGGGTCTACCATATTTTGTGTGTATGTGTGAACTTGAGAGAAAATAAGAGTCTGTTAGAATAAAACAAATTTAAGAAGATACCGATACATTTCCTTCCAACAATAGTTTTTCATATTAATTTACTGCTCTTTTCCTCCCTTCAAGAATGCCACCTATTCTACTTGGAGATGTATTAATGAAGATGCTAAAAAATTATAACAGTACAAAAGGTACAGGATGAAAAGAAAGTCTTCTGTCCCAGATCTCAGCTTTCCATCTTCCTCCACCAGAGGCAACTACTGTTACCAGTTTCTTATATATGTTCCCAGATATATTCTATATGCAAGTATATATCCTTTTAAAATCATCACAACAGTGAAGGGGAATATAATATAAACATTGTTTGGCATTTTATCTTCTCCAAAAAAAGAAAAGAATGCCACCTAAAATTATGAAACATTGTTAAAGCCAAAACACAATTTATGTGTATCTGTGAAAGAATGACTTTTTAAAAATGATATTTCCTCATTGCAAAAGTTATATGTGTTCTTTGTGGAACATCTGGAGCACAAAAGAAGTACAAGGAAAAAAAAAAACATTAAACCATAATCTCACCAACCAGAGATAAGCACTGTAAACATTTTAGAAAACTGCCTTCTAGTGAAAGAATATAATTCTTTTTAATCTTAAAACTGATCTTCTATTCCTTAATAAAAACCTCTATTCCTCAATAAAAAGCTTTGTTACAAATATTCTTCTAGAAGTTACATTTCTTGTAATCTTTGGAAAAGTATTTGATAGTTAACTTGATGTGACAGTTGAAAATTTTTGCCATACTGAATATTAAGTAACAGGCCCTAAAAGATTTTGACTGGTGAACAATACACTTGCATAGAACACTGCTCAAAAGGATAACTTTAAAAATCAGGTCAGTTGCTTTAAGAATAACAATTTCAAACTAAGCTTTGAGACCATCCTAATTGGTGCTTCAGGAAAATATATGATTTATTTGGTTTATATATTTTAAGCATGTCCTAAAGTGGAACAGTGTCAGATAATTCAAACAAATGTGGGCCAGTCTTTGGAGGCATGAAAAGTTCTTCAGAAAGCTTCTATGAGCCTCAAAGTATTTAATAAAGGAGAGGACTCACCTTGCTTTATTTTGCCCACATTTGGAGATTCCAAGGCTGTGTTTAGTTTTCATGCATCCACATGTTCCAGGTTAAATATGTTTGTTATCTGGGACCTTTTAGAGAAGAGCATCTTGAAAGTCAAAGTTACTGTTTAAAAGAGTACCTAAGAGCAATAAAGGCTGCCAGTGGCAACGGAGAACTGGAATTTTTAGTTTCTTTTAAAGTCATATCTAAAGCCATGTTTAGTATACTGTCTTCTAGTGAATGAGTACAAGGAAAGTGTCAGGGCTGTTTATATATAAAAATATGCATGTACATACACACCCTCCTTACTAATATATTCCCAACATTGTAATTGGTGTTTTTTTCATTTTCTTTCTATTTAATACAACTGTCAAGGTATTTCATTTCTATGTTCAAATGTCTTAATATAAATCCTTTCAGACAGTGGGAAGCTTAGAGTGGGAACAATTCACTGGATTAAATATCCTGAGAACTTACAAGTATATGTTTGACAACCAACTCCTGTTTGCCTGCATATGTATGTATTCAATTGAGTGTCACTTCACTTTGTGACATGTAGTGGTAGAAACTTTTACAAGAAAACACCAAGAGTTAGAAGCAAGGTACAGTTACCACACTTAAAACAAACTTGAACACTGAGTCATAAGACTTGGAGTCTAAGATCTATACCACCTCCAAGGAGATGTTAGTTGTCACAAGAAACAAACAAATCCCCCAAAATACTGGGAGGAGTAAAATAGACCAGGACCTGAAGAGCCCAGGAGCTACGTATGGTGTATGGTGCTTACTTGAGGGCAGTTCTGTAGTGGTAGATCGCTTCCCTGTTCCGACCTTGATCCTTCAGGAAATTGGCGTAGTTGTAGTGAACCTTCGCATTGTGGGGCAAAGTTTGGACTCCAGATCTAAAATTAATAAATTAAAAAAAAAGTAAGCAACAAAGAGTAGTGCTTAGGAATGTTCTCAGTTTCCTTTACATTTTATTCAGTTTCATGACCCTGCATTTGAAATGTCCCTTGCATCTGTCTAAGCCAAGTCTTCCAAAATTTGTGGATTATATGAGTTACTAAACACGCTTCTGTGAAAAACAATGAAGGCAATGCACAGCTGTGCACAACTTAACACACATGCTACCTGCATGAGAAGCAGAGGTGACAGGATGTGGTGATAGATGATTCTTTGGAGAACAGCGCTGCACGCTCAGGTTAATTAAATTTTTTCCTTCCTTGCTTCTTTTATTCACTTATAGCCTGCCTTTAAAAAAAATGACATTGTCTACAAAAATTAATCATTACAGGAGAGGTGATTGGAGACTGGCCTTCCTACTGTTTTATTGCCAATTAACGTATCCCATGGACTAAGCCTGGGCTAATTTAAAAAATAATAATAATAATAAATGTGGGTATAATTATTCTATAGGTTGCAGATAAGGAAATGAAGTTTTGCTCAGAAAAGTTTAAAAACCTTGCTTATATGGTCACTCGTTA
>NW_011888863.1:4912754-4913113 GCF_000151845.1 Pteropus vampyrus
TTTATTGCCAATTAACGTATCCCATGGACTAAGCCTGGGCTAATTTAAAAAATAATAATAATAATAAATGTGGGTATAATTATTCTATAGGTTGCGGATAAGGAAATGAGGTTTTGCTCAGAAAAGTTTAAAAAACTTGCTTATATGGTCACTCGTTATTCTGCTTGGGGTTCTGTAACAAAATACCTGGGGAACCCCTATAGGGTACTGCCAAAGCTTTGAAGATAGTATGAACAGTGCCAGGGGTAGGAGGGGATCAGTCTCTCACTTGTAGCTGTCTCACAAACTCAACTTGCACAAGATCATACGGCCAATAAGTGGCACACATGGGATTCTGACCCAAGAATTTTGGTTCTAGA
>NW_011888863.1:4913593-4932584 GCF_000151845.1 Pteropus vampyrus
ATCCTGCACTCAGGAACAACAGGTACAGTTGAAGTCAGAGGGAAGAGCTGTACCTCAGAGGTAGATTAAGTGAATATCTGTATTCTGAATACTGGGATCCTCCCAGTTCCTTCTCCATGTAAAGCTCTCTGAATTCTGGGAGCCAAGACTGGACTCCCAAGGAAGAGATCTGAGGAATCCTTTCCTCTCAGTGGACGCCAACTGACCCAAGAGAAAAGATTTACAAATGCTGACATTTGGGTGCTCCCATGAAACCACCAGTTTCCTTCAAGCACTTTATGGTGAGGCCCACCAGCTGGCACACAGAGCTAGGATTTTAATACAGTGTTTAAAATGGACATTGCCCACAGTGAATTTAGTCACGGGGAAAAGATCTGGGTCGGTGTGATAGTAATGACTTGAAAACATCTAAAAACATCTAATTTCTATCCAGGAAAATTTGACTTTTCTGTCCAGAACTAAATAGTGCATGATAACAGGTAGGTTTTAAAGAAAACTTTGATTTCAGCACAAAGATAATTGGCATACTTATTGGAACTGATCCTTTCCTTTGTGTGATTAGCATAGTTGCTTTAATTTATGTTTCACCAAGGAATAGACAATTAGGCCTGTGAAACACGGCCTTTCTGAGATCAGGGCATTGTTCAGTGATGGCAAGAGGAAGTAATAATATTCATAACATGCAAGCAGATGTGGGTGGAGTAACTGAAATCCTAAGAACACACTGCTTCTCCCATTGTTGTTTTGACCTTTATGTTCTCTCTGTTTTTTTTTCTGCTGTGTTTTTCCAGTCTCTCATTTTACAATGAACAGTTTGTAAAAAAAAAAAAAAAAAAAAAGTGCAAATAAACAACTGGCTAAAGGCAAAACTTTCCACATAGCTATAACTGGCCAGGTTGCTCTTCCCCCAGGGCCAGTCTCCTCAATTTGCTTTCTTGATGCTACAATTTAGTACTCCCAGCTGTTTTAACGGAAGCATGCAGCTCTACACATATTTACTCCATAAGGAAATGTAGTATTCATAAATTATATGGCTGGATCTCAAACCCTGTTAATAATTACAGTAATAGTTATGAGAAAAAGCCCTCTTTCAACTCAGGAGTAAATTAATTCATGCTCTTTGTATTTTTCCTTCACAGCCATCATTTGTAGAAGACTTGAAAAATAACAGAAATAACAAAAAGGCCACTTGGATAGGGCATTTCTCCAAATTTGTCAAATATTAATTTTCTTCGTTGGCACCAATTGACAATAGGTCAGGAGAACCATCTCCAAATTTCTGATTAGAAAACAAACATTTAAAAAAAATGAGTAGTGTTCAGCCATGGGTTAAAGAAAAGAAAAGTGAGAAGAATATGTGGTTTTCCTCAGTTTTGACCCTGCTTTAACCCGAAGTCTCACAATGTCACATTCAGAAAGGCCGGTACTTAAGGAGTGCTCATTTTGAATCAAGCACTGAGCTAAGCTCCCATTTCTATGGATTATCTCAGTTCATCCCTTCAATAACCTAACAGAAAGGTAGTTTTAATATTCCTCCCATATTATAGATGAGGAAATTGATGCTCAGAGAGATTAAGACCTTTTTCTAAGGTTGCAGACATTATAAGTATTTGAACAGAGATTTCAACCAAGTCCAGTACATGATCAGAATCATTCCTGAAGTTGATTGATAGTTGATGCTAAATCACAAAGGTAGCACAGTATACTAGTAACATTATAATTGCACTATCACAATATTTATATCATTGGTAAGCGAATTCTGGCCTTGTGGGACACGGATGCATCAGTGTGATTACCTACCATTTTGGCATCTTTCCCAAAACAACAGAATGTGGTAGTTGCAAGAGGCTGAATGATTCACAAAGCCTAAAATATTTACTATCTGGCCCTTTAACAGGAGAATTTGCCAATCCCTAGTTTATATTCTCTGCCCTGGAAGGTCTGCTGAACTCTCTGGCTCAGCAATTCAGAGGAGGAAAGAGAACTATTTCCTACAGAAGGGGGAAGAGGATTTAGACTGTGAATTCTTAATAGGTGGTCTACAGATCACTTAAACAGGTTATGTATGGGGTTCATAGAGATCCTGAAATGAATGCAAAAAAATATGGCATCTGTGTGTTTCTGGGTGTTTCCAGGTGTTTCAAAGATTAGGGGTGTGAGGTGTGGAGATTTTATCAAATTGTGATGATAGAGTATTATTTACTACAAACAAATGTAAGATTTGGGGCTGTTGCTGGACACATCTGGAGCTATGCAGTTACCTTCTTCTTAGGTTAGGATATTGGAATAGTTTATTTTTACAATAATTAAAGAAAACATACCATGCGGCTATGATTCTCTCCGCCCCCCTGTCCCCGCCCCAATGGGCTTCGCTTAAGTTAAAAAACATAAAGTAAAAAAAATAAGTGTGGCAAAGTTTATGTACCTTTTGGCTTTTATGCCAGATTTAGGTTCAAACCCTGGTATCTCCTCTTAACACCTATTTCAGCTTGGACAAATTAGTTTCCCTAGATCTCTGATGAGACATAAGTGCTGGGATCTTTTGGTTTTTTTGTATGTAAGATTTTCCCGATAGAAGTACAAAGCTGTGAGGGGACCCTCCATCTGTATTTCCTAAAAATACATCACGCAGCAGGATCTTTTTTGTGAGATGAGATGGAAAGGATTACACTTGACTAAAATTTGGATTTCCTACAACACAAAGGTATATCCTAAGATATTCTGTAAGACTATTCATGGTATGGACAAGTAAAACCATCCCACATAATTAGAATGGCCCCAATGAGACCATGTGTCTCAGGGATGATCAATGGGTTTATTGTTTGGAGCAGAAGAGAAAACTGAAACAGGGCCTCTGACAAGGACATCAGCTTATATAGAATCATTGCAACCTTTTCTTACTCAATTTGGCCAGCTCTTGGTTTTGGCCATTATAGGTAATGTAGGCTTTTCTCATCTTTTAATACTCAGCTCAGGCCTATAAAAGAACAGTCTTTGAAGTCCTGGGTTGGTCTTAGTTACCAGCCTGCACTTATACAGTGTCCAGCATCTACCTCTGTCTACCATTTGCTACATTATATTAAAATGTGTTAATGTGTATGACTGCCATGCAGACTTCCAGCTCCTCTAAGGACAATCAATATCTCTTTCTCTCTCTCCTCTTCCTTCTATCCGTCCATCCCTCCCTCATTCCCTCATATTCTATAACGCAGTGCAATAATTTGAAAACCTTACATAGTGTTTACCATATGCCAGACACTGTCCTATGCATCTTCCACATAATCTTTTATTCTTACACTACACTCAGGAGATAAAGACTATTATTATTCTAAATTTTAAAATAAAGAAACTAAGGCATGAAGTGGTTAAGTACCTCGCCCAAGATCCCATAGTTCTTAAATGGGGGAATTTGGAGTAGAGCCAGGAGGTCTCACTCCAGACCCCACACTCAACTACTAACCCCATCTTGCCTCATAGACTCTTGGTAAATGTTTATTCAACTGATTTGACCATTATTTAGCACAGATGAATACACACAAACATCTGGTCTTGAAGGAAAAAGAATATTCTTAAAGCCTCAGATTCTTAAAAGTATTGTCAGAACATAAATGAATTATAATCAGCAAAGTTTTTTAAAACTATCTATAGCTTTGATTTGCACATTATACAAAATTCCATTTGATCACCAAAGGTCTCTGAGGGCACAAAGTCTCTTTAAGCACATATGTGGAATGGTTGTGTTTTTGCGATCAACTGTTCACTTACTATATACTTCCATTTAAAAGAATGGAAGCTGCTGGATGTAAGCTCAATGAGCTTTTTGTTTTTCTTTTTCTTTTTTTTAACTGCTGGCATCGATTGTAGAAGGTTTGAACATTGACCTGTTATCCTTGAAATAAACTGCCGCCTGCTAAAATCTATTCCCAAAGTTGTTCTGAATAACCAATAAAAATCATTAGAAGACACAACTGTTGTTAGTACCTTTATTCAAGGAAAGGGTTTAACAGAGGGAAGAATCATAAAAAGTTTCTCATTAAGGCACTATTAGAAACAAAGAAAAAAATTAAAATAAGCCTATAGAGCCTAGGAGGATGTTATATTGCTGAACTTTAATACCCCTGTGTTTATACAGTGACCTCAGCCCTGGGTAGTAAGAGGGAACAAGTCCATTGTGCTGTGTGAGACGGTATTGAAGGTGGAGGGATATGACAGATACTGGAAAGAATCTGAAGCTCGAAAGTGAAACAAAACAATTCATTAAAAAAAATCCACACAAAATCTTACACAGCAGCAGGCCCCTCTAGTACCAATTGAAATGATGATGATGACAACGATATAGTAATAATAAATAAACTAATAAGATATACATGCCAGACTAATTTTTTCTATTAAAAGTTAAAGTGCCAAGTAGCAGAATCAGATATATTAGTTTAAAATAGTAGAAGAATGCAGTGAACATCCGTCTTATTTGTTCTTTCAGTCATTCATTTGTTCATTCACTCATTTTCGGCAGCCTGTGCCCTTCCTACAGTACTTGGATTTCCTGTGGGAAATTCCTTCTTGCCTCCCTTTGTAAAGTCTAGTAGAATCCCAAGGTACTCTCTCTGCCTGCCCTAACTTACCCAAGGGAAAGTCAGGAATTTCTTTGGCCAGATCAGTCATCTCAGTGCCATGGTGGGGACAAGGGGCAGGCATATGACCTAAGCTCAAGTTTAGCCAGAAGGACTCTGTTTTCCTAAAATTCTGATGTGAAAATTAAAAAAAAAAAAAGTTTACCTATTCGTTCCTGTGAGAGTGCTCAAGTGCTCAAGACAGATTATCCAAACACCTGCTTCCTGTCTGCTACATGCCAGGTACTTCACCTGCCCTTCAAATCTATGAACTTTCTTACACTCTTCCAATATTTTCCCTTTTTTTCTTTAAGTGATCTCAGTTCTGTTTTAGTTGTTTTTACCTCCAAAGAATAAGTGTTGGGTACCAGCTGACAGAGAACCAGGTAAAAAACCATATAGATGGAATTGGCCAATTGGATCCTAAATAAGGACAGAAGCTGGAAGGGGGCAAAGGCTAGGGATCCCTGGGAGTTTGGGAAAATACTGTTGGGATGCTAGTTCCAGAGGAGCCAAGGCGAAGGTCACCATGACTATGGCACTGGGGAAATAGGCTAAGTCCCAGAAACATAGCATGCTGAGCCACAGTCCCAAAGACTGTTTATGACAAGTTTAGGGCTATAGGTTGACATTGTTATATTCAGAAACAGCTTCTACACCACATAAAAACCTACCAGGAGATAAAAAAAAGTCTTTCATTTCCTTGTTCACAATCAGTGTTCAAAATAAAGCAACTAGATCACAGATCACAACTTAATATTCTAGAATATTCTAAAGAAAATATACTGCATTCTCCTCCTTCTTGCTGTGTGCATACCTTTCCCATTCACTTGTCTGAACAATGAAATTAGGCTATCGTTTCCTTGTGTTATAGCTGATTTTATAGGCCAGATTATCATTAAGACTGTCTCCATCTCAATTCACAGGCCCAAAAACCTTCCCGCAAGCCTCATTCTCACTTAAATTCGCTTAGCATGAGCTCCTGTAAAACATTACATATTGTTTTAAAAATCAAAGTTAAAGCTGAAAATAAAATTACATCTTCCACTTAAAAATTCACTAAAATTTTTTTTCTGGATTAATAAATATTCCAGACCCATGTTACCTCATTTGTTTGGAAAGAAATACATAAGCAGAAAAAAAAAAAAAAAAAGAAAGGGATTTGCTTTTATTCATCTACTCATACCTGAATAGGGACTCTCTTGACAGCCAAATTTCATTCTGTTTTACAGTTTTCCAAGAGAAAAGCAACAGCAGCAGCACAGTGGACACAGTCAGGGTGGTGGCCCCACATCGATTTAGCCAAGTGCAGAGCTTGCTCAATCCATGCACAAAAAGGATGCAGTAGCCCATGCTGGAAAATAGGGTGGGAAAAGCAGGATTACTTTGGGGGTGCAATGGAGTTCCCTTGAGCATTCTAGCCCACATAATTAACTTTCAAATAAATCTTATCCTTTGACAGAGAAACAAATATGAACTCCCCTCTCACACAACATCTACATGCGAGTTTTTTTTACAGCCACACCAGCACGCTGGGCTAGTTCTTCGGCATTAATATGGAGAACAATAGGTTCATCTTGCAGGCTCAAATTGCCTGGGATTTCGGCAGCTCAGACATCATGAGAAGTCCCTCATGTTTGTTCTTGGGTCCTGAATGGACTCTCTGACCTTTACTTCCTCATGCTACTGTCCTTGTGTAACCCTATGGGCAACATGTGACCAAATTTGGATGCTGTGCTACAACAGGTCACATCATGAATTTGTGGAGACAGTGCCTGAGAATTCCCTATCAGATCTTGGGAGGGATGCTGGTCACCAATGGGCAATGGTTTTGGTCTCTAGGAACTTGTCACCTAATGTGTCCCTACTCTGGCTAGTCAAAGTCCTTATGATGACGACAAATCTAACCACAGGCTGTCTTCTGAGTCATGCAGTTTGGAGCTTATCACAGACAAGCTGTATTGATATGATTCTCTTGCTGACACTGGCTCGACTTTCCAGACATGAAGAAACGCTCGTGTTACCAGAGTGGAACTTTGACTTAACAATATCATATATCTAAAAGCCTTTGGCGTGGTACATGGAACATAGTCCTTCACATCATCTACACACCCACAGGGGTGCTTCTTGCCCTGTCAACTGGCCTCAGAAAAACACTAACATTTAGTTTTATCCATCACTGTTGCATGCATTTTAGTCAAAATCTGCTTCATTCCAAAGATGATAACTATAATTTATTACGGAATAATTTAAGAATGAAGCAAATTATGTAAAGAAATCCTATATTAGTCAGGCACTAATGCTATAAGAAGCCCAAAATTAATATAGCCCACTTACTTGTTCAATTATTTATTCTCTCTCTATTATGTGACTTGCAATATGCTGGACACTAAAAATACAATTATGAATAAAACAGAGGCCCTGCCCTCAAAGAACTCCAGTCTAGTGAAGCAGGTTGGTTTTATAAAAGCAAACACCTGAATATTCTCATTTCTAAACACATCTCCTTTAAAAGAAACATTCTCTCCACTTTCCTTCTATTCGCTTTCTAAATGTCTGTGCTTTAGTATCAAGGGTAGAAAACAAGAGAGAAGCATTTGAAGTTCCTAACTTGGAGATCCTGTGAATCAAGTTAGAGCTCTAATTCCACACTTCAAATCTCATAAGTTGGTTGGTCTAAAAACTCTTAAAAGTTTTAAGGTTCACTGTTTGGTAAAAGGAATAACCACCCTACTCACTATTGGGGGATGATACATTCAGCCAAGGAGGACCATGCCCGGATCCCCCACCCAATCACTGAATTTGATTGCCACAAGCACCTTGCAGAGTCCTGCACATGCCAGAGCCCAGAGTCACAAGTGAAAAAACCCAAAACCCTCTTTGTACTTCTACGACTTCCCACATTTGGCCTTAAAGTTATTAAAGTTTCCTACAAACCTCAGTTCCGTAATTGACCATGCTGATGTCATTACTGGACCCTGGTGGTAGCTCAAGTCCGTGAGCCTGCTTGTCATTCGTTCCTCTAGCCCCAGCTGATCCCAGATCCTGACTGAGCAGGGTGCCTCTTTGGCCATATCAAGGCCTCCTGGGCTCTATTCTTTCATTCAACAGATATTTAATAAACACCAACTATGTACCTGACACAGTTATAGGTACCAAGGGCATATTGGTGAACAAAATGGATAATAATTCCTATTCTTGAGACACTCATGTGGGTGGAGAGAAACAGCCAATGAGCAAATAAAACACAGAGTACATCACACCAAGTATGATATATCAGGTGGAGAAAAATTAAACAAGAAAGAAAAGGAGGGAGACCAGGGTGCGGAGGAAGTTGAGGTTTCATATGGGTGCTCAGGCGAGGCCTCACTGAAAAGGTGACCTGTGAACAAAGTTCTGAAATACACAGGAGTGGGCCATGCAGACACCACATCTCCAATGTCAACCGTCTTCTTACCACTGCCTTCAAAAAGCAGCACCATGAAGTGTTAATATCTACTGAGCACATGGTATGTGCCCGGCACGTTCTGTGTGTGAGCTGGCTTCACCGTCATATCCCTGTTGGTTATTGTTATTAGTGTTTAACCCATGCAGACACTGAAGAAGAGAAGGTGAACTGATTTGCTGAATTAGGTCATGCAGCTAGTATATAGTAGAGCAAAGATATAAGGCCAGGAATTTCAGATTCCAGAGCCAACGTTCCACATGCTGCTCTGTTGCTGGAGTTTTGACTTCACTGGCTGATTCCTGTGTTCCACACACCTTATCACACAGCCTCACCTACTTTCTTCCCACCTATTCCATTCATGAAACCTCATTTGTTGTTTTCTGCCTCCATGTACGAAGCGGAGCTGCCATCTGGCAGAGTAGTGGGGAAGGAAAATGCTATGATTCCAGCGGCTCCACAGCAATGGCCTCAGAGTGGTAGAAGACAAGGAGTAACAAAGGGCAAAGACAATTTGCAATCTTATATGCTTATATGTTTGTTGAGCGCTTCCTCTATGCCAGGCATTGTGCTAAATGTTTCATGTGGGACTGTCCACAATATCTGTAGGGCCTGGGACAAGGACAGTACTGGATTTAAACATATTATCTAATTTAAAAACTTAATCCTCAGTATCTTCCATGTCATAAATGAAGAAACTAAAGCTTACAGGAATTAAATGAATTACCCACAGCCCCAAAAGCTAGTAACAGAGTCAGAGCAGAAGGCTCCTGGCCCTAACACTATGTTATAATCCAGGAGTTGGCACACTTTTTCTATAAGGGGCCAGGAAATAAATATATCAGGCATTTAAGGCCATAGGTCTCTTTCTTTTTTACTCAACTCTATCTTTGTAGCAAGAAAGCAGCCATCAACACTATGTAAACTTAGGGCATGACTATGTTCCAATAAAATTTTTTTATTAAAACAGGTGGTGGGTCAGATTCCACTCACAGGACTTTTGACCCCAGCTATAATCAAAATGAATGGGAACACTGCCCATTTTCAGTCAGCACAGGCATCAATATCGAGTGATACGATAATATTTTTTGAAAGTCCTTGTATTGCATATGGTTTAAAGAAATGTTAAGCCATATAAAATAATCTCCACTTAGGTTTACAAATTTCTTAGAGAGTATCAGATTTTTAAAAACTTGAACACAACATCACAGAGATTAAGATGCTTCTGTATTATGACATCTCACCTTTAAACATCTTAGCACAATGGGTGAGAGTTGCTCTCTCTCCATTGCTAGGGGTTGAAGTCCACTTTGAAAGTCCTCACTTTCAAAGTGGAAAGTCAATGAGGTGAGAAACTATATGCTTTTCTGGCCTCCAGGGAGATAAAACCAGACTCCAGTTTGCTCTGGTTTACCTGGTTAAGAGAAATCTGGGCTCTGACCAGAGATCTCTACACAGAGCACAAAGGAGTCAGTGAAAACCACTGACACTTGACAAATCACAATCTGGAGAACCAAGAGCCAGACTCTGGCTGCTGAATGTTTGGTTCAGCTCAGTACTGAGATCTCTTTTGAAAGCATGCTTGGGAAACACCACTGCTGTCTCAAAGAATGGACCTAATTACTCATACACAGGGTTGCTCTCTCATTCACAGGTTGATGCTATCTCCAATTTTAAATATGATTTATTGACAAGTTGTTCAACAGGCTGTGCATACAATAACTAAAGACACTCGCATCTCTCCTTCATATCTTTATGATGCACGCCTAAAGGGAACTGAACAGGAAATTCAAATAAAAAATCTCTCTCCACATTAGAATAAAAAATGTTTTAAACTTTTAGTTTGAGAACTTTGTGAGTAGTCAGTCATTGTGTACTTTCTTGAACCTTGCCCAGAAGCTAAGCGATAACAGAACACTTTCCATTCTCATTCACATCAATCTAAAAAGATGACGGTTTTTTTTTTTTTTTTTTACCTCTGGGCTAAGTATTTTAAGGTATTTGCTATGGCTTCACTTTAGTTTAATTATATGGAGCAAAGAGAATCTTTTTTGCTATTAAGTGAAACTGAAATTCTAACTTTTAGCAAGCTCAAACAACCCATTTGAGAGTATCTATAAATTTACCTGTAACATTAATAATACAAGACACAATCTTCCCATTTTATTACTTTAAAACTTTAATTTTAGGTATTTTGAAATGAAACATATCCTTAGTGAACTTCTTTTGATCTGCTGAATCCCCACATGGCAAATTATCTGATGGTATCATCTTATTCCAGTCTCATGGATGTTGACCCCAAATGGTTAAACAGTGAAGTCCTGTAATGCAGAGCCCAGAACAAGTGCTTGATGCTGTAACTGGGAAGCACCAGAAAGAAAGTTAATGGCGTCTCCTCAATCGGATTTAACCTGGAAGCTGCCTGCTTCTGTAAGCCGAGACTCATTAACATCTCCATTCCTGCCTTGTTCTTTTTTCATCTCAAATATTTGATGCATGGGGCAATTTCTCAGAAGATTAGATGTATTTGGATGTGAGGCTGTATTCATAGTCTAATACAATGACCCCCAAGGCATCTCTTGTACATTCCCCTAATTCCATTCCAAGGTTGTAGGGTAGGTAGGAAAGTTTTTTATATTTATTTCTCCATAAAGTACATTCCTTCTGTTCTTTTCTCAGCATACCTATGGAACAGCTATGAGAATAATTGCCGTTGCTTTCATTTTCTGAGAACCATCTAATTCTCTCTTACTTCTTTGAAGATGAGATGCTTCTTCAACCTCATAGTTCACCTACAGCTCTAAAATTGATGAGACCTCCAGTGGTAAAGAAGGCAGGACTCTGGATTCAGAAAAAAAGCCTGTTTGCATCTCAATTCTCACATTTACTGTTGTTGGACCTTGGGCAAATTATTTAAGTTCTCTAGTTCCTCATTTTCTTATTTTGGAAAAGGAAGTAAAAATTTCACACTATGCACGATATCTGATATACACTAAACAATAAATGATAATATTAATAGTATTATGCTATAATAACATTATTTTTAGGGGATTATTTTCTGCTAAATAGAGCATGAGAGAGGAAATGGCAGAGTTTGTATTCCAGGTGGAAAGAGATGTCTCTAGATCAGGGTCCTATAAATGCACTAACTTCTGAAGGTCCCTAGGACACTATTAGTTATAGTGGAAGAAAAGTGTCCTGGTACAGACTTTAAATTTGAGGGCTCACAGTGAGGGAAAAGAATTCATTGGAGAGTAAAGCATCTGGAACTGAGTTTTCTCTGCTACTCATGAGTTCTGTGGTCACAGGAGGTTTACTTGACCTCATGAAGCCTTATTTGTTTATATTACAAAGGCTTAATATTGCCTGCCTTAAAAACAGCTTAAAATACGGCTAACTTAAATGGTTGTTGTTTGGAGTAAATGAAATGAAATAATATATGTGGACATGTTCTGTAAACCGAATACAAGGTATACGTGCTTTCAAGTGCAGTGTTTATGTGTTTATGTGTTATTTAGTATGTTATATCCTATGACATCAATAAAATGTACTCTATACCTCAATAAAAATATATGCAATTAGATCTGTAAATACACCTCAAAAAATCTACTTTATCCAAGTCCCAACTGACCCAAACTGTCTAATTTGTAAGGCAGTTGTCTCTTTTAAGAAGAGCACTCACCAAATATGCCCTTAAAACTGCAAACCTCCTTGTACAATATTGTTTGCTTCAGAAAGGTTTGATTCACACTTCACTTTTATAGAACAAAATACTACAGAAAGATATACACTTGTAGAATGTAAAAAATACGTGGCCAAGTATTTAAATTAATGTGAATTTATAGATCTCAAACACAAAAAGCACTAAGCAAATCTTCCCTTAAACCCATTTCAAATTTTTCCCTATTTTTGTGAAAGGGAATAAAATACAAAGCATAATCTTTTTGCTGAATTAATGCACAATGAGGGAGCTTTTGTATTCAACTTTGATAAGAAATAAAGCATTAACTATTTGGAAGTCCAGGCCGGTTGTTTAAGGATAGAGTACCATTTTATTCATTTTTGCAGACTGAGCACCTGGCACAGGAGAGAGGCTGCTTCGTACCTGTGGTTGAACACTGCAGTTGCCCAATTCCTGAGTATCTCCCCCATAGAGTTTGTCTGTTGGTACAGACAAACTTCTGTTCTCACAGACTGTAGCCTCCCTTAAGAGGCTGCCTGTACTATCGCCCCTTGAAGGAGGAGGTCAGATGTCGCCCTTGTTGCCAGGCCCCATTTCCTCCTGACCTATGTTCCTTGTGCTGCTCGCCCACATGAACTTCTAAGGATCACCTGTTCCTGCTGCTTATGAGGACACCCTATTATGGCACAGTAGAGGCCTCACACTGATGCCTTTGGTCCCCATTTGGGCCCTTCAGAGAGCCTGTCCCCATGGTAGATGTACTCCTTCCTTTCCTGCTTTTCCCCAGGGAATACACTTCTCCTGAAACTGAGCAGACCTAGGTGGTCCCATGACAAAATCTTTGTTTATGATCTTAAATGCTGAAATCAAGGTTATTCTGAATCACAAAACAGTTGATCTTTAGAGTGGAAAAGGACCTTAGAGATCACATAGCAGTATTTACTAAAGTTTTAGATTTTCCACACCCCTAAAACTTCCAAAAAAGGACAGTTGGGCAGGAGAAGAGAAACTGACAGAAGGTTGTGTGCCTCTGCTGCTCTCAGTAGTTCTTGGGAACTCTTGAGCAAGGTCAACCTTCTGGTTTTACAGATAAGAAAATTATTTCCCCAAGACTGCCAGGCAGTGGGGACAGATTGGGCTGTGCTGATTCCTACCCAGTATAGTCTTCTTCCTACTGGATTTGCTAAAGTAAGTTTTTGTTAATATTGAAAAAAAAATTCTCTGCTATTTTTAATAATTGGAAAATTTTTGATTCACTCTTAATCTTCACTCTCTTCCAGTAACTCTGAAGAAATATAAGTATAGATGGCTCATCAGAAGGGGTCCTCAATATCAGATAACAGTAGTAGTGTTACTTCAGAGAACATTTTTCATTTTGCGTCCTGAGAAATAAATATTGCACTTTTGTTCCAATAGTAACCTGTGTAAAATTTAAAATTCCATTTCAGATTGATAGGTATGATTCGAAGATTGTTTTCAAAACTAAAAATAAACAGGTTGTCTTTTTCCCAATTTTCCATGTCTAATCTGTCCATAGGATCAGGGACTATACAATTCAAATGGTATCTCTTTCTAAGAGCAGAACAATTCTTAAAAATTTTTCTTTCTTCCCTCAAATACATGTTATCTAACTTCTCCTTCTGTGGTCTCAAATGTTCTTGATCAGTTCTACCCACAGTATTGTTTCTGCCTTCGCTTATTCCTGCCTATTCTTTTCCTCTCTCCACTCATTCCTGTTTTCTTAAAGTAGCATAGGAATTTGCTCTTTTGCACTGAACTGAATTCATCACCTTTAACCTGGCATGTGAATGGATATGTGAACCCATTCTATGACTTTATTTGAGTGCTCTCAACAACTATTTCTGCTTTGCTCATTCTAAAAAATTTTGGAATTGAAGAATCTAATGTAGTTTTTATAAAATACAAAAAAAAAAAGGTACAATAAAATTATGTGCCTCTTCTGAGATAAGACTAAGAGATCAAAACTTCTGTGAAAGAATGATTTAAGCCCCAAATTCTACTGTGTGCTCAAAAAGAACATCGACAAAATTGGTATTTATCACCAATTTCTTTTGGTGGTAATACTCTGACCCTAAAACCATGCAGTGCTAAATAGACGGCCTATTTCTGTTCTTTTTATCCACAGATTTCAAAGTACAAGTGAGAGGAAGGTGATATTTTCAGTCTTTTCTAGCTTAACATGGGAGGAGAACAGAAGCCCAAAGATTTCATTGACTTGCCCATTATTAGGCATAAAGGCAGAAGATGAAAGAGCACTGTTGGTCTGATTCATTCTGGGCTTTTCTTATAAAATGGCCAAATCAGCTCCAGTGAGGGTGAAGATGATGAGACTCACCAAGGCTCCAGTGAGGGTGGACATGACTTCTGTGGTGTTCATGAATGACATTCTAAGGCCAGCAGTTGGCTCCATAATAACTTGAGACATTTCATGAGTAGGAAGTTCACTATCCTCAGAAGAATTACCTAGTAATTGAGCTCTTTACTTCATTTCCTATTGTTTGCTAAAGTTGAGATGACACAGAATTTCTGCATGATGGAATACAGATGATGACCTGTATTTCCTGGAATGCTATTGAATATGTGTGTATATGTTTTCCTCAGAGCAATAGGAACTGATGCTGTAGAAAACGAATGTTTCTTGTCAAGGTCAATAATGGAAAGTGAGTCATGCAGAGAAAATTCTTATCCGTATTAAAGTCTTGGGACGTGTCCTTCACTATCACCAAAACCAGGGTGTAGGTTTATTAAATGCAACAGGCATAATCCACAGCTCTGGCACCATCCAAGGGAAGCCTGCAGCATCTGTAAAATTCTCTGTGGCCCTGAAGAAGATTTTAGCAGTTTTTTGCCCAATTCTCTACCATTCTCCACTGAGACGGGGTGGCTGGTCATTGCTGGGTAAAATAGAGACTTCTTCTGAACAAAGTCTCCATTTTCATAGAAAACTGTCAATAATTATGAACTGTCTCTGATGAAGTCATTGGAAATTCTCTAAATCCATAGCATAGAAGTTTCTCCACATAAGCTTTCATTTCTTACTAACTCTAAACCTCCTCAGTTGTACAATTTTAGATAAAAATGAAATCAAATGCCATAAGTAAAACAGCTCTACTACAGTGTTAGTGACTATGATGACTGTGAAGAAATATTGGGGTCCATTAGAGGTACAACATCTCACTCAAAAATTCCTAGGTTTTTTCCAATCCTAGCTTCTTCAAATCTGAGTTTAACTCTCAGATTTGTACTCAGAGCTGTGGACCCAGCCTAGTGATCTGACCTCTTCATCAGAACTCAGAACTACCTCTACAGGGCCAGAAGAACACCTCCACCTCCCTGTTACATGGCTTTGGCACCTGCAGAGACTATAGCTCTGGAGGGGGAAGGTGGCCTGGCTGGGCACAGTGATGATATGGATATTAATACAAGAGATTCTGGGCAATAAAGAGAAGTCCTTGGAAAATGATGATTTAGTGCCAACACTGCACTGCATGGATGCAGGAAATTGGAGGGGAAAGGACAGTCATCTTTTTAATGAAGATCAGCTGACTGAAAGTAATTTTGGATGACTCTGCACCAAGTTTGCCAAGTACAGCAAAATCCAAATTGCTTCTGAGAGGCAGGCAATTTCTCTTGGTACTATTGGTATTTTCTTCATCTTCAGAACTTTTATTTTAGTCCAAATCAGCTTATTCCTAGTAGAAAAAGAGCAGGGACACTTCTTCGTCTATTTTAGAGAAAATAAAATGAAGTCAAGAAAGGTCTACTTAAGATATGGCAGCATAGGAAGAACCAGAGCTGGCATGATTTTGTGGGGGTTCAGAGGATACATCTACCTGGGTGAGAGGAACCCCTTACTCTAAATAAGATAATTCACAAATGGTTGATGACAATATTATGGACTTCTATAATTTTTACCTAAGATTCTCTTCCAGAAAAATAACATTTTAAACTCTTGTTCTTCACAAATTGTTCTCTCGTACCGAGATTAGAAAAGCGTGTTACACATGCAATTCTTTGTCACCCAGGACCCCAGACTCCTGATGATTTAGATTGTAGGACTCTTGGAAGTATCGAGTCCTGATTCCCAAATGGAATTGAGCTGAAAGTACTTTACTAAGTACATATTTTCTCCTTCTACTTTAATTGAAAAGAATATTAAGATGCTACTATCAGAGAAATAATATATTCTGGAAGGTGAGCGATAAGCCAGTAGACAAGGATCTGCATTCCAGCTCTGCCATTCACTAGCTATGTCACCTGGAGCAGGGTACTTAACTTCTCAGAGCTCAGGCTCTATTTTTGTAAAACAGGGAGAATGGTATCGGCTACTTCAGGAAGCTGATATCAATAATGATAATAATCATAATAATAATACTTGATATTTATTGACCATATATAATACAAAACACTTTTTTTAAGTAGTATTTTATTCCAAAATTTCACAAAGAATTCAAGTGTCTAATTGTAACAACAGAAGGCACTGATACTCATTCGCATCTTTGAGATGATTTTCTGATACCTACCTCTATCACAACCGTAGTTCAAAACAACTTTTTATAAAGTTTCAGCTGTTTCAGATATCAATTTTGATACAAGATTTGATGCGCTATTAAATGGCTAGGTATCAAAATCCTACTTCCTTTTCTTTTTCTTTCATAGAAAGAAGATAGGGAATGTGCCTATCAAAAATCAGTTTCTCTATGAAGTTGAGAGTTTAGGGCAGTTGTCTCACACTTTCTAAGTTTTTAATACGATCATCTCATTTAACATTCACGATATCTCATTGAGTTGGGTGCTATTATCTTCATTTTATACAGTTGGGGAAACTGAGGCTTTTCATGCTCATGTTTAAGCCAGAATTGCAAGACAAGCCCTCTGACTTCAGGGACATGCTGTGAACTACCACATACAGTGTGAATTAATTGATGTAAAAAATATAACATGCTTAGCATGGTGGCTGACATACAAAAAATATTTCGATACATTTAATGTTAAAATAGTATTGATAAGAATATTACTATTTTAAAGACAATATTAAGATCTGTTAAATTCTTACAGTGAAAGATGTCACTTTGTTAATTCTTCGAGGGAAGAAACTGAGATGCACTTATTTTTGTAGCCTCAGCTTCAAGTACAGCATGCCTGGCCTGCAATATCTGTTCTACGTATATCTACGAATAGTGCTCTATGAATATCTGTTGATGAAATGGAAAATGAATTTTGATTCCACTTGGAATCTGAGAAAATCTGATTGAAGTTATTTTCAATTGATCTAGATGTCCTCTTTAGTCTTTCATATTCCTTATTATTGGCCTCATAAGCTGTTATTTTAAAGCAATACAGGATACAAAAAATGTGTGTTGTATTTTTGTCTTTATCAAATAGTATTTGCCAAGAAATAATCTCCTTCCTAAATTGTACCAAAGACACATACAGAAAATTAAGGGCTGCTCTTTCCTTAACCAAGTCAAAACAGGATGCTGCAAAGTCTGAAGAAAGCTGTTAGGTACTTGGTTTGGGAGGAAATAACAGGTTATAAAATTCATTTCTAGTTATATGTATTTTTAAACTTCTAACTCAATAGCAATAAAACTGTTGTATTGATACTTTAATTTTATTTTAATTAAATTAACTTAAAATTCTAACTTGGTATCGATAATTAAAAAATAATAATTTCCTTATAATATTTTGGTTTATGATACTGCCTTTTAGGAAAATTCATTCTTATATACCATTCATAAAGTCACTTAATTTTAGGGAGTTTACTAAAATCTCTATTAAAAATGAGAAAACTTGGGTGCAAGTGTTCATGTCTTGCTCGAAATCACACAACGGATAAATGGCAGAACCATTTCAGGAATATATCCAAGCATCTGAAAAGAAATGTGGTCTTGGAATGATGACATTGAAGAAGACAAGAAAACAGACAAGCTTCAACAGAGTTCAAATATTCAGAGCTAAATGCCATTACATAATCACACACATCTGAGTGCACTTTTAATTTTTAACCATTTTTTTCCTCAAGGACAAATTTTCTTGAGATCATTCCTATTTTTAAATTAAAAAATAAAGAAAGAAAAAGATGGACAGAGGAAAAAGAAAGAAGATAGAAGTTAATTACAATCATGCTACTTAACATAATTGATAATTTTAAGTAAATCAACAAAATATTTCTAGAGAATGACTATAACTATATTTAATAAAACATAGATATTTAGAAACAAATATTGTGGCAAATGATTGCTGCTTAAATCATGAATATATTCCAATCAATGTTTCACATTTAATTGTCCAGGTTTCAACTGGACGTTAGCCATTGTAAACTAGAGTGAATGAGTGCAAACTTGTGCTCATTCAACCTTCTCTGTGGCCTCAGCCTTTTAAAGCTGAGGTAATAAGCACCTTGGCTCCACAAGGATCTCATTGCTATACACCAAAGCACTGTCTCTCTGGAACTATCAGTGTTGGTGACAGAGAGCAGGTCTCATAAAGAGGAACTCATGAACAGTAATTACCTTGGCATGTAAAGGACTCTCTCAGCCACCACAAAACCCACCCTGAAGAAGAGATTGCTGGCTGGAATGAACGGGAAAACCAGGAACAACAAGCCCACTAAAACTTCCTTGTGCTCCAGTCTCTGAAACACACAATAGTGAAGGACAAATTAATTTTGGTTTAATTCTACTTCAGTCAGCATTTAACCATCTCTTTCGTTTTCAAGTTCTCATGGAAAGAATGAATAAATTAGACCAATGATCAGTATGTTGAATTTATTAGAGAAAGCCCTCAGGCTAAAACCTCTGGCATGTCAAAATATTCACAAGTACCCAATACACATTCGCCACCCGGAAGCATCTGATATTCATATAATATGATCAGTGTCCATTACTCTTTGTTCTGGGCTACTTGGTTCTAGCTCTGCTTCTTGGTCTTGGTCCCTTTCAGAATCCCCGTCACCCTAGGCGACTCATTTCCAGGGAGCAAAGCAACAGATAGACTCAAGCTCACTAAGGCATCATGGAAAATTAAATGTCATCCCCAAAACAGAGTATATGAAACACACATGCCACCGCCACCAAGAGAAGCAGGGCCTAGAATAAAAAAATTAAATGCCAATGGTAAAATTTGGGGCACCAAGCTAAGGAGTTTTTAGGAGTTTCGAATTAAGCCAAGTAACTATTTATCCCATGAAACTTTTTGGAATCAAAATTCATTACAATAATAACTCTTTAA
>NW_011888863.1:4932634-4955720 GCF_000151845.1 Pteropus vampyrus
ATGAATATATTCCAATCAATGTTTCACATTTAATTGTCCAGGTTTCAACTGGACGTTAGCCATTGTAAACTAGAGTGAATGAGTGCAAACTTGTGCTCATTCAACCTTCTCTGTGGCCTCAGCCTTTTAAAGCTGAGGTAATAAGCACCTTGGCTCCACAAGGATCTCATTGCAATACACCAAAGCACTGTCTCTCTGGAACTATCAGTGTTGGTGACAGAGAGCAGGTCTCATAAAGAGGAACTCATGAACAGTAATTACCTTGGCATGTAAAGGACTCTCTCAGCCACCACAAAACCCACCCTGAAGAAGAGATTGCTGGCTGGAATGAACGGGAAAACCAGGAACAACAAGCCCACTAAAACTTCCTTGTGCTCCAGTCTCTGAAACACACAATAGTGAAGGACAAATTAATTTTGGTTTAATTCTACTTCAGTCAGCATTTAACCATCTCTTTCGTTTTCAAGTTCTCATGGAAAGAATGAATAAATTAGACCAATGATCAGTATGTTGAATTTATTAGAGAAAGCCCTCAGGCTAAAACCTCTGGCATGTCAAAATATTCACAAGTACCCAATACACATTCGCCACCCGGAAGCATCTGATATTCATATAATATGATCAGTGTCCATTACTCTTTGTTCTGGGCTACTTGGTTCTAGCTCTGCTTCTTGGTCTTGGTCCCTTTCAGAATCCCCGTCACCCTAGGCGACTCATTTCCAGGGAGCAAAGCAACAGATAGACTCAAGCTCACTAAGGCATCATGGAAAATTAAATGTCATCCCCAAAACAGAGTATATGAAACACACATGCCACCGCCACCAAGAGAAGCAGGGCCTAGAATAAAAAAATTAAATGCCAATGGTAAAATTTGGGGCACCAAGCTAAGGAGTTTTTAGGAGTTTCGAATTAAGCCAAGTAACTATTTATCCCATGAAACTTTTTGGAATCAAAATTCATTACAATAATAACTCTTTAAATTGACAAAGCATTTTTCTGTAATATTGTACATATTAATTTGTAAAGATTTTTCTGTCACTTTTAGTTCACAGAAAAAAATTCTGTTTATTACTAATAACATGGTATAATGGACACTGAAAAGAGTAGTTTGTATTTCCATGAGTATATACAACTTGAACACATTTGAAGAGAGGCCTATTTAAAATAAACCCTAATGTATTGAGTGGTATTTTTTCTTTAAAAAATTTTTTTAAAAACCAAGAACTTTCCATATTACAGTTTTAAAAGTTTCTTATGAACATTTTAGATAGTCTATTACTTTTAATAATTGTAAAAGACTAAATAAAAGAATTTCAAAAATATAAATAAGACATCCTAATATAAACTACTAATACTTTAAGTTTACAAAGTAAAAGATTTTAAACATCTTGAGATATTTGTTGCCTGGATTTTATTAAAATCTTTATTTATTTTTTGACTACAACATATAGAGTAATAAAATTTCTGAGAGGAATTCCATATGAATAAATGTAATTTGGACAATTTCCCTTAAGTAGTTAATGGTCTGTAAGTAATGACCTCGATTTTTACCTAAAGGAACCGTACTCTTTAGAATTAAAAGATGAAAGAAAAAGAGAAAAAAGTTTGTTTAATAAGCCTTCAACTCTAATGGATGCAATAATGTTATATTTCTATGATCCTGTAAAACTGAGAAAAAATAGGTGAGAAAAGTAGTAAGTTCATTATATTTAAAAGCTGCAAGTTATCTTTGCAATTTAGATTATACTTTGAGTTTACAAAGTACATTTCAGTTCAAGAACTTAAAGTTTACATAATTAAAAAAGAATAAACACCTTCATAAAAATCTTATGACATCAAGAGCAAGTATTTCTTGCTAAAATTAAAAATAAATCCCAGAGAATGAGTGTCTTGTCCAGTGTTCCTCATGAACTCAATGCTTACTATTCAATATGAAGTTGATGTTCAATTCTTATAGGTGAACTTTCATTTTTTGAAGGTAATTGAATACTTCTTTCAACTTTTCAAAGCTTAAAAACTTTTTACAAAAAAAAAATTCACCTGTCTTCTCTTAGAAATTTCTAAAGAAAATTTAATACTTCTTATATGTTAATCCTACAGAATTAAAAGGAATAATGTTAGAAACAGAACACCAACTGGGCCACTCTCCACATCCCTAGCTAGTATTTTATCTCCTAAGCCACTTCCCTGCCCCTCATCTCAGTTATTAAAGAGCCCTCACTAGGGATCTGAATGAGGCATTGCCTTCACACTTCCAATATCACCACTTCCCATCTGACCAAAGGCCATCTTCCTTACTGTGGTGGGCATATGTTTAAGTCCTTTACTCAACAGAACTGTTGAGTGCTTCACCTGCCATTAGGTTGGGAGAAGGCAGGCATCAGGTGACAGGAGTCACCCAGTTCTGTGCCTGCCTCCCTCCTCATTCACTGAGCCCCTGAAGTGGGCAGGATCTCTATCATGCTCACCACTTCAGGCCCCAAGAACAGTATTTATTTCCTTCATGGGGATCATCCTAGTTGTGATGACATATTTATCTGTCTGTTTACTGTCTTAAGTGTCTCCACTAAGACTGTAAACTCCATTAGGGCAGGGAGCTGGCCAATTGTGTTCACTGGTTCATGGATTATGCTTAGCTCAGTGCCTCCTGGCACTTAGTGGATGCTCAGAAACATTAGCTGAATAAATCAATAAGTGAAACAATGTACCAGACGAGAGAGAAAATTGGATGTGAGAAGGAAAGAAGGTAGAGAGGGTTTTCTAATAGAGGTGACAATCTGAGTTTGAAAAATGAGTGAATTCTTGCAAGGCAAATTTTATGGTGGTTGTGATGGGAGGTAGTCACAGCTAGGCAAATTCCAGAATATACAAAGCAGGGTAAAACCGTACATGTTGGTGGATGACAAATCATGAAGGTTTTGTATGCCCTGTGTGGAGCTGACCTTCACCTAGAGGCAACAGGGAGCTACATGTAATAGAAAGAAAAGCAAGTTGGTGTCCAGGAGTTGATATCTAGATTCAAGTTGTGGCCCTGCCACCAATGCACTATTAGTCACCTTGAGGGCCATGTAATTAGCCCTCCCATGCCTAAACTATAAAATGAGACAAGTGAGACTCACGGCTCAGAGGGCTGGATCATCACAAAAATTTCTTGATCAACGAAAGTCCATAGTATTGTAGTTGTGAGTTGTAGGTTTAGAGGCTACCACTCCTTAGTGCTCCCTTTTGTGTTTTTCTTTGTTTTTAAAATATTCGACTGAAGACTGGCACTGCACCCAAACTCAATGAAGTTTTATTATTTTATTTTGAGAAAAATAATATTCATGAAAAAATTCTTTATTCTCAAATTAAATTCATGATTATATCCTTTGTCTTCCCTCCTCCTCATTCAGTCAAGAGAGATAGAAAATATTCAAAATCATATTTCTTTAAACTGTCAGTTGATGAGCCAAGCAGAAAGTTAGGGAAAAAAAAAAATATGTCATGGATGTGGATGGATTTCCTAGAATGAGAAAGACTGGGAGGGAATCCAAGTTTGCATCCTGTGGATCAGAGATTTGATAATATTGTCTAAATAATTTATAGCTTATTTCAGCCTAATAGAGTCAGATGAAATGCAAATAAAATATGAGTGGGGGACAAAAAGAAAATCTGTGGCATTTTCCAAAGTATACGAAGTGCATTTATTCTAGAAAAAGAAGCAAATAGAATTTGCTTATTCCAAATTACACTGTGGGGTGAAAAGACATGAAAATTAAAAGAGCTAATAATATAGCCATTAATAATACATGTTATTTATCTGATTAACTGTGTAACTTCAGACAAATTAATTTAATTCTCTGAGCTTTAATTTGGTGATCAGTTAAACAGAAGAAAGAGCACTGATAGCTATTGTATTTGTAGGAAAAATGTGTGAGAGAATCACTATAATAATGTTAGTTTTGATTTTATTTCTCGCTTAGGAGGATTCAAAGAAACAGCTCCCTAGGTTAGAAGGGGTAAAAATCTCTTAACACTCCTCTTAAGGGTCCCAGAGAGTCTCTCAGCTGCTATCAGCACAGCAATGTATCTGACCAAGTAGCTAAAGTTTTTCTCAGAACCGTTAATTACCTCCAAAGAAATCTAGCTCTATAATTCAAGTCTAGCCTGGTAGCTATGGTTTATCCCCTTCCCTTATAACTCCCAGTTCACCTTGCAAAGCACTGGTCACAGAGGAGGACACATACATAAACAAACACACACACACATACACACAGACTTAGATATATACACATGTACTGTGGACAGCATTATGTGGTCATGAGAAGAGGACTCCGCCCTGTCCCACTTAACACAGACAATATCCACTGCAGGCAGTTCCCTTCCAGAGAGCCAGAGAAGAGACCTCATTATAGTAATTATCATCATTATTACTATTATCATATTCTCCCTTACCTCTAAACAGGTTTCAGATAAAGTGTACAGTGCATTTAGAGTGTAAGCACGTTCTCATAGTTCTACGTACAGCGCAGTTCGATCCTAAGATATATTCGGCAGCTCTAGGCCCTAGCTGTCTGCGTCCTATTTATCAATCCAGGGAAGTTGATGGCAGCAAAGCTCTTCAGACCTAGGAGTAAGGCATTTGCCAAGCTGACAACTGGCATGGCTGCTTTCTTATTAGGCCCTTCTTTTGTATCTGTTTATAGGTCTACTTCCTCCATTAGACTATGCATTCCTCGACAGGAATCACCATTGAGCTGGGCAGTGAGCTTGGTTTATCCTCTGGCTTAGTGACTCCCAAATTTTAACCCTGCAATCTGTGTAAGTTTAAATAAATTCTAATTTAATCTTCACAACAACTCTGTGGAAGATTTATTCCTGTTGCAAACTCTCATATGTCTTAGACCTTTGGGCCCTTCACAAATATCTGTAATTACAATCAGCAAAATTGCCAGAAGGTTATTGTATTACCTTTAGAAATAGTCTTCAATAGAAGTCTTCAATACAATAGAAGGTTATTGTATTACCTTTCGAAATAGTTATCTATTACCATTAGAAACAGTCTTCAAGGCTGCACAAATCTGTAGGTGTACTTCCTGCAAAACTTGAGGACCTGGGCTCTTGCTGTGCTGCTTTTGTACATTTTAAGAAATTTTCTGTGGTCCAACACCCCTATTGCTGTCCACATGAAATACATCAGTGAGTCTCCATTTGAGCAAATCAGAGGCTCAGGTTTGTTTAAAATATCCTGAACTTTGAAAATGCAAAGGCCTTAGATACTCTCAAGACTGATAATAATACAGAATCCATCAAATAGATGGAGAACTGGTCTCAAAACACTAACTCAGAAGCCAAACAGGATGCTTTCAATACCAGAAAGTGAAGTGCCAAACTGGAGAAAGAAGGACAGAATGAGTTGGGTTGTTTGGGGCAATAGGATTCTGTCTGAGCTTTGCATAAATGTTCCTTGAACTTATTCCCTCTGGGCTGCTCTATCGTCTACCTGATCTTTACTGTTGTCTGTGTTTTTCTTCGAATTTTATATCTCCTCCTTCTTCTACCCCTGTCTGGTGCTGGTTCAGTTTGCCTATCTACAGGCATAGTTCCTATCTGGGGCTCTTCTCCATAATTATAGCTCTCACCTGGTACTGGTGACAAGCCATCTGTTGGGTGTCATTTTGCATGTTGGCTCCACTAACCCTACCCACAACACTGAACATGGTCTCTTCATAAACTTTTCAATCATCCCATTGGCTGCACCATGTGTTTCCTGCCAGGACACTGACTGATAGTTTAGCTCAGAGTGAGAGTATGGGGATGGAAGCAGAGATGTGAACTCCAAAGAAGGGACAGAACTCAGGCCCTTGTGAGCTGACAGGAGCTGGCTCTAGCCCACTCTTGACTGGATTCTATCCTTACACTGTTGTATGTCCATTCTGTTTCAGCCCTTGGATGACCCACCCTTTTTAAGGCCATTGTGATTACAGAAAAATTTTAATGTTGTATAAAAACATTAAAGACAAATACCAATGTGAGAGAGATTTTTATCTGGTAAATGAGATTGAGACCAATCTCTCGAGAGTTGGAGAAGAGGAAGTCTTGAACTTGTACTTCTATTGTGATATGAAATGCAACAGATTACTTCTTAGGACTCAAATAAGATCTATAATCTGAACTCCATAAAAGCAATGCAGAAGGCAAGAGGAATTTGGGGACTGTCTTAAGAGTAGAGAGAATAAGAAAAATTGGAAGCTGATTCTCAGAGCTTCAGTCATAGCTGCCAAATTCCTTGATGATAATATATTTAACTGGAGCCTCGAGTTAGTCCCACTGGTCACAATGCCACTCTGCAAGAGGTTTAAGGACAGTCCTTCCATGACATGAACACAATTTACATCTCAAATATAAGCATGGAAAGGTACTGCTTGCATTTTTTTCTCCTTAGTCTGAAAGCAATGAGACAAGTTGAACTGGGACAGAAAATGGCTTCGGTTCAAAGTCTCGACAGCATAGCTGCCAACCCACACTTTGCTTGGCTCGAGCTGGTGATATCATTTCCTCACTTTCATGCGCTCTAAAATTTACTCACAAATGCATGGGGAGAAAAAAATGTAAAAGGGGAAATGAATGAAGAAATTATACCCCCTCAGAGACAAAAGTAGATTGTACACTCTGTCTTCTCTGAGCCAATCTAAACACAGCTCTTTTCCATGCCAAACTTTCTTTACCAAGAAACACTGCCAGATGAGCTAATGAACAGATAGCCGAAGGCAGATTAAAATCAGAGCATTCATAAACTGACATTTTCAATTTCAGGTCTTTGGTTCTGGACTTCATTTTTTGCACAAAAATTTTTGTTTGGCTTGTTTTTAATTACCAGTCTGAATCTTCATGCCAACACTGGTTCCTGAAATTGGAACCTCTCATCTCACAAGAGCACACAATTATATTTCAGGGTTAAATCGGGTGGAAGAGCGAAGCTCCCAGATTGCTTTTCTCTAATTGAGACTAGACTAATTCCTAATGTTATTTGGAAATGTATGTTACATTCTGCATAGGTGTGTTTTAAATGTTTAAAGAAAATTCAGAGCAAAAATCTTTTAAAAGGCTTTTTAGAAGTGACATGATTGGAAAATATCAATCTAGTGCAAAACACCATTCACTTAATTAATCGAGCACTAGTAAGGAGTTATAAAAATTAAGTAAATTAGAAAAATGTTGCCGAAGAAACATTTTTTTTTTAAACTATTACAGGAATTTATGGAGAAATGAGAGAAGTCAGAGAAATGAACTTTTTTCATCTCTATCAGTGGTTCTGAACAAAAATGGAAAAGGCACCAGAAAGTTATGTATTAATAAAAAGAGTGAGAAAGACCAGAGAGATGGAAGGAAGGGGCAAGATAAGATCTATTCTGAAGTCATGTTGAACTTAGAAATTATTTTATGTGTGTTATGGGAGGGAGACATGTGGAGGGGCCAATAAAAGCCACCTGGTAAGTGGCAAATGGTAGAGGATGTAGAAAAAACAAATAGCTGTTACATTCATACCATATGCCAGACACTTTACTTAAACTGTCCCACTGGAATTTCATGATAATATTAGGATGTAGGTAATTATCCCCAATTTTATAGATGAGGAAATTGAGGCTCAGAGAGCTTAAGACACTTATCTAAGTTGATCCAATTAGTGAGAAACAAGAATTTCAAACTGAGGTCTGGTTCACTGCAAGCTTGTCCTTTTTTCACAGCCTACACGGAATCTAAAGCGAAAGTCAAGTGTGCAGGGAGGGGGCAGATTTCAGCCCTTTGCTGCTTTCTGGTTTTGTCACAGAAACACATTGACAACAGATAAGAGTCACTAATTTGGAGGTTGCCAAGCAAGGTATTGCTGTGATAATCTAGAAAATCTCACTGAGGCCTGTAACAGAGGGCACCATTGATTCACTTTGCCAGATAAATTCAGACACAAGTATTCTAAAGTATACAGGGATCAGCAGGATATAAGTATACAGGGATCAGCAGGATATGTGGCACAGAATGTGTTCCTTGTCAAGTATTCTATTTTTATGAGTGATTTCAGATGGTCCAAATGCTCAATCTGACAGCTTCTTAAAGAATAGATATATCCATGTCCATCAGCCACAAGAGGATAACAGTAATTTGACTGATCTTAGTTATTGAATTATAAGTCAAGTTATTTTGAGAAGCCTTGAGAAGAAGATAATGATTATTTTTGATATACAAAATTAAATACTGTGATGAAACTGCCCTTCTTAGTAAGGAAAATAAGAGAACATTCACATTCTAGTGAACATAGAGGCATAATGAATGAGCTAAATGGACAGCTAAATGGGACAGAGGCTTTCCAAATTTTAATCTACACGTGCTCTGTAAATTGTTATTGCTATAAGCTTCCATTTCTAATATCAACTATTTATCTATGAACTGTTTATGTATATATCTTCCAGAAATGTCACACTATGATATAAGTATTTAATTTTGAAATATATCTGTTACATACACACACGCATACACATACACACATGGAATTCACTCAGGAGGGTAGATTTGGAAAATCAAAATAATGGTGTTGCTCTAAGAGATATGTGTTCATATGTGTTGATATCGAAGCTAGCTGGGTGGACTCAGGAGAAAGGAAGAACTGGGAGAAGGTACCAGGAACCCCATTAGACATTCCTAGATTCAGGGGAGGTCCTTCCAGAGGAGGGTCAGTGGTAGACAGGGTGCTTATGAGAACAAAGGAGAGAAAATGTCAGTAGAAGCTTAGTCTTGTGTCTATCTAGAGCAGAAGGTAGGAGGGGTAGGGAGTGGGTCGCTCAAGTCTTGGATCATACTCATCTCATCCAGGTCTGGCTGGCAAAATGGAGGTGACACAAGTAATGTCAAAGAATTCTAGGTCAAGAACTATAACTTAATAAGGTGACCTAGTGCGGGAGGGAAGCAGCAATGATTAACCACTTTTCCCCCTCTGTAAGAATTAAATTAAAAGCCAGGATAGATTTAACCATGCCAGTGAAGTCATGAGTGAATTGAGCTTTGATGAAGGGGAAAGGAGACAGAGGAAAGTTAGATTCATTTTTGTACATGGTTTTGTTCCTATGGAAATATACATGCCTGGCAGAAGTCTTCTACCTATGATTATTGTTCAAATATTTTTGTTAAGGAGAGGTCTCTCTGTCAAAACTTTCCAAAGCAGGACACTATAGAGTTATTTTTGTGTTAAGAGACAAGATATTTTACTTTTTTATACAATGAGTCACACTCGCTAAAAAATATGATTCATCTACCCACTTGGGATTGTCATACAGAAGACAGTCCCTTCCCTCTGTAATCTAAAATGAATAAAAAGAAAAAAAAAACATAAAAATCCCACAGTTCCACACAGTAAAGATCCAAATACTTTAGAACAGCATTTCTTAAAGACTATAATTCACTATACTTTATCAAACAAATTACAGAGTAATGTTTGGCTTACTTCAAGGTTATATGTAAGTATATTATATTAATATAATATAAGTAATAAAGGACTTAATAAACTTCTCTCTTAATAGCTAAAAAAAAGTGAGATTTACTTGTATACTTGAGCTTCTGGAGGAACTACTATTAATAGCGGATTTGATTCCCGTTATCTGTTAATGCACCCATCCAAAATCAAAGTATCTTCTATAATCAAAATATATTGCATCTCATTGGATAAGACCCACTTTCCTACTTCTGAAACATATAGTGATAAAAGTTGGGGGGATCATTTTGTTTCACCAGAAGTTGTTAAAAAGCTCTTTTTCCAAAAAACTGACTTGATTAAATAATACTCTTCCTTCACTTTTGACTATATATTCAAACAGCCTATTACACAACTTAAAAGGGAAAATTTAATGAACTAATGAATGTAGCAAAGGATGAATATAAAGGCTCTAGGTTTTAAAATAGTATCAAATCCTTGTAATTTTTGAGTTCAGACATTTAAATACCTATTATTATTGTTTTATTAGGACTGTTTTCCACCAAATAGTAACAACGCAAACCTCTAAAGTGTATATAAGAGAGAAGCAGCTTAATATGATATGTATGTATGAGGTGTGACATAAAGATAAAAGCAAGAATTTGACCACAGAATCCCTAATTGGGAATCATTTTCCCTTGGAAAATTCTTACAAGATAATAGGAAAAAACTGTTTTAGAGAGAAAAAACAAAGGATAAAAAAGTGTTTCTCCAACAAGTTTTGGCATTGAATTGTTCCCAAGTGAAGACATTGTCATAGCGACCACCTAAATCTGTAATAGGCGGAAAACTAGAGTTCACCATCCAGTCACCTAAATCAAAGAGACCGCGGTCCCCTGGAATGCAGAGAATGTCAAAGCAATGTCAGGGAGGCTGACATTAATAAATGTTCTTCCCAATTAATCACTTTCTAATACCAAATGCCAGAGTCCCGGGTCACAAACTGCCTAAGCCAGCTTGGCCATTCAAAGTTGCCAGATCCTTCTGTAAATGATGACGACCTCTTACAATTAGAGTCAGATGGGCTACAAAAATTAAAGGAAGTTTTAGATGAAATTTTGCCTAAAGTACAATCATTTACTAGCAAACAGTCACACATGGGCTAATCGAGAGGCTTGAGGAAGTCTCTTCTCTGTCCCCCAGCTTTCCTACAGGAATCTTCCATGAAAGGAACTATATTTTGAGGTAAGAACAGCTCACTTTCTACTCAGGTAACATAGAATACTCTGTCAATTTTCTTTTTAAATCAACAGTTAAGCAGATAAAGTTTCAGTTTTTAACTTTCTCCAGTCACAAGGCAAACTACATGTGGAGAGAGATGTGCAATGTCATTTCAGTCTTACTTTGGAAACTGTCACTTCATATACCTGTGAATCAGCTATTCTAGGTGATATTTGCTTCCTCAAACTACAAGGTTTTATGGATGGCCACATAGCATCCTTATCCCATCATGAGTCTTAGCAGTCACAGTCATTGTATCAAACACCCACATATGCATTTCTAGTTATTTCTAATCAGCTTCAATACAACGAATAACATGATTCCATGAATCTGTTTCAAGGTCTTAACTTTCACTTGCTATTGACTGGTTGGAAACTCTAACTCTAAAATAAATGGTTTAAAAGGAATTCTTTTTCATGGAGTATTGCTAAAGGGATGATAATATAAAAATGCTTTTGTTCATGCTATGGCGGTGGCCATTGTTTCTGAAGGACTAATAAGACAGCAAGAATAAACTACAAAGTTCTTATCCACCCACTTTCACATGTCTCCATCAATATCTTCCAAAGCATGTTACAGAAACACTAGTCCTGCAAGAAGCCCCCCAAAAGGGTTTCAAATTCAAATATATTTGAGAAATGCCATTTACTATACATCCCATTTGGAAACTCACAAGGCTGTTTAGAACACAGTAAAGGCTTTGTGAAATCCTCCAGTAAAAAAAGAAAGTTTAACTTTTTAAAACCTAGTGTTTCTGAAATGCACTCTTTATTTAGATCTGTGTGATGCCAGAACAAGTTTTGAGAAGTGTTGGTATAAAATGCTCAAGCAGAACGAAGTTAAAGTTTCTACCTTAGGAGTTTCTATAACATGTCCCCCCAAAAATCATCTCTCTGTATAGAAACAGAAAATTTTCCCTGCGCTTCAGCTACAGCCTTCATGCTACAGTTGAAACACATTTTCTGTTGTTCATCCTTGATAGACGTAGACTAGCTGGCTGCCATTTTCCACATAAAAATCACTATAGATTTATAGAACTTTATTAAGCCATCTAACACCATCGTCTTGGCTCTAGGGAAGATAAGTGCTGAGAGCAGAAAGGTTTCTTGGCAGATCAGAGGCATGTTTAGATCATATCTGTGTTCAAAAGGCTAGTTCTTCCAAAGGTGGTGGGTGGTGAGAATAGAATGGAAGTGGAGAAAACCAAGCTCTTCCAGGCAGCTACTGGGTTTTATTCATGTTCGTTTTCCATAGTCGGTATATTGTTTGAAAGCAGTGAGTGGTCAATAAATTAAATATCTGATATTCTATCTTACTGTTTTCCATTAGGCTTTTCCTCTCCAAGTATACCATTCTATACCTACCCATTCCCTACAAAGTTATTCTGCTTGTCTCTAAATACTTTGGTGACTTTTAAGACCAGTTTCCATTTCCATTACACAGTTATATATGTGGCTATTGACTGTGACTGGTCATGCTATTCAGTCCCCTATTGCCTGTTGAGAGACATAGAAAGTATAGGAGCATCGAGAGTGCTATGAGACATTGCCCCCAATTCATTTGCCTTGACAAAGCATTCCCGAAAACCTTCCCATCCTCTGCAGTGGTTCTTTTGGTAAAACATGATCACAGATTATTCACTCATTCAACAAATACATATTGTTGCCATCTCTTTATAGTCTCTTTGAGCATCATGTTTATAGGTGATCTCTAGCAATCAATAACTTCTGTCTCTTTTGTATTTTCCAGGCAGTATTCTAGGTTCTTTGGAACACATCAGTTAGCAAAACATATACGCAAATCTCTGCTCTTTAAGAGGGAGAGAAAGAGAGAGAGAGAGAGAGAGAGAGAGAGAGAGAGAGAGAGAGAGAGAGAGAGAGAAAGAGAGAGAGAGAGAGCGCTGCAATACTTAGTAAGGGGTATCTGCCATATAAGATGGGCAAGAAGTGGGTTGCAATTCTAAACATGGTGATCAGGGTAGGCCTTGTTGAGAAGGTGGTAATTAAGCAAAGACTTGCAGGAGATGAAAGAGTCAGCCACAGAACTCATTTCTCAGTAGGAAATGAGCTCAGGAAGCAACAAGACAAGTAATGGGGTAGGGGTGGGAGTGCAGAACACGTAGAAGTTTCTAAGCCATTATAAAGGTTATGATTTTTACTTTGAGAGAAATAAGGAGCCACTGGAAGATTCTAAGCACGAGGGACAGACCCTGACTTACATTTTAAAAGACTCCTTCTGGTCACCGTGTTGAGAACAGAGTGGACCACTAGCACAAAGGCAGAAGCAGAGAGACCAGGTAGGCAGCTACGGCAATAATCCAGGTGAGAAATGGTGATGGCTTGGACCAGAAGGATAACAATGAAGTTGGAGAGAAGTTGTCAGATTCTAAATTTATTTTAAAAGTATAGTTGACAGGATCTATTGATGGATTTGATAAGAATGAAAGAGAGAGACAAAGAAGACACAAGGAAATCCCAAGAATTTTGGTTTGGGTAACTAGTAGAATGAACTGGGGTGAAAAAACAATGTCAGGGAAACAACGTGTACATTCAGGAGTTAAATTTTGGGATGCCAAATTTGAGACATCCATGTGTAAATTCATTTATGTGGCACTTTTATTCCTAAACAATCCCAGGTACCATATCTATTATTTTATTTATTCTTATTATGTTTCAGGTCAGAAAGAAGTTTGAAGACCTTATTATCAGCATACTGATGTGTAATAATGTAGATATAGAAACATTAAAGCTCATATTACATACAAACTTGCTTTCTTTCTAATACTCTATTTGCCTATTTAGCTAAAGCGTGTATAAAAATAAGGAATTTTAGGGTTTTTTATGGGGAGGTTGATTTTCTCCAGGTTGTATTTATCACACTTGCCATCAATTTATAGGCTCATTGGGTATTGTACTTATAGCAAACCACCTAAGAATTTGGCAATCAATCACTTCAGTCTCCTTTGTATTTTCCAATATAATAGGTAATTTCCAATGGACTTGTTTTAGCTGCTTTTATCTCTGAGAGTCCTAATTATATATTTCTTTGTTTTCTTAAAACAAAGATAGAAAAAGGTATGATCCTTTAAACAGAAATTTTATGTTCTTAATGAAAATAATAAGGACAGAATGGCTCCAGGAGTTACAAAAATTGTCTTTTGACCTTTTTAAGAGTTTAAAAACAATCAGAAGCATTGTAAGGCTAAGTGGTAATCAGTCGCTTTTATGAGAATATGAATCATAAAGTTAAAAGAAATAAAAAGTTAAAAATTAAGATTATCACTCAAAAGGTAGCAATTACTTTGAGTAAGAGCAAGTAGTAATATTGACTATGAAATCTTGCTGAGAATCATAAAGGATATAATCAAGAAATAAAGCTGTTACTGATGTTCGAAAACCCCTTTTTCCATTATGCAACTAATTCTTCCATTAATAAATTCAGTGAGTCTTCCAACTAAGGTATAAACACCAGCGGGGTAGGTAAACCATTTTCTTATTAAAAAATGTGACTTGTGAAAGTGTAATTGCCCTGTGAAGGCAAAGAATAAAACAAACTATTTAATGATATGGAAAACTCCTGCCAGGCCTAGACCAAAAGCCAAGCAGAGCACCCTAGGTACAACTGAATTGTACATTACATAGAAATGAAGAAGAAGGGTTTGCATAAGATTCAGATCCAGCATGATGAGAATGACTTCACAGGTGACATATGTATAATGGACAAAAAGGAATGTCTTGGGAGGACCCCACTCAAGGGCCTCTGATTTTCAGTTGCATTCCTAGTGTCTATTTTGTTCAAATACTCACCACTGAGTAGAATGGAGAAATCCAGCAATGATAGTAAATTTAAAAAACAACCAGAAAAGTGATTACTTTCTTATATCCTGCCTACTTTTGCTATGCTTTTAAATAACTTTAAATATGTTTATACTATGTTTATAGTTTTGAGTTTTAGGTGACAACTCTAATGTTCAATTGTAAATAAGTTAGTAATATGTGCCACTATTTTCTTTCTCTTGATAAACATTCTTTTCATTTTTTTAACTAACAGGGTAGTTTTGTTAGGATCCTGCCCCTCTGTTATACTTGAACGTACCTATTTCCAAATTCCAAAATATGCTAAACATTAAAAACTTGAAAATATGTTACTACCATTAGCTCTTAGGTCAAGAATTTAACTTGTTACTTAGGATGAGGTATAAAAGAAGGTTAGGAGGGCAGGATTAATCTTGAGTAGCATTAAAGCATGATCATGTAAAGCATGATTGTAAATTGAAATATATAGAACCAAAAAAAGCAGTCAACTGGATTATGTTTTTCTAAGTGGAAACAGGAGCCCTTATTGTGCTCCTGACATTATGCTGTGACAATTTCATGATGATGGTGATGATGAAAATGGCGATGATGATAACAAAGACTGTAAAGATAGCTGACAGGTACTCAGTGCTTCCCACATGCCAGTCACTGTGCCAAGTGTCTTCGGTGGCTTGCTTTGGTTCAACCTCCCAGTGACTCTACACTATGAGCAGGAACAAGCTAAATAAGGTGAGCTCACAGATGGTCTATGGCAGAACCTGGCCTCAGACTTTGCTCAGTGCCAATCATTCCACCCCACAGCCTCTCCTCCTCTTAGCCTCAGGACTCTTGATCTGAAACTTTGGGCAGCGCTTCTCCATGTGCACACCTGGACTGCCGCTAACATGGAGGGGTCTGGCCCCTACTTGAGGTTTGTGGTCATGAATTTAAAGTAGATGACCAAGTGGAATTAGGGTGACAGAACGTTAAGTCACAGTTTGTATCACATATAGCAAAGCAATGACATAAAAGTATGTGGGAAAAGCAGTGACAATGGATCTGTAAATCTGTTCCATTTTAGAGTACAGTGCGAAGCCAACTTCTCTATTTTCCAACATTGTGTCTGATGAAGTGGTAAGCTCATTTTAAAACTCTCATTGGAAAAATCATATAAATAAAAACCTCAGTTTTAGAGTATAGTCTAAGGTTAAAGTTGCCTACAGCTACTGACTAGAAAACTATGACCCAAGCAGCAGGATGTTATCAGCATAAGTAAAAAGATGGCAAGTAGAGAAGCCAGCTGAGCACAGTCAGAAGAGGCTGGGACAACTGGTCTAGCCAATTTGACACAGAGAGGCATCCCAGAGAATGGCTACTCCCACAGCACTCATGGTCATGGACAGATGAACGATGTCAAGATACCATTAAGACTTCTTCCATCAGTGATTGCAGTGGTCCTAAAGTAGGACAAACTGGGTGGGTTCTAATTGAGCTAGAAAAATGGGACCTATATTAGTATGTGGAGAATTTTTATGAATTGAGGATAGAAAAAGGATAGAGTACATGGAGTTTGCAAAGAATAAGGACTGAAAAGTGAAAAGTAGGCCAGAAATTTTTTTAAAAATCAACATTGGCAAATAGCCATTCATCATTAAAGATAATCTTCATTCCTCAAGTTCAATTTTATGTTACCATGTGGTATATTAAAACAACATGCTTATTTTATCAGGTTTTATAATGGCTATTCTGGAATTTAAAAGAGTTATTCCACAGTAATCTGCGTGCCACATAATAATTTAACCTACTATTTGGCTGAACAAAATGCAAAATAATTTCCAGAAATCCAAAAGCATGTTCGGTTCAACTGTATGGGTCTGTGGTAGCACAATGTTCTATATCAGGGGTCAGCTCATTTATGCTGCCATGGATGAGCTGAATAGTTGTGGTAGACTGTATGACCAGCAAGGCCTCAAATATTTACAATCTAGTTCTTTGCAAAAAAAAAAAAAAAAAAGTTTTCCATCTCCTGGTCTATCCCGTTGTACTGTATTTTTTCCCATAAGCTGCTCCAAGTCTTTTTTGGAAGGAGGTAAGAATGCCAATGACAAAATAATCATTTTCCAATAGTAGCTCTCACTCTAATCTTATCTCTGTGTTGAGATATGTGAGGGTTTTAAAGAAAGAGATCTAAGGTTGAAAAGCTGTCTGTCCATTAGAGAGCTGTCTTTTCTTTTACTCAGTATGTTTATGGGGGTTATGATTCAGACTTACTCAGAGGCTAATGAAGGCTAGGCTAAGAACAGGCACGACAATCCTGAGACAAAGCATCTCCCCTAAATGAGGTAATGCATTAGTTTCACCCCCATCCTCCCTCTCCACTTTCACCAAGTTTTCACTGGTGGTCACCTCCATTGGTCAGGCTGCAGATTCGTCCCCATGTAGACCCGAGAATTTGACTTGTTTTCCAGGGCCCAGAGATGTGGCCTATGATCTGTTTTGGTTTCAAGGGAATGGTGTGAAAGGCTGAATAGATAGATTGGGACAACACTGTGACACCCTAATAAAAATTAAAAAACCAAAACAAACAAACAAAAAAAACTCTGAAAGACCCATACTTGGGTAAAGTGACCGCCACTGACTCACGTTCATTCTCAAAAGACATCTCATTTTTGAGGTCATTGTTAGGAAAGCTGGGTATTATTAACTGCCTTCCTTTTCTCTTAGGTTTTATTATTACAAGTATGTCACAAGATTATAAAGGCTATAAAAATATCTTAAATTTTCAAGATGCAGTGTGAGAATATAACAAAGAGTCAATGACAAATAAATTATACTTAAATATAACTTAGTGGTGTTTCCTACGTAATACAGAAAAATCACATTAGAGGACACGGGAGAAGGACACCTATAAAGAATAGGACCAATGATATTAACTCCTCTAAACTATCCAAATTAGACTGACTACTTTCGTGATATATATCACCAGTTACTGTAAGTCAACAGTCTGACATACAGTCTGTGAGAGACATAAAGAAAACTCCAAGTGTGCTTTCGGCCTATGGTTCTTCTGGGGCATAAACATTCACTACTGATAAAAGAGAATGGAGTAATCAGACTTTATGGTTTAAATACTATATGTATTCCAACAGAGTCATTACACAAAGAGTTAAGAGAAAATAGTTCACTTTAAAATTCATTGTTAAAAAGTATTCACTCCAATAATAAATTTTTTAATTGTTCTCTATGTTATGTAATATAAACTCAGACACATACCTAGAGAATAAAGGATCTGAAAAGGAGGAAGAAATGAAGAGGCACAAAATAAGACAAATTCTACATTTAAATTCTCAAAGATGTTAAGGGAGTATTCTTGTGATAAATAATAAACTATACTTTGAGGTCTTGTTTCTCGTGCCTTGAAAATAGGACAAATTAGAAACAATTTCTAAATTATTTTTAGAGAAAGAAAACTTAGATTCCATGTCCTAGTTCTCCTGCTCAATCCTGGACGAAAGCTTATCGAAAGTCAAACGTCTGCTCTGAGTTGCTCACCTACAGGAGTACTTCATCTAGATGAAGAAGTGGCCTGGAAGAGCCTGCAATTTGTAATGGCATCTAACATAACTTACTTCTATAAAGAAAGAATTTGTTTCTGTTTTCAATAAGTGTAAAAATATATAAGAACAAATGTTCAAAGGAGCCTAGGATTCAGAAGGTGTGATTTGGGGAGGGGGTTACTGAGAGATAACACACCTGTTCTTTTATTACACATGTTGATGAATTCATAGCTTTTTAAAGTAATTTATTTAAATACTAATTAAAAAGTCAAATAAGGAAGAAGACGGCGAACTAGGCAAAAGCAGGGTTCTTCTCCTCCCAGGATTGCATTGAAATTACAACCAAATTATAGAATAATCGACGTGGAGATTCACCTGAAGTTCAGCTGATCATGACACCTACATCTGATAATATAAAGGTGCCACATCGAAGCCGGTAGGAGGGGCAAAATAATGAATCGGGCTGGATCAGCACTTGTGGGTGGTGGAGGATCACTGGGAGGGAGAGCGATGCTGCAGAGGTTCTCTTAAAGGAGAGGGGTGTCCTGGTCTCATCTGGGAGCTCTCCAGCACAGAGTCCCAGCCCAGGGAAGAGGAGATTCCAATAACTCCCACTGTCTGGGGAGCACAGGGGTCTGTGGGAACGCCCCTGATGGCAGCTGGTCTGTGATCTGGGTCTATAGTGGGAACGCCCAGGCACAGAAGTTGCAGCAAAACTGAGGCTGTATTGGTCGAACCGACCTGGTCTCCCTGAGATCCCATTTCACCCAAGCCACAAAATGCCTACAGCCCATTGACAAACAGCCTCTTGTGCCCTGCTTGGCTCTGGGTTTGAGCAGTTAGCGCAGGAAACAGACCTTGGCTAGCGCAGTAAGCGCATTTCAAAGAAAACAGTTGTGGACAGACCACTGCTGCCTGTACAAGCTGCAATATCTCTTAAGGGGATTGCAGAGGTCTGTATTGGCCTGACGGCCTTTGACTCTCTGAGCTCCTGGCCCATCCAGTACACAAAGTGCCCCCTGCACATTGATAGGCAGCTGCCTTTGCTCTGGGGTAGCACATTTAGGTTCAGGGTGGGCAGCAGTTAACCTTGTTATGAGTGGAAACTTGTACAGTGAGCCACAGAGACAGCGTGGGCATGTAAATTAACACTGCAGTGGCAGGGGAAAATTTACTCAATAGATCCAGAAGGCTCCCGGGGTTCTTGCACCACCCAATATGCACATCACCCAGGGGCTCATCCAGTTTCAGAGACTTACAGGCAAGTGACAGGCAGTATCAGGCCTTGAGGAGCACTGGTCCCTCTGCTAAACTGCCATAAGTCAGGGAAGGGGGATAATCGAGAGCTGCCTACAGCGTTGTGTCTTCTACTTACCTATAGATCCAGCACAGGCAACAACCATCTGCGGATCTCTTTTTAGTTCACACTGGGTAGCCCTGACCAATCAAAAGCAGCAGCTGACCTTGGCCTACCAGGGAGCCCCTCCCATGGGGCCACTAAACCAGTGCACCTGAAGGCTGGCACCAGACCACAACGGAGCAACTCCTGCCTAACCCCATTAGCGGTACACACAAAGGATGGTTGCAAGAAGTACACAAGTCTTCTAGGGCAAATTCCACTCAGTGGGATCAGCCCCCACACAACAGCTCTTACCCTGTAGTTATAGCCAATTTTCACAATTAGCCTGAGCATTAATCCCATCCACTGAGGTACTAAAAACAAGAAAGATTTGGCGACAACAAAAAATCACACACAACCCACACAAAGATCATGTCCAAAGCCCCAGCATAGGGGATCAAGGAGAGTGTGCCACTTGGCCACACAGGACACATTCTACATTAGGCCATCTGGCCAAGGCTGAGAGATGAAACAAATATTCCTAACACATATAAATGAACACAGAGAGGCTAATAAAATGAGAAAACAAAGAAACATGCCACGAATGAAACAACAGGAGAAAACTCCAGAAATAAGCTAAATGAAATGGAGGAAAGCAACCTACCGAGAGACAGAGTTCAAAATAATGATTATAAAATGCTCAATGAACTTAGGAGAAGAATGGATGAGCACAATGAGAACCTCAACAGAGAGACAGTAAGCATAAAAGAGGACACAGGAACCATAAAAAAGAACCAGATAAAAATGAAGAATAAAATAACTGAAATGAAGAATACACTAGAAGAATTCAACAGTAGATTGAATGAAGCAAAAGATAGAATCAGCAAACTGAAAGACAAGGTAGCAGAATATACCCAATCAGAACAACAAAAAAAGAATTTTAAAAAATGAGGATAGTTTAAGAGACCTCTGGGACAACATGAAGCATAACAATAACAATAGGAGTACCTGAAAAGAAGACAGTGAGAAAGGGATTGAGAATCTATTTTAAGAAATAATGACAGAAAACTTTCCTAATCTGTCAAAGGAATTAGACTTACAAGGTCAGGAAGCACAAAGAGTTCCAAACCACAGGAATTCAAACAGACCTACACCAAGACACATCATAATTAAAATGCCAAAGGTCAAAGACAAAGAGAGAATCTTAAAAGCAGCAAGAGAAAGGAAACTGGTTACTTACAAGGGTACCCTCATAAGAATGTCTGCTGACTTTTCAATGGAAACTTTGTAGGCCAGAAGGGAATGGCAAGAAGTATTTAAAGTTATGAAAAACAAGATTCTACAACCATGGATACTCTACCCAGCAAGGCTTTCGATTAAAATGGAAGGTGAGATAAAGAGCTTCCCAGAACGAAAAAAGCTTAAGGAATTCATCACCAACAAGGCAACATTACAAGAAACGTTAAAGGGTCTTCTGTAAAAAGAGAAGGAGTAAAAAAGAAAATGGAAAAAACAAATATGAATAATAAAATGGCAATAACAATGTACCTATCAGTGATCACTTTAAATGTAAATGGATTAAATGCTCCAATTAAAAGACACAGGGTAACCAAAAGGATAAGAAAATAAGACGCATGCAAAGGCTGTCTACAAGAGACCCACTTCAGATCAAGACACTCACAGACTGAAAGTAAAGGGATGGAAAAAGATATTTCACACAAATGGAAATGAAAAAGAAAAAAAGCTGGAGTAGCAATACTTATATCAGATAAAATAGACTTTAAAACAAAGGCTATCATAAGAGATACAAAAGGGCATTACATAATAATAAAGGGATAGAAAAATCAAGAGGACATAACCCTAATAAACATATACGCACCCAATACAGGAGCACCTATATACATAAAGCAATTATTGACCGACATAAAAGGAGAGATCAGTTGTAATACACTCATAGTGGGAGACTTTAACATCCCATTGACACCAATGGACAGATCTTCCAGGCAAAGAATCAACAAGGAAACAATGGGCCTAAAAGATAAACTACAATAGATGGACTTAATAGATATTTTCAGAGCATTTTACCCCAAAGCAGCAAAATATACATTCTTCTCAAGTGCACATGGAACATTTTCAGGATAGATCATGTTAGGACACAAATCAAGTCTCAATAAATTTAAGAAGATTAAAATCATATCAACTATCTTCTCCGATCATAATGGTATGAAAATAGATATCAACTACAAGAAAAAAAACTGGAAAATACATGAACACATGGAGGCTAAATAACATGCTACTAAACAATGAATGGGTTATTAATGATATCAAGAAAGAAATCAAAAGATACCTAAAAACAAATGAAAATGAAAACACAATGACTCAAAATTTATGGGACACAGCAAAAGCAGTCCTAAGAAGGAAATTCATAGCAATACAGGCCTACTTCAAGAAACAAGAAAAAGTTCAAATAAACAATCTAACCTTACAATTAAAAGAACTAGAAAAAGAACAGCAAACAAAGCCCAAAGTGAATAGAAAGAAGGAAATAATAAAGATCAGAGCAGAAATAAATGAAATAGAGTCTAGAAAAACAATACAAAAGATTAATGAAATCAAGAGCTGGTTCTTTGAAAGGATAAACAAAATTGACAGACCCTTAGCCAGTCTCATCAAATAAATAAAATCAGAAATGAAAGAGGAGAAATAACCACAGACTCCACAGAAATACAATGGATCATAAGAAAATACTATGAGCAATTACACACCAACAAATTGGACAATCTGGATAAAATGGGCACATTCCTAGAAACATACAATCTCCAAAGAATGAATCAAGAAGAAACAGAAAATCTGAACCAACCGATTACCACCAATGAAACAGAATCAGTAATCAAAAACCTCCCAAAAAACAAAAGTCCTGGACCAGATGGCTTCATAGGCAAATTTTACCAAATACTCAAAGAAGAATTATCACCTATTCTTCTCCAATCATTCCAAAAAATTCAAGAAGAGGGAAGGCTCCCTAACTCCTTTTATGAGGCCACCATTACCTTGATTCCAAAACCAGGAAAAGATCTTACAAAAAAAAGAAAATTATAGGCCAATATCTTATGAATATTGATGCAAAAATCCTCAACAAAATATTAGCAAACCAAATTCAGCAATACATTAAAAATATCATACACCATGACCAAGTTGGATTTATTCCTGGGATGCAAGGTTGGTTCAATATCTGCAAATTAATTAATGTGATACACCACATTAACAAGTCGAAAGATAAAAACCATATGATCATATCAATAGATGCATAAAAAGCATTTGACAAAATCCAGCATCCATTTATGATAAAAACTCTCAGCAAAGTGGGAATAGAGGAAACATATCTCAACATAATAAAAGCCATATATGACAAACCTACAGCTAACATCATACTCAATGGGACAAGGCTAAAAGCATTTTCTTTAAGATCAGGAACTAGACAAGGATGCCTACTTTCACCACTCCTCTTCAACATTGTATTGGAATTCTTAGCCATACCAATATGACAAGAAAGAGAAATAAAAGGCATCTGAATTAAAAAGGAAGAAGTAAAACTCATTATTTGCCAATGACATGATACTATACATAGAGAACCCTAAAGATTCCACCAAAACACTGTTAGAATCAATCAATG
>NW_011888863.1:4958236-4960750 GCF_000151845.1 Pteropus vampyrus
TTCCATTATTTGGCCATAAAAGAGAACAAAATCTCACCATTTGCGACAACATGAGTGGATCTGGAGAGTACTATGCTAAATGAAATAAGTAAGACTGAGAAAGCCAAATACTACATATGAGCTCATTTATTCTAAGTTGGATCTAAAGAATCAAATAAATAAACAAAACAAGAAACAGACTCACAGATAACAGAGAACCAACTGATGGTTGCCAGAGAAGAGGCGGGGTCGGGGGGTCCAGGTGAAAAAGTTAATTCCAAAGTAATCATGGAGACATAAAGTCTACCTTGGAGAATATACTCAATAATACTGTAACGACTATGTAGAGTGCCAGCTGGGTACCAGACTAATCGTGGAGATTATTGCATAAATTTTATTAATGTCTAACTACTATGTTGTACATCTAAAACTCATATAAAAGAACACTGAATGTCAACTGTCATTTAAAAAAATAATTAAATTGGGGAGGAAAAAGAAAACAAGAGGATTATAATTCTTGGCAAAAGAAAACAAGACACGCTACCTACCAGAGACTCACGTCAGATTGAAAGACATGTATGGACTGCAAATAAAGGGATGGGAAAAGATATTTCATGAAAAGGGAAGCAAAACAGCAGGGGTAGCAATATTTACATCAGACAAAACAGACATTCAAACAAAGGCAATAATAGATAAAAAAAGACATTGCATAATGATAAAGGGATCACTCCAAGAAGATACAACCCTTGTAAACATGATGTGCCCGACATAGGAGGACCTAAATAAAGCAACTATTGACCGACATACAGGGAGAGAGCGACCATAAGGCACTCACAGTGAGGGACTTTAATATCCTATTGACATCAATGGACTGATCTTCCAGACAGAAAAGCAACTAGAAAACAGTAGTATTCAATGACAAACTAGACCAGAGAGACTTAATTGATATCTTTAGAGCATTTCACCCCAAAGTAGCAGAATATACATTTTTATCAAACACAAATGGAACATTTTCCAGAAAAGACTACATGTGAGGCCACAAAAAAAGTCTCAGTAAATTGAAGAAGACTGAAATCACATTAAGCGTCTTCTCCAATTACAATGGTATGAAACTAGAAATCAATACAAGAAAAAAAAACAAACATGCACAAACAAATGGATGCCAAATAAGATGCTACTAAACAATGAATAGGTTAACAATAAGATCAAGGAAGAAATCAAAAGATACTTTGAACAAATGAAAACACAATGACCCCAAATCTACAAGACATACCAGTCTGAAGAGGGAAATTCATAGCAATACGGGCTTATCTCAGGAAACAAGAAATGTCTCAAAAACAATCTAACCTTATACTTAAAGGAATAGAAAAAGAAGAACAAACAAAGAACAGAAATACAATGAATCATTAATGAATATTTAGAACAATTGTAGGCCAACACATTCAACAACGAATTAATACCTATCCTCCTTAAACTATTTCGAAAAATTGAAGAAAGAGGAACTCTTCCAAACTCATTTTACAAAACAAGTATTGTCCTGATACCGACACCAAACAAACATCTTAGAAAAAAAGAAACCTACAGGCCAATATTCTTGATGAACATGCATGCAACATTTCTCAACAAAATATTGGCACACTGGATTCAACAAGACATTATAGGATTATACTCTATGACCAAGTGAGATCTATGGCAGGAATACAAGGATGGTTCAACATCCATTAACCAATCAATGTGATACATCAAAGAATGAAGGATAAAAATTGTATCTCAGAAAAAGCTCAACATCTTTGACCATCCTTTCATGATAGAAACTCTCAACAAAGTGGGTATAGAGGACATACCTTCACGTAATAAAGGCTATATATGACAAACCCTCAGCTTACATCTTTGATCGTGAAAAGTTGACTTTCCTCTAAGATCATGAACAAGACAAGTATGTCCACAATCACCACTTTTATTTAACATAGCACTGAGTCCTAGGCACAGCAGAAAACAAGAAATCGAAAGCCTCAAAATCAGAACAGAAAAAGTACAGCTACTATTTGCAGATGACGTGACACGACATATAGGATACCCTAAAGACTCCACTGCAAAAACTATCAGAACTGATCAGTGGATTCACTAATTTGCAGGATACAAAATCAATAGACAGAGATCTGTTGCATTTCTCTACACCAGTAAGAAACTATCAGAAGGAGAAATTAAAACAAGCCCATTTACAGTTGCATCAAAAAGCATAAAATACATAGAAATACATTTAAACCAGTGCAATCCCTGAACCCTGAAAACTGTAAGACACTGAAGACATTGAAGAGGATACAAATAAATGGAAGGATATACCATGCTCACCGATTGGAAGGATTAATATTGTTCAAACGTCCTGACCACCCAAAGCAATATACAGATTCAGTGCAATTCCTACAAAATAGCAATAGCCTTCTTCTCAGAACTAGAACAACTAATCCTAAAATTTATATGGAACCACAAAAGGCCCTGAATAACCAAGGAAACCTAAGGAAGAAAAGAAAGGAA
>NW_011888863.1:4960845-4965239 GCF_000151845.1 Pteropus vampyrus
AGAGAGAGAGAGAGAGAGAGAGAGAAAGAAAGAGGTATCACACTCCCGAATTTCAAACGACACGACAAAACTACAATCATCGAAATAGTATGGTAATGGCATAAATGGCATATCTCTCTATATTAATATCACAATGTAATAAAATAGCCCAAATAGTCCAGAATATCTCAATGTAATAAAACAGCCCAGAAATAAACCCACACCTATATGGTCCATCAATCTGACAAAGGAGACAAAAATATACAATGTATATTGTAAAGAGACGGTAAAGACAGTCTCTTCAATAAGAGATGTTGGGTAAACAGACAGACAGATGGCCAACAGACATATGAAAAGATGCTCAAGGTCACCAGTGAGACAAATGCAAATTAAAACCACAATGAGATATTACCTCACACCTGTCAGAATGGCTCTCATCATTAAATCAAAAAACAGCAAGTGTTGGCAAGGATACAGAGAAAAGGGAATCCTCATACATTGTTGGTGGGGTTGCAAATTGATACAGCCACTATGGAAAACAGTATGGAGTTTTCTCAAAAAATTTAAAATGGATATATCTTTTGACCTAGCAATTGTATTTCTGGGTATTTATCCAAAGAAACCAAAACAATAATTCATAAAGATCTATGCACTCCAATATTCATGACAGCACAATTTACAGTAGCCAAGATATGGAAGCAATCTAAATGCCCATCAATAGACAATTGGATAAAGAAATTAGGGTTCATATATACAATAGAATATTACTCAGTCATTAACAAAATAAAATCCTATCATTTGCAATGACATGGATGGACCTGGAGGTTATTATGCTGAGTGAAATAAGTCAGACAGAGAAAGAGAAATACCATATGATTTCACTTATATGAGGTATAAGGAATAAAAAGGACAAACTAATTAAAAACAGACTCACATATATAGTGGACAATTTGGTGACGAACAGAGGGGAGAGGGTTTGGGGGCTGAGAGAATGGGGTGAAGGGTTAAAGAAGTACAAATTAGTAGTTGATAGCTGGGCATGAGGATAGGGAACACAGCAGAGGGAATGCAGTTAGCATTAATATGATGGCTAAGAGGAGGGCCAGGGGAGGGAGGGAGCAATTGGGGGAATCATTTTATGAACAATATAGATGTCTAACCAATGTACTGTATACTTGAAACTAATTTAAATGAATTAATATATTTTTTAAAAAGTCAAATAAGTGTAAATACTATTATAACAGGGTAGATTATGTGCCCCTCTTCTGGAGCCCTGGTTGATAGCAAGAAAGGATGACAAAAGAAGATTTTGGTAAATTGGAGAAGAAACAGACTGTAAGTACGTATACTGCCTCAAAATTATGCCATCCCCAAAATATGGTTAATATTAGCAAAAGAAAAATTTGTATGTCTCATAGGTCCCTTATTGACTCTAAGCTGCCCTTTTCCTTCAATCCTCACCTCCTACCCTTTACCAACACACACAGAAACATCTAAACTCTTTAAAAAACCTGATTTCTTTAATCTCCTTCCTTTCCATAGCCTGGCCTTATCAATAAAGAAAATCATACAAAACCACCTAACTGTCAACAAAGCCAGAGGCCAAGTAGAAGTATGGCAGGAAAGGGGAAAGAAAGACCTAGGCATAATCCTACACACACACACACACACACACACACACACACACACACACACTCATATCTTTGACATCATTTCATTTGGCTTTACCCTCGATCCACTCTGCTCCAGCTATGCTAGCACATCTGCTTCCTTGCTGTCCTGTGAACATTCTACTACTTTCCTGACACAGGGCTTTGGCACCTGCTTTCCTTCTACTTGAAGTGCTCTTGCCCAAATAGCTACATGGGTCACCCCTTCACTTCCTTCAGGTCTCTGTTCAAAAGACACCTTATCTGTGAAATCAGCCTTCTTCACAGCCCTTATCAACACGACATATAACAACATATTTTAAGATATGCTCCATGCAGACAAGACTTTCATTTTGCTCACTACTTAAATCCTAGGAACTAGTAGGCACTCAATCAATAATAAGAATATTAAAGAAAAAGAAATAGTGATGCTAAAGAGACCATATTCTCCCATGAACATAAGCTAGAGTGGCTTTTGTATGACTGAGAATCAATCAAAGATGAAAATAATAGAAATATTTTCCATGACTCCCTGGACTCTATGTCTATACATGTTTATCCAATATATAATTGTATAGCCTCACTATCACAAAAGTTGAGGACATAGCCAGGGATTATAAAATAATTTCAATCAAACACCTACCGATACAGCACACACATCACTTGGAAATTTTCTAGGTGGACAGAGCTGTGTTTGTTTTGCTGACATTATTACAAACACTTCATCCATTATTCTTTTCTTAGCATAGAAGAATGTCCATAAGTAGGGCCTTTATTTTTATAAAAGTTTGATCCTACTGTTTATTGTCTTGGAGTCATAGTGCTTAAGATCTTGTCCTTAGTAACTAATCATCACATTAAAAAATAGGATTACCTCCACTTTGAGAGGCTACTAACTAGCAGGAGAATCTGAATTTTAAGATCCGATTCCTATCCTCCTGTAGGGTATAAGTAGATCAAGAATAGAGGCCAGGCCACAAAAATATGAGCTAGACACCAAACCTCTGTCTCCAAACTCTAAAAGAAGAAAATGTAGAAAGTGCAAGTGGGCTCCAAGAATTGCCAAAGGCTTTAATTAACGTTTGCAAAGAATTTTCAAGATGAAAGCCACCACAGAAGAGCTAAATCTTAACTATCACTGCAACTGGAATGATTTGCTAATTTTTTTCATGATTTAAAGTAATTTTGAAACAAATTCCATGACAGAAAAAGATGAACTCCCAAAGAAGGAGTTTCCAGTCATTCATCATGTTATCAAAGACAATGAGAGGGCCAAGGCCCCCTTCTGTGCAGGGTCTACTGCCATCATGAAAGTACATATTTGACACATCTGACCAATATGACAGCCTGTGGGGACTCGGCATCAATTAGTTGGGAGAGAGTCAAGGAATATCCTTACTAACATGCCGATCCAGCACTCCACTACATTTGCTCTTGCAGATCCATTACAATACAGCGGGCATGCCAAAACATAATCTAAGGCCAAATTCTAATAAAACCAACTTCATACTGGCCCCTAAACATTTAATACTCTCATACTGGTATTGAGTATGATCCTTTTATAAGCTCTAGACATAATTCACTTGAAAAAAATTCTTCATACTAAAATCTAATTGAACAAACTTTTTATAGTTTATTCATTTAAATAATATATATTGAGCGGCAAACAATAAAATTTAAATCAATATTGAATGTGACAAGTTCCTGATCTTAGAAATATAGCAGTGAACAAAACAGAAAAAAATCTCTATCCTAATGGGACTTATATTTTAGGTGAAGAAAATAGACATTATATAAAATAACCAAATTATATAGCATTTTAGAAACTGGAAGTATAGTGAAGAAAAGTTAAAAAGTGAAAGGGAGGTAAGTGGAGTGGGGGGGTGTAATTGTATTTTATTCAGGGTTATTATAGTGGGCTTACCAAGAAGGTGAAATGTGTCAGGTGTGCATAACTAATTGGCATGTTCGAGTTTCCTGAGGATGGTTATGCAGTTCATCTTTTGTAAAATTTATTTATGAAAAGATTAAAAAGAGGATTACTTTGAAATAAGGTGTTTAGGGAAAAGAATAGTTTGTTTGTTTGTTTCAAAAAGTGGTGCAGAGACAACTGAATACCCACATATAAAATAAAAAAGTTGGATTCCTACCTCATTCCATATACAAAAATTAACTTAAAATGAATCAATGACCTAAATATAAGAGCTAAAACTATAAAACTCTTAAATGAAAACACAGTCACAAATCTTCATGACTTTGGATTTGGCAATGGATTCTTACATTTGACACCAAAAGCACTGTATAACAAAAGAAAAAAAAACAGATAAATTCAATTTCATAAAATTAAAAACTTTTGTACAGCAGAGGACATTATGAAGGACATGAAAAGAACATCTAAAGAATGGGAGAAAATGTTTGCCAATCATCTATCTGTTAGGAGTTTAACATTCTGAAAATATAAAGTATTCTTACAACTCAACACCAAAAAGACAAACAACCCAATTAAAAAATGTGCAAAAGACTTGAATTGACATTTCTCCAAAGAAGATATACAGATGGCCATTAAGCACATGAAAGATGATCAATGTCACAGATCATTAAGGAATGCAAATCAACACTACAATGAGATAACTCTTCACAGCCATTAGGATGGCTTTAATCAAAATAATGAAAGATCACAAATGTTGGAAAAGATGTAGAGAAATAAGAACCCTTGTACATTCTTGGTGGGAATGTACAATAGCACAGCCACTTTGGAAAATGGTT
>NW_011888863.1:4966490-4973592 GCF_000151845.1 Pteropus vampyrus
ACAAATGTTGGAAAAGATGTAGAGAAATAAGAACCCTTGTACATTCTTGGTGGGAATGTACAATAGCACAGCCACTTTGGAAAATGGTTCCTCAAAAAGTTAAATATAGAATTACCATATGACTCAGCAATTTCACTCTTATGTATATACCTAAGCAAAATGAAAACATGCCCACATAGAAACTTGTACATGAATGTGTATAGTAGCACAAAAGGTGAAATAGACAATAGGTGAAAAAAATCTAAATGGTAATCAAAGGATGAATGGATAAATAAGTTTTGGTATATACATCTGATGGAATATTATTCAGCCATAAAAAGGAATAAAGTATTGATACATGCTACAACTTGGATGAACTTTAAAAGTATTATGCTAAGTGACAGAAATCAGACACAAAATGTCAAATGTTGTTGAGTTCCTTTTGTGTAATATATCCAGAAAGGCAAATCCACTGAGACAGAAAGCAGACTAGAGGTCCCCTAGGGACTGGGGACGAGAGAGTCAGGAGTAATATTTAATGGGTATGGGTGTTTTATGAGGTGATGAAAATCTTTGATATTAGAGAGAGCTGGTAGTTACACAACATAGGAATATATTATGCACCACTAAACCGTACACTTTCAAATGGTTAATTGTATGTTATGTGAATTTTACCTTAATGAAGAAAAACAGATTTAGTCATTCAAAAAAATTTTTTCATCAAATTGTCAGGATCACATATTGTGTTTTATATTCAAATTTCAGTTCTATTCATTCTGCCTTTAATCTATTTGTGAAACTGTAATCTTTTTAAAACATAGTTTTATTGAGATACATTCACATACAATAGAATTCACCCATTTACATGTACATTTTAATGAATTTTGGTAAATGTATGTAGTTCAGCAACACCACTGCAATTGAATTTTAAAAAGCACTCAACACCCCAACAAGTTCCCTCAAGTCTCCTTACAGTCCCTTACAGTCAATCTCCATTCCCACATATTTTCTGTCTTTTCATATATTCTGCCTTTTCTCGAGTTTTGTATAAATGAAAGAATACAGGATATAGTCATATTTCTGGCTTCTCTCACTTAATACAGTATGTTTGAGGTTCATTCATGTTGTTTTATGTTTCAGTAGTTTGTTTCTGTACATTTCTGAATAATTTAGTATATTAAGTTTACAAGTTTAGGTCATTAGATAGTTTCCATTTTTTAGGTATCATAAATAAAGCTTTTATGGATATTTATACACAGGCTTTTGTGTGGACATAAGTTTCCACCTCTCTTCAGTAGCTACTAAAGAAAGTAGAGGAGTAGAATTGCTTGTTTTTATGTTTAACTTTTTAAGAAACTGTCAAATTTTTCCAAAGTGGCTGAGTCATTTTTCGCTCCCACCAGCCATGTACGCAGGTTCCAATTGTTCATATTCTGGCCAAAACTTAATATTGCGAACTTTTAAATTACAGTTATTCTAGTGATTACGTAGTGATAGCTCTTTGTGAATTAAATTTTTAACTTCTCTAAGGATTAATGATGCTGAGCATATTTTTGTGTTATTAACCCTTGTATATCTTCTTTTATAAAGTGTCTATTTGAATCTTTTGCCCATTTTTAAAGAGCTACTTGTCTTATTTTGAGTTTTAAGAGCTCTTTAAATATCCCAGATACGAGTCCTTTATAGATATATGTTTTGCAGATATTTTCTTCCAATTTGTTGCTGACCTCTTGATTTAATTAACATTATTTTTGGATGAGAACAATTTTTAATTCTGATGATGTCTAACTCACCGACTTTTTCTTTTATAGTCTGCACTTTATGTGCCCTATCTAAGAAATCTTTGCTTAACCCAAGTTCAAAAAGATTTTTCTCCTATTTCTTTTAGAATTGTGGCATTATTTAATTCTTTTGTTTAGAACTATGATCCACTTAGAATTAATTTCTAAGTGTACTGTTTGGGTTAATGCTCACATTTTTTCCTTACAGATATACAGATATCCCATTATTTAAATACATTTCCCCATTGAATTATTTCAAGAACTTTGTCAAAAATTATTGATCATGTAAATGTGAGTTTAGATCCAGACTTTAAATTCCATTTTCTAGTGACTATTTTTTTCCCCCCTGAGATTGGGTCACATTCTCCTGTTCTTTACATGTCCAGTAATCTGATTAAAAGCTAGGCATTGTATATGTCATATATTGTAATGACTCTGTATTCTATTTCGTTCTTTTGAAATTCACTGGTTTTCCTGTTTTACCATCTGATAAACTTGCTTGGTCTCAAACTGAAAAGCTTGTTTCTCTGTAGAGAGCCAAAAGTTTTATTCAGCTCTCTCTCTCTCTCTCTCTCTCTCTCTCTCTTTTTTTTCCTTTTGCCTGGATCTCTGAGGGATCTCTCTTGTGCCTGCATAGCTTTGTGATCAGCCAATGATTTCAGCACAGTTTACACATAGACAGTTCAAGCCAGTGAAGCTTCTGCTTTCTGCCACCCAAACTGTGTATGGGTTGAGACATCACTTAAATTTGTAGCAAATAAGTAAGTCTCCCAGACTTTCCATTTGCTTGTGCTCCCTAGGGGAGTACCATGTGAACATGATATGTAGCAGTAAAGATCATATTATCTCAGCCCTTCTATAGCTCTTTGCTTCCAACATCTCCCCCTTAAATTTCTAGCTGCTCTGGTACTTTCCCAAACCAAATAAGCTACCTCTAGCCAGTAAACCTGTGGGTTTTTAATACCAGATGGGCCTGGGGGAGGGATGAGAATACCCTCAGGTGAGAGTATCTTACCCAGTGCAGCAGTAGTTTTTCATAAGTAAACATTTTCAAGTTCTTTGTTATCTTTGATCATTTGTGAAATGGTTGCATTCAATGATTTGTCTAGTTTTATTCCTTTTTGTTTTTTTGAGACTCACCCAACCAACTGAGGCAGGCAATAATTAGTAGAAGTAGACTCTTAAGCACTTATGAATATATTATCATTATCTCGTGTATTGTTACATGAAATCAAACATATTACTTCAAAAATTAACCAATCACAGCAGGAAAAGCACATTTTTCTTGCTTACAAACATTAAATTTCAGATTCAATTTCTACAGGTTTGCTAGAAACAGTAAACAAAAGCATATAATTAAGGTGACTGTGGTCTGTTAACCCCACTAAGGTCTTTAAAATACACATTAGGTCCCAGCAAAATTTTAAACACATAAAGTTTTTAGACGAAAGAGTAGATTCAGTTTAGAACCAGACCTCTTGTTGGAAAAAGAAAAGCATTATTAAGTATGGAGTATGTCTCTTCAAATGCAGAGGGTTCATTTTAATTTTAAGAAAGTTACCTTGAAGGCTGCTAAACAATGAAGGCTCAGTAAGGTCATCACAACTGCCAGAAGGATGGTGGCTAAATTCCGCACATCCCATACGGTCTCTACCAGAGGAATACTGCCGACCTGCCAGTCATAGCTCAGGGTTACAGGGGCGAGCAGAAGCCACATGTTGAAGGCCAAGAGGTAGGAATAGGTAAGGAACCTACAAAGGGAAGAAGAATTGCTGAAACATAATTCAAGATCCATGACATTTTGGAAACATTATTCACTCTGTTTCAATTAAACAGCATTTCCATACTGTTAATATTAACTCATAGGAAAAGACAAGGTAAGACGGAACACCATGTATGTTTTTAGTCATTAAATTGATAATTTTGGAATATATCTAAAAGTTCTAGTCATGGTGGTACATGCTAGCCTTTCAATGGTGAACAAGACCTAGTTTCTATGACATATACTTTAAAATGATCATACAAATGAATACATTACAACCTGACATAAGTGCTATGAAGGAAAAGTTTGATAAAGGTATAACAGAAATATTACCATCTTGGGTATGATTTCCTGGGTAAGAGACATTTGAATTGTCCCTTTTTAATACGATCCAGAATCCTGTAGTAGATATGAAAATATTTAATCATTTTTACAACAGACTGATTACCATTTTATAGCAGACTGAACAATACTGAATTATTAAAAAAAATCAAAATATCTATGGTAGGGAGATAAAGTCTCTTATTTATAAATGAAGAAATGAGCCTTCAAGAGAAGGCAACTATAGCTAGCTGTCCTTGCTAATAGTAATAGTCTGATGGACCTAAGAAGGACAATAATGGAAACGAAAATAAGAGAAATAACGTTCTATTTTCTGGCTGTGTCTAGGCACTAAGGTGAAGTGAATGGCACTCTAATGGACTCCCTTTGTTTCAGGGTAGAGAAAACTGAATTTATTTAAATTTTTTCAGTCAATACAAATTCATTAAGTAGTTCCAGACCCTGGAGAATTTCAGAACTCTCAACACATAACATACTCTATCTCAACCTCTGCACCAGGAGACAACCAAACCCTAGCATAGTTCCTAGGAACATAAGGTCATATTCCTAGGATGCCCCAGCTCACCATCCTCTCCCCCATTAAAACGCCTGCCTGAGAAAGCTCATCCCTGTCAGAATTTATTGTTTGTTCTAGCTAATACCTGAGGAGTAGCTCCTGACCTCCCTTTCTTAGAGCATTTACTTCATAGATCTTACAATTGTGACTATGTATCTCTTACAATTCAGAAGTGTCTTTCTCAAGGACCTGAGAGCCATTGCATTAAAAAGTACTCATCAGGAAGGATAGGGCATGTCTCCCAGTCTCTGTGGTAAAACAGAATCCTAATTTCAATACTGCCAGCCTGCAGACTCAGCCAGCCTAATCACATTTACACTGACCCGCTCTTTGTAATTTTTTTACTTCTCTGACTCTGTTGAGCCCCATTTTACCCCCTTCTCTTATTCTCCCTTTAAAATGTCCAATAACCACTGCACAAATCAGAATGACGCTCAACTCTTTCCCCTACTGTCAGTACTTACTGAATAAAATCTATTTTCACTGCTTTAAATAATGTCCAGCTGTGTTTACCTTTGATACCTTATGTGAGATTAAACAGAATAATTAGATACATTCTTTGTCCTCAAAGAATGTACAATCCACTAGTGAAAATAAGAGATACAGAACTAAAGAAGCACAATAAGATGAGCACAGTTAGAGTGCAGAATGTAAAGAAAAGTTCTCACTTGTTTGTCAGATTCTTTTAGAGGGATTCTTGGCTTGGCAAAGAGGTTAGATGAGAGAACCTCTAAGTTCCTTTCCAATGTGATGAGTCAAATCACCTTGAATTCCTCTCAGCAAGCGGGTACTAGTTTGGAACATTCTTCCCAGATCTTTCCAACTGATCTCCATCTCTTTCTTTCTATTCTTTCAAGGTTAGCAATGGAAAAATCATTAACAATGATCAAGTGAGGCTCAAGGATGGGGATTAATCATTGGCCTGACTCTCAAACCCGAAAGAGAAATAGGTTCAAAGAGTGGAGATATTTCAATGGTGTTTCTCAATACTCTCCTCTCTGTTGTTATTTTAAATAAAATTTAATGTACCAATAATGTAGTATATACTGAAATCTTGATGAAATCCAAGCTTTGTTATTTAACAAAAATTAAAACAAAAAGAATTGCCATATCTCTTGTAGGCTTGGGTCTGAGAAATGTCTCAGGAGAATGCAAACTCCATAGAAAGGTGGTTGGGTCACTTTGGGCTCTTTTTTCTCACAGAGCTTCTAAGCTGATGCTACCAACTTAGCCCAACAAGATTCTCTGTGTCTTAGCTTTGGAGAAGAAGGCCGAACTGTCAAACTTAGCAGGAAAATCACACAGCTCTGTGGCTCAGTGACACTCCAAGTCTTAAAAATTACTTTTAAAAATACTAGCTATAAAAATATCATAGCTATAAGCAATGATTATAAATGGCACTAAAATGATGATAAATGGCAGCTAAAATTATTAGGTGAAAAGCAATGGAGTACTTTTTAATGGATGGATGAGGCTAAATCAAATGCCTAGAACTTACTGATCAATTTTAATATCACAGAAAGAGAGACCAACAGCCAGATGTCCTCCTGATGGATATACATAGCACCACCTATGAAATAGTTTTGCCAAAAAAAAAATTTAACTAGAATAGGGTCAAGTTCTTCAATATTAGTTTATCTCAAACATGGAAAACACCGAAATATGCTAATTCCACAGGGGTGCAATGTGGAAAATGCAGAATATTGCAAATTCCAAAGAACAGATGATGGCAGTTTCTTCAACAAATGAGGAGGGGGGAGAGACAGAGGCAGGGAGGGTGGTAGAAAGAAGAGGGTACCTATATATTAAAAGAGACCTAAAGGAATATCAAACAAAGTGCAGATTTTGTTTAGATGCTAATTCAGACAACTATTAAATATAACCACTTATGAGACAGAAAAATTAAAATGTTGATTGGATATATGATAATAGAAAATCATTGTTAATTTTTAAAGTGTGATAATCATATTGTGGTTATATTTTTAAAGATCTTCATCTTTTAGAAATAGATACTAAAACATATGCATATGAAATGAGATGATGTCTGTGATTTGCTTCAAAAATGGTGGACTGGAAACAAGGGAGAAGAAGTAGGTGGGGATATGAATGAAAGAAGATTGGCCACAAGTTATAATTGTTGAAACTGGATATGAGTTTGGAGAGGTTCTTTATGCTATTTTCTCTACTTTCGTACATGTTTGATATTTTCCATAATAAAAACTATTTGTAGTGGAAAATAGTGGAAAAGGCAACAGAATTGCAATAAGAATACTTTCTTATGTCTAGCTGCATCTTGACCATGGAACAGCTGCAAATGCTATGCTGAAATCTTCATTTTATTTTTTAAATGCCAGTTTTTTATTTTTTCCATACCATATATACATAATTTTTTTAACATTTTATTTTTTATTTTCCCTCTCCATCCTCTCCCCTCCCTTCTGGTACAAAATCTATATGTTAATATTAAGCTCACATTTTGGTCTTGCTATGCAAGTTGTCCTCAGTTTCATATATATACACACACACACACACACACACACACACACACACACACACACAAATATACATATATGTAAACATATAAAGCTAACATTTTATTTTTTATTTTCCCTCTCCATCCTCTCCCCTCCCTTCTGGTACAAAATCTATATGTTAATATTAAGCTCACATTTTGGTCTTGCT
>NW_011888863.1:4973642-5002117 GCF_000151845.1 Pteropus vampyrus
TCCATCCTCTCCCCTCCCTTCTGGTACAAAATCTATATGTTAATATTAAGCTCACATTTTGGTCTTGCTATGCAAGTTGTCCTCAGTTTCATATACACACACACACACACACACACACACACACACACACACACACACACATACATATATGTATATATATATTTGTAACACCATACTGATGAAAAAGCAAATATAAGGAATGATATTTTTTTTAAAGTTACAATTTCAATGTAATTATTGAGATTTTTTTAATGCTCATTGTGACTTTTTACAGATTGTAACCCAAATAAGTTAAAGAAGTAAAGTAAACCATACACTAAAAGCAACTTCCCCTTCCTATAACACTAGGAAAGTCAAAACTATTAACTTATTCCAAGACTACTAACTCACTTCTTTAAATACATGTGTATTATCTACATAACTCGAGACATCACCTACCTTCTGGTGCATATGAATTCAGGTTAATGTTGCTACTAAACTCTTTAAGTACTACTTGAAATACTGAAAGAGCATTGGAAAATTTTTGCAAATTTAAACATAAAGAAGCCTTGGAATGATGCCAAATGCTAATTACATTTTAGGGGCTTAGTTGAGCCAGCTGTAATCGGCAACTACAGTATTTCTTTTTAACTCATTGACGATGAATTACATTTCAAATTCATCATCTTGTTTATTTCTGCTAAAATTTCAGAAATGAAATAATATGTTGAACATCTCTGCCCTTCTGGGTTCTCTTTCTTTAAAGCAGGAACAAAACCAAAATGAATTGTTTAACAATTTTCTACCATGAAATCTGCTAACAGGGGAAAGCCACTAGAATATCTTGTCAATGAAATCAAATATATAGCATAGGAAGCCAGGAATTCAGCTTAAATGATTTAGTCATGTATTTTCATCGATAAGCCAGGAAACACAAAAAAGGGAAAAGGAAGAAGAGGCTGTGGGGGGAATTATGCATCATATGGCACCTAATGAAACTGGGTGGCTCTTTAAATCTAAATCTTCATTTTTATAAAAAAAAAATAGAGTGTTTTAAGTGCAAAAATATACATAGATTTTGTCCTTTGCCTTTGAGAAACACTTTTTTGGTGAAGAAATAAGGTAAGACCAACACATTTCTTTGTTCTAGAAAGATGCCTAAGATAGGTACATATGAAAATGTCACTACTACAAGCAGAAATATACAGCACTTGCTTTTTTTATATAAAATTGTTACTGCTCAAAGGTTCCTTCACCAAAAAAAAATTCTTCACTTTTTCATAAAAACAGGATATTGAGTTGACTGTGTTTACATTGTCTCCTCTTGGAAAAGGCATTGGCTAAACTGTCAGTGTACCAGCCTCAGTGTAAACTCCTTTTACCAGCCTCAGCAGAGCGACCCACCCGATTCTGCCTTTACCCACTAGTTTTGGTGACCTGTCCTGCCCCTCCTTAGGCTATCCTCTATTTTTGACTCCTGAATTACCACTGATGCTTTGAAATGGTCTCCATAGTCTCTCTGTGCCCCAGCAATAATGAAAGGTCTTTTCCAGGCATAACCTGCTTATATCATCACTAGCACCTTCTCTTCTTGCCTATCACCTTCCCCAGGACTAGCCAAAGAAAGCTACTTCCTATACCACCCTTCTCCTAAAGCAAGAAATCCTTGCTAGAATTCAATAATGGTACTGTGTACTTTTCTAGGTACTGAAGCGTAATAAGATCTAGTCTCCTACCCACTAGAAGGGCATTTTCACAGTAATGGTAGTGAGAACACATACACACATTATACAGTTGGATGAAAGTAAAATATAAACATCAAATTTCAATGAAGTTCTAAGAAATAATAGATTGATGAAGATGGAGGATTAAGGGATGACACCCTAGAATCTATGCAGAATTTCAACAGGTGGAAATATGAGAGAGAGAGTCCAAGCTGGGCCCCCAAATAAAAACGGCTTCAAATTATAAATGAACATGACCCTTTCTGAGAACAGTGAAGAATATGTATGGGTCATATTAGAGTACAGGATTTAAAATGTGTAATATAAAAAAATTTTAAATGACTCTTGCTAAAATGTCTAAAATGAAAAATACCATGTCAAATGTTGATGAGGATGTGGAGAAACTGGAACTGCGAAACACTACCATAAATTGATTAAAACACTTTGGAGATCTGCGAGCAGTTTCATGAAAGCATAATAAATGCATACTTCATGACCTAGCAATTCTACTTCGAAGTTTATACTCAATAGCATTGCATACCTATGTTCACCATTTACAGCATTGTTCATAGCAGCACTATTCTTAACAGTTCAAAACTGAGACAACCCAGATGTGCATCTACAATAAAATGAATACATACATTGTAGTATATCCATTCAGTAGAAGTCTATTCAGTAACAAGAATGAATGCAACATGGATAAATGACACAATGTGGAACAAAAACAGAAGACATAAGAGAAAAGAAAATCAAAGAAAACCATCTAAAAACAAGGACGGGGTGACTGGAAGCAGGACCTGACCACCAGGACACAGAGAGGGAGCTGAAAGCCACGAAGCAATCTCAATTGACTGGCTGGTGTAGAAAATGGTCTACTGTCCTCATCCTTTTGCACCTTCAAAGCAACAGAGTAGAAGGTGCCAGACAGGTGCTGTGGCCCTCCCAGGGGCATTCCAGGGCCATGGCCTTTCAGTGCCAATGAACACTTGCTACTTTGGCACCTGGGGGTAGAGATGGCAAGATCACTTCCAAACACTTAGGAAAAGAAATCCAAATGACTCTTTAGCCAGCTTCTCATTTGCATTTTGTTTTTGAAGTTCTTCTGGACGATAAAAACCGTTGGTCTAAGCAAACCATCTCAAGTAAAGCCAGGGTTATTTATAAAATTTCTGTAAGAATCTGAAGTCATGAAAGCAAGAGTAAAACCAGGCTTCTTAGTAAAACCAAGCAGCTACAGAAAAGAAGGCAGCACCCGCTCTTTGGGCCTAAGGCCTTCTTCACAGCTGTCCCGCTTCTCTTAGAAGTGGCTCCATTCTCCTCTCTGCTCTGGGGCTTCTCTTCAGGATTTGCATAACTGAGGCTGGACCATGGCCATCAGGGCTGCCCCAGCTTCTCCCTTTCCCTTGTCTTCACACACCTGTCACTCTAGTCTTCACTGCCAATTTGCTCACTCACAAGTTTCAAGTTCCTGACAGCAGCACCTTATTGGCTCACCTCATCTTCTGGAATCAATGAACTCCAACTCCTGATCCTTCAGCTCCCAATGTAGATGTCTTTTCTTCTGACAACTTCCCTGTTGCAGCCTTCCCACTAGACCAGGCTGGTGTCCCTCCTATGAACTCCCACAGCCCCGAGGCTTTCACACTGCCCTCTAACTGCTTGTTACTGTGCCTGTCTCCCCACCAAAACACAAGCTCTTGGGGGACAGGGCTGTGTCTTGTGTATAATTACTTCCTCAGCACCTAGCTCTTTAAATGGATGGATTTTATGGATTTTAAGAGATTAATCTCATATTAAAATAATGCCTAAAAATCCAGAAATATTTGAATTTTGAATTTTATACTTTTATTTTGGTTTGAAGCAACTATATATTTTTCTGCAGTTCAATGAAAGAGAACTGCTAGGTTCTCAGTTGTCCAGGCATGGAGCTGAAGGGCACAGACTGAAGATTTCACTTTTGTGTAGCTTCTCTCAGCACCTAGTACCATGCCAGCTTGTGGCACACCATCAGATAGTGAAGAATGTCTGAGTAGAGGTGCTCCCCCTCACGTGTCACAGAAGCACCATTATAAAGCTATGCCAGGCTTATTTTTTCTTATTTTGCATTAAACTCCAATGAATATAGTTTAAATGAGAACTCTTGTTACCATGGATAAACTATAAAAAGAATCTGAAATGTCATTAAGTCTCCCTGCCCTTTTTAATGCACCATTAATACTGTTATCTTTTTAACAGAGATAGTGTCGTCCAAGTAGAAGAAATAAATTTCAACATATAAGACTGTCAGTAACAACTTCTTACCCATATAGCTTTTAAAAAGCAAATAACACCTTCTGCTAAGCAAATATTTGATTCATTTCTTATCTAAGGTCTGTTTCTCTCTATAAAGCATTTCACATCTTCATTTCAAAGCAACATGCTTTCCCTCATGGAGCTTTAGCTTCCACTAGGCAAACACGCACTGACTGCTTACTATGCATCAGGCATAGGTTTCCACATTTCCACACAAGAATCCTGTTGCTATACTAATGAACTACATCCAAGGACACTAAAAACTCTTAAAACATGTCCAGTATTTTCTAGCTCACAAAGTATTTGCATATAAGGATTATCTGATCTCAAAGCAATCTCTATGAAGTAGGTATTACTCTCATTTTCGCAGTAAGGGAAATAGCCTTAAGGAGGCTATGACTTGTTCAGTGTTCCACCACAAGCCCGCAGCAGAGCTTGCACACAGGACAGGGTTTTCTGGCTCCACACACAATTCTCCACTGCATAACACAGTCTTCTACTGGCACTTATTAACGTAGAAAACTGAAAGGAAATATAATGGATCAAATACTGATATTTCATGCAGAAGTACCGGCCTGAGACCCCAACTTATTCTTTGAACAGTGCAATTCTGATGTACTTGAGAATTTACATTAAAAAAAAAAAAAAAAAAAAAACTTCAGTTTTTAATTAAAGCAGGACTGACAGAAACTTAACACCAGTGTGTAATCTTCTGTACAGCACAATAAACAGATGATTGCACTGATTAAAATGTATGTTAGAGCACCACACAGCAAGAAATAGAATCCTTAAATAAAAGGCTTGGGCTTGGCATTTTATTCATTATGAAAAGCAATTTTTGCCTTTCTGTTTCAATGTTGGCAAAAAATTTAAGACTTGCTTTTCATTTTTATCAGCTTCTCAGGGATTTAAGGTTATAATAGAAACACAGAATGTAGAGTTAAAGAATTATAGTTTTCTTTGAGAAGTAAATTATCAATAATTGATTCAGACCAACATTTTCCAACAACTGATCCCAAGTCTAGAGACAGAATTTGCTCCCTCCACAAACTCTCTCTTCTAACTCCCTCCACTTTCCCTCATTCCCAGAGTCCAAGACAAATTAGACAAATTACTATTACACAGTGTCACTTCAGTTGGGAAAACTATACTCATGGACCTTGATAATCTCTTTCATTCTTTCTTACTATTCAATAAACATAATACAAAATCCATAATGGGGACAACAGCCCCCTTGTAGAGAGCTCTTCAGCCACAGAGGACACAGTTTTAACCTGAAGATTTCAAAAAAGGTGACACATACTGCCCTCCAAATATACTTAGGTTGCTGGTCAAATAAAGATTTTCTCACTCATCTTTGTGATCTTTTCAATCAGAATTTCTGAGACATGAAAAAGGAAATCTTTATTTTTAACATTCTTTCCTAGGTGACTCTGATATTCACTCTAGTTTGGTAACCACTGCTGTAAAAATCAGAATAACTTCAGTTTCATTTCAAAGAAACACACATATGGAAGACCTAACACAAGGCTCTGCTAGTTGCTAAAGCAAGACCAGAACAGTTCATTTTGCACGAATCTCTTTAAACACACCACACATTTTTTTAAAAGAATGATTTAAATTTTAAGCCTATTAGTTGAGAGTTTATTATGAGATAGCCCCCATATTAGGAGCTTTAAGAACTGTGAATATTAGAAACACAAAGTACCCTAAGGTTTTTTGCTCATTTAAAACTATCAACTGAAAATGGAAAGACAAAAAAAGAAGCTTCTTTAGAAGGAAGATGTTGAGTTCCATCTTAATATTGTTTCACATCATAGATGTTTTCCTACAAAGTAATACAAGCCTTTGTCTGTATTTCGAACATCAGAACAGATCGACCCACTTCAGCAAATACATGCTACCTGCTTATCCAAGACCACATCTCATGAAAAAAACATGATGCTGATAGGAGGACTCTATATTCTTTCACTGTAAATCCTATTTTATCTATTTCCTAGATTTGAAAAAATAACCATTTTTAATATTATAAAAGCAATACCTCTTCCATCAAGTATATACTGCTTTACATTCTGTCCCCTTCAAATCTTGTAAGACGGAAAACCAATTACTAGGCAGCAGAGAGGGGCTTTAACAGTGAAAACATCATGTTATCTCTTCTGCAGGCTCCAGCCCTATGTAGAAGCCATACTTAAGTTGGGCTTTTGTTTTTATTTTTAATTCAATATTTGCAAGATTGAATGTCAAAGTATTACATTTCTAAAAAGACATATAAACAGATGAGTAAATCCTATGCTAAATGACAATTCTCTGACAGGACAAGTTGCACATAAATCTATTCCATAACTTCTCAAATGCAAGTCCACTGAAACCACAGAAGCAGAATCTTTGGGCATTGGAATCCAGAATTCTGTTTGGCTTAGACAGTTGGGCCCGGGGGAACTTGCTTGTCAAGGAAACTTGTGCAATTAAAATTCATCTCTCTAAATTCTAATTACACTTTTCTTCTCAAGGCAAACATAGAAACATTGACAATTCAATGTCATGTCATTCAATTGATCCACACAATCTTAATAACAGGTTGGAAAGTTATTGAGCAGTCATATAGAATTACTGACAGATAATACAACCTAAATGTTTGAATTAAAATAAAAAGGTAAAAGATTAAAGGCCTGTTACCAGTGTATCCTGAATAATGCTCACCCCGCAAAATTTGTATCGATCTACTTTTGTGATTTGACATATCCAATGGTCAAGAATAAGAAGTCAAATTCTAAATGGGCTTCTAAACTGCTGTTAAGAAAAACTGTATCAAAACACAATTTAAAAATATTAAAAGCATAATCTTCATACAAATACACAGTGAAAACTAAAGGTTTATATAACTTATTAATAAGAGAACCAGAAACTTGACAAAGCCAGTGAAACTGTGAGAGAATTTGAATGAAGCGAAGCTTTCTTAGATATAACAACAAAAGCGCAAGCAACAATAAAAAAATTAATTGGACTTTACTAAAACTAAAAACTTCTGTGCTTTAAAGGACACCATCAAAAAAAAAAAAAAAGAAACAACACACAGAAAGGTAGAAAATGTTTACAAATCATATATTTAATAAGGGACGTATCTAGAACATATAAAGAACTGTTACAATGCAATAATAAAATGACAAATAATCCAATTAAAAACTGGACAAAGAATCTGAATAGACATATCTCCAAAGAAGATACAGAAATGGCCAATATGCACATGAAAAGATATTCAACATCATTAGCCATCAGGTAAATGTAAATCAAAACCACAATGAGACACCATTTCACACATACTCATATGGCTATAATTAAAACAAATAAACAAACAAGATTGTCAGAAAGACAAGTGTTGGTGAGGATGTAGAGAAAATGGAACCATCATACACTGCTGGTAGAAATGTAAAATGGTGCAGCTACTTTGGTAAACAGTCTGGCAGTTAGTTCCTCAAAAAAGTCAAATATAGAGTTAACATATATGACCTGGCAGTTTTAGTCCTAGGTACATATACAAGAGAAATGAAAACACACATTCAGACAAAAACTTGTCCATAAATGTTCATAGCAGCATTATTGATGATAGCCAAAAAGTGGAAACAACCCAAATGTCCATCAACAGATGAATGGAAGAACAAAAGTGGTATAACCACACAAAGGCATACTACCGGGGAATAAAAAAGAGCAAGTATTGACATATGCTACGACATGAATGAATTTTGAACACATTATGCTAAGTAAAAGAAGGCAGTCAACAAAAGACCACATATTATATGATTCCACTTATACGACATGCTCAGAATAGGTAACGTTATAGTGACAAAGAGAGGATCAATAATTGCTTAGGGCTCAGGGACTGGGGTGAAATGGGGAGTGACTGATAATGCATGTAAGGTTTCTTTTTCGGGTGATGAAAATGTTCTAGAATTGATTGTGGTAATGGTTGCACAACTCTGTGAGTATACTAAAAACCACTGAATTGTACACTTTAATAAGTGAACTATATGGCATGCAAATTATACCTCAACGAATATGTTATTTTTTATATATATGTACAGAGAATATACATAAAAAATAAATTAATATATACGTATATAAATATATAAATTTAATTTGAAAAAACTGGGGTTTTCATAGTTATTAAAAAGAGAATGAGATTGGCAAATTAGATATAAATTTGTTCTATGACCTGCAAGGCAAAGAAGCTGTAACATTTGAAGTTTTATTTTCTACTAGAGAAAAAAGAAATAATCACACTTACCTTAAATCTATGTTAAATTCTAAGTTGACAGACTTGTAAAGTATAGTAAATGTAAATTACAAGTCAACCAAAGTTACATTCTGCTAGGTTTGTTAGAAAGCGCCCTACATTACAGTGAACGTCATATAATCAACTATCTTTTGTCTTAGTCCCACATCTTAGATAATTTTTCTTAACAAAAGTTTCTCATGAGCATAACATAATGATTTTGTACCTCAGTTTTGTTAAACAGAAAATGACTGGGTATTTCATCCTAGCTAAACACATGGAAATACATAATGTAAAAGAGAAGAAATTTCAGAACTAAAGTCACAAGAAATCATATGAAACAAAGAGATACTTGGCCAAGCTATGCTTAAAAGCTATTAGGATTTTTTAAACTACATGTATTTAATAACTACAGCAATTATTAAAGGGAGAGAAAGCTAATCTGAAAACTCTCACTGATAAAGAATAATTTATTATACATACTTTAAAAGAAGATATGGTACTTGCAAGACAGAAGCAAAGATGCTATAAAAACTGTCTGAAGTTTGTAAATCCAGTAAAAGAGATAAAACATTAATGAGACAGAGTGACATAGCTGAATGATAAACCTATGATTAATAAAGACAGACTCAAAGAAGCAACCAAATCATAGATAAATTGCACAGCTGATGAGAAAGAAAGAAAAAAAACAACAGAACTAGGAAAGAAACCAAGGAAATCGAATTTAAGAATCACCAGTGTACTAGAGGTCAAATAATTATGCAAAGAGAGTAGAAACCTTACTCAGGAAAGGAATTAAAGACAATTTTTTGGATGCTCAAAAGAGTCTATTATAATGCAGCTACTTTAGAGGAATGCGAAAAACCATTTATAACTACTGTCACTGAAATGTCCCTGGGTATCTATGTACTTTAAATATGAAATACGGGAATAAAAATATTTTTTAAATAAAAGATAGGAAGAATATAAAGGTGTAATGGGATATTCTATTCTATCATTTTATATTGATGGAATTGCCTGAGAATAGTCACTTAGATTGGCTTATAGCAGAAAATCCTGGCTTTAACGTGTACCACTCCTCTGAAAAAGTACACATATGCCCTGGAATTGAAAGGAAGAACCCAGCAAATGACTGGTCCAAAGTCCTAATTTTGCTGGAGGTTCCCTCAAAGAATTTTCTGCAGCCACCAGCAGGGATAACAACGCAACCTAACTCACCCGGCAGCTAAGAAGCTACAGAGAAGAGAGCAAGGAGTCAGAGACCAAAGGCCCTTGTCCTCACACTAAGGGCTTTGAGGCAGGCACTTGTTTACAGATGACAAATGTGAATGAAATAATTGGTTAGGGAGTTGAGAGTAGTCTGTTCTTCTCACCCATCTGTCTCTTTTGACTTTGCATCTTGGCAGCCCAGGGAACAGGCTGCATCTAACTATAAAGATTAAGAACGAATGCTCACATTCAGGAGACAAGAAAGCCTGGAGGGGAACCAATCCAAAGCTAAAGGAAGTGGAGCCATTAAGCAAGAGCAGGATCTGGCAAAGCTGGTTTTTCTCTTAAAAGCAGAAAGTAGCTATTTAAGGAGCTACAGAAACCAAAACCGTTTATCAATGAGCTAAAAATGTCCAGAAAAAGGGCCCTGGAGATGTTGAAAGCCAGCAAAAGATACCTATAAAGGACAAGGAGATTGCAGCATTAACAAAAAGCTAAGTTAGAGATGTTGAGCTTAACTAAATGATTAATTAAGCAACTTTTTGAAAAATATAGGCTATAAGCAACAATTTGTAAGGCTCTAGATTGTCTCAAAGGGATAAGCCAACACTAGGGGTTGGATGCCATATGATTTCCGAAGGCATATCAAGATTTTTTTTAATACACATTTTGCTGTAAGTAATGAAAACAATTGTGACATAATACCTATTATAAAAATGAGTTAATCAAATGGGAAGCTATCCTTTTTGAATGGAAAACAGTCTTTAAAGAAAGGAAGAAAAGACTAGGAACAATAAAGAAAAATACACAAGGCAAAAAAAGTAAAAATCTATCAATTAAAACATATAAGGTAAATGAGTGAAATAAAGCAAAGATTACTGCCTGGCATAAAAACAAAATCCAACAATCTATTGTCTCTAAGAGACACAAGTAAACCACAATATAAATGAGCTGTAAATCAAGGTTTAATTAAAGATTTACATGTCTTTGCAAACTCAAAAAAGTGAAGGTTACTATTATGAAAATGATATATGATAAACACATAATAAACTATGAAAATTTAAGTACAGTGCATGTTGATATTTATCCTGAAGAAAACATATTAAAATTGTCAAATGTAATTATATCTGAAAGCCTCAGCAGCACATCACAGCAGACTGAATAGATAAGGAATTAAAAACCTTCTCAATGAACCAGATCCACTGATCAACATCGCTTCATGATCCAATATCTCTAAAACTCTTAAGGACAAATGGTAAGATACAAGTAGCTTTATCTTAGCAAAAATTGTTTTTCATTTCTGTTTGCCACTTTCAACCTCTCCACTGATTTTATTCTTACAAATAGTTATGATGTCCAATCCACCTCATTGTAACTTTCTGCAAATTGTTCTGTAACATTTGCCATGTAGGCCACCGAATAGATATTATTGATGATAAGTGCTCAGTAAAATGCTTATTGAATAAATAAATATATATCAGTATGAGAACAATACCAATAGTACTGACAAAACAGCACCATTAGTCGAAAAGATTTCCAAATGTATGAATAGAAATTTTTTTCTCCCATACCCCAAATAGGACACAATCCCCTTCTTTTTTCTTTTTTTAAATTTTTAAATTTTTTTATGGTGACGTTGGTTAACAAAATCCAATGTTTCAGTTGTACACTTTACTTCCTTTCTTTAAAATACAAAGGAAGCCAATCATTTAAGATTACTTAAAACAATCTAATAAATACCAAATAAAGTTTAAGCAATGTATTTCTACTGACCTTGTAAGAATGTAAGGCGAAAATGAAGCTGGATTATCTTGCTCTGAAAAGAGGGGCATTGATCCTCCCATTATCCACAGACGGAAGTATAAAATGACAATCACCTTCAAGAAAAAGAAGATTTGGTAAGAAAATCATCACTTGTTGGGGATAAGCCCCGTCTTTTCTGGAGGATATTTCCAGATGCTTTACAAATATTTTGTTTTACAAACACTTTCTCTAGTGAGCATTTCTATAAAATTCTAACATTCAAGATGAGTTGGAAAGGTGAAAATAGCTGGGAGAGAGAAGAATAAACAGTGAAGGTGATGAAACAGTGACAAATTCTTAACAACACAGCTGTCATTCACTGTGCTAACAGCTTTCCAGCTCACCTGAGGCCTCACAATCCTAGAGGTAAATGAGAAAGCCCAGGCTTAGAGGTCATTTGCCCAGAATCCTCCCACAGCTAGTAAACAGCAAGATCCAGGAGTTGAACTCATGCCATTCATTGGTCTCTAACACCCAATTTCTTAACTATTCCACTCACAAAGCCCTGTGAAAATTAATTTAAAATATGATAGATAATACTGCTGTGTCTTGAATGAATACATTTGGAAATGCTCCAACCCTTGAATGCTCTAAAGTAGAACACTTATGAAAGATTATTTCAAAAACCCTAGGGAAGGTTTTTTGTGTTATCCAATGAAAGTTTTTCACTAACTGGTGCTATCATGTTGCAAATACACTGGGGAATTTTTTAGAGAAATGTTTTGCCCCTTTTGATGAAATTGTCCAGTCAAGTTACCCTATTCATTCAATTTTTCCATACTCATCTTCTTCCATAAACATGTTTTAGTGTTGAGAAAAAAATCACATTAATTATTAACATTACAATTCAAAGACATTTTTCTAAGTTTCCTATCAAAATGTATTATAAATTTTGACAGGAAATTTAAGAGAAACAACTATAGCATAAGAGACCTGTCTCTTAATCTCCTTGAATAGAACCATCCAACTACATAAAAAGATGATTAACGTGACAGTCACCAAAGATGGCCACCAAGAATTTCTACCCTCTTTGTATGCACATTTTGCTTTTCCTATTAGGAAATTGAGTCAACTGCCTCACCCTTTAAATCTGGGTTGGTCTTGTGACTTGCATCAACCAACAGAATGTGGTAGAAGGTACACTGTGTCTGCTCTAGGCCTAACCCTTCAGAGGCCCTGCAATTTTAGGTTTGTTCTTGTAGAACCCTGCTGCCATGTTATAAAGAAGTTCTGGCTGTCCTGCTAGAGAGGGTGGCCACAGAAAGAGGACCTAGAGGATGAGTTACCAGACAGAGACCACGTAGCCCATCTGATAGTTGCATGACTTTGCTCAAATAACCCCAGCCAAAACTCATAGTGAGCAGAACCATCCAAGTAGATGCCACCCAAACTAAAGCGGTTAGGACAGGTATATGGTGGTGGTTGTTTTAAGGCACTGCACTTTGGGGTAGTTTGTTATGCAGTAATAGATAGCTGAAACAATCAGGTTTGCGATGCTGAGACAACTCAGCATCAGCACTTTGAAAGAAACTCATAAAATACTATAGTTCACACTATCTGTGTCATTGAGTTCAAATATCCCTAGAATGCTTTCACACATACCTTCTATTGCTTTGTAACATTTACGGCATGTTAACACTTTGATCCTAAGATCAAGGTGTAGGAATCTATTGCTGATTCTATTAAATAATCTGGATCATGACTTTGAGCCAAGTTAAAGTGAAACATCCCTTATCAGATATTTCAAAAGCATATATGTACTTACATAACTTATAACCAAGGTGGCCCTTTTGAAGAATGGCCTCATGGTAAGCAGGAAATTTCTATTATTGCTTGCTGTCAGATACCTGAAACAGGAAAGAAAAAATAAAATCTTAAATAAGTGTCAGAGTCTACCACCATTAACTTCTCCTTTCAATGTGCATATGCTGTAGGCTCTGAAAAGGGCTGGAAAAAGACCAAAGCTAGCAGTGTGGCTTCTGGAGACAGACCACCTAGATTTCAGCCTCCCGCCTCTGCTGCTTGCTGTCTGAAAGACTTTGGGCAAGTTTCTTAACATCTTTGCAGAGCTCATTTTCTCACTTATAAAAAAGGAGTAATAATAGTATATACTTCACAGAAAAGTTGTGAGGATTAATGAGATAATATATGGAACAGAACCTAGCACCGTTAGCTATAAATGTTGCTATCCCATCTAATCCCAAATAATCAGGCTTTCTGGTAACTTTATGGTTATACTTGTCATACTCGATGACCTTAAACAAGATAGGAGTTCATTAACCTACTTAATGTGAGAGGTACAAAATATCTCACCAATGTCTTACCCCTAAAAACAAAAGATGCCAAGACTGTGTGCGGTTAAGTAATTTATCCAAGGTAAACCAGTGGTGGGATCAGAACTTACCCATACGCAGTGGATAATTTTCTCACCTGCCTATAGCCTTCAGAACCAAACTAAGTTATAAGAATGTTAACTTCTAGTGGGTCAAAAACTTGTGTGGACCCTGAATCTTCCACAGAGCACTCACTACTACAAAGTGGGAACTCCATATACCCATATATAAAACATGTGATTGGCTGGTTTTAAAAATGACAATGAAAGGGAAGCTAGAAGGGGCTATTATTAAACCCCAAGCAAAACCTTAAATGAGTCATTTTCACCTATCTGCAAATTTCTATATTTTAAAGTACAAAATGAAAGAAAAAAGTCAAATTGAATCATATAATCCAGCAAGCATTTCCTACTCATTTTTATTTCCCCTACCCTGTTGATTTTACTCTTTTAAATCCAATTTCTCCTCAAAGGATTTCTCCCCAGAATCTCTTAAAATTTTCATTTAAATGAAGTCTCCTTACACGACAGTAATTTTCTATAGAACAGAGATCCTTTTGTAAGACCTGAGTGGGTTCGCATCACAAAGAAATGCCGACCTTGACAATTGCTTACAAAATATATGAGGTTCTTCTGTTTTGTTAACAGTTAACATAGCTGACAGTGTCACTCAAAGGCAGGTCCTCTTCCTTCTTGCTTCCCTTTTCCTCTTCCCATTTACAATCAGCTGAAGATCTGACCTTTTAAGTACTTAATGACTGGAGAAAAAGAAGTAAGCCCTCTGCCCTCTCTTTCACCAAAAAAAAAAACAAACAAAAAAAAAAACCCAAACACTACAGAGAGTCAGCCTTTAGCAATTTCTGGACTAGATCCATCTCCAAGCACTACATTTCAATTCTTCCTTCTCCCTTAGCTCTCAAAAGGGAACTTGGCAAGGCGGAAGGACAAGAATACTGTCAACTCTCACAATGCAGGTGCATCACTAATGTTCCAAAATAGGCTTAAGGAAGTCCACCACAAGACTGTACACAAGACTTTGTCTGTTTGCATCTGCGTATTTTTCTGAGGCAAAGTCCTTGGCTTTGATTTTCAGGATTAACGGTATTTGACTCCAAAAAGATTAAAGCACTGCTAAGCATGTTCTTTCAGCTCTGCCTTTACTTTGACTATCATTTTTAGGGTAACTCAACAAAGACCAACCCTGGATATTTCTGCTATTCCTTGATGTAAGAGAAATGGCTGCAAGAAGGGGAATGGCAACGTGGCAAGAAAAAGGTGCTGGAGTGGGCTGGAGTCGTAATACGTCTGAATAAAGCAGTGCTTCTTGAGTTGGTCTGCTTTTGAAAGCTTCATTTCTCAGGTTACCTCTGTTGCTGGTTTATTTTAACACCGTGTAAAAATCAGAAGTGGTTTCCTTTCCATAAAGCAACAAACCACAGTGTTTAGGATTTTTTAATGTTAAGCTTAGGTAAATTCATATTTCGTTTCACTGCAAGCTCACTATGATGGTTATTTCAGCAAGTTATATTTATAAAGTGTCCCTTTGTTTAGAAATTCTTCCTCCATGAGAAATTCCATTTTCTAAGAAGTTAAGATCCTTTAGGTACCAAATAATTTATTCTTAAAATGTATTATACCGAAGCAATGAAAGCCTAGAATGACATGGAGCAGTGGCTGAAAAAAAATGACCTATTTTAAAGACTTCTGTTTTTAAAGACCTTCTATTTTTCTATTGTTCACCAATATTAAATGAGAAAATAAGCCAAAATGATACAGCCTGCTTTTTTGGTAAATACAAGGTCAGCGCTCCCTAAGGGCTAAATTCTCTGTATCCCTTCCTCTTCTCCCACAACAAAATTGGATGATGGAATTTTACCCATTAATCCATGATGTATGTATGCTCTGTGAAGTAGAACCAAATACAACAAACAATAATATTATTAACAATAATATTAAAAATAGAAACAATTAATATGTGCATGATGCAACTCTAAGTGATTATATTGTAGTAATTTATTTACCACTTACAATTCTGTGAGGACATTATAATTTCTTTTTTACAGAGGAGGAAACAAAACACTAAAGCAATAATTTATTATATAAGATTTCCTCAGCTATTCATTTCGATCACAAGCCCAAGTATCTGAAAGTGACTTACAAGGCACTATGCAAATTCCATCGCCAATAATTTTCAGTTTCAGCAAAAGTCTCCATGATTTTTCCTGCTAAGCCAGAGAAAACCCCAACAACAAAACCAAACTTCTGAGTAAACCACTAGGATGGGAATCAAGGGTCCAGTGTTCTATTCTCATTTGTTACATGACTTGGAACAAGTCTACAGGAGATCTGTTTTTCCCCTTATCCATGAGAGCTGGACTAAATAGTTTCATAGTTCCTTTTAGGTCTAAACTATTGGTATCTTTGGATGTTTCACCAAGTGATGACATCATAAATGACAACTGAAAAAATACAGAGAGAAACCTACTAAAATTTTAAAAAGAAATGTCAAGGGAGTAGTTAATCCCCCCCTTGAACAGATCCTTCATAATTTGCAATTGTATATAAAAAATAGATTTAAAAAATTTCTTCTAATTTATTCTTTTGAGGTAACATTGGCTTATAACATTGTATAAGTTTCAGCTGTACAACATTACAAATCAATATCTGTATGTACTACATTATGCTCACCAACAAAAGTCTAGTTTTCTTCTGTCATCATACAATTGAGCTCCTTTACCTGTTTTGCTTTCCCACCACCCTCTTTCCCCTCCACTAACCACCAATCTGATGTCTGCCTCTATAAGTTTGTTTTTGTTCTGTTTGTTTGTTTTATTTTTTTGTTTTTATATTCCACATGAATGAATGAAATCATATATGGTATTTGTCTCTTTCCACCTGCCTTACTTCAATTAGCATAACCTCAAGGTCCTTCCATGTTGTCACAATAAAAAATTTTTTTTTAACATAAGTTTGAGGTGTTAAGAAAAAACAACAGACCCAAATTGGAGTTACTTGTGCAAAGCCCACATCACCAAACCAGGACTTGGTACTACCTAACTTTACGGTTTCCACCTCTCCCAGGAGTAGAATCTTAAATCAATCAATCTGGAATTCTCTGGTCAGCACTAGTGAGGTAATCCACCTGACCGGCTCCTGCTGTCCCCTAAAAGGTGACCTTGCCACAAACAATCCACTCTTTGCTAGTAACTTCCTTGTCCTGCCCCTTTCTGCATATAAAAGTCTTTCATTTTGTACAGGTCCTAGGAGCTCCTTTCTATTTGCTAAATGGGATGCTGCCTGACTTTTATAATTAAATAAAAGCAATAAGATTTTTAAATTTACTGTTGGATTTAAAAAAAAAAAAAAAACAGTGGTATTGGCATTATCAAATTCTGCATTTTTAATAATTTCTGACTTTAGGCAAATAAAAGCAGATCAAGATTATCCAAAGTAAAGTTCCTAATCTGTACTCTCTCAAACCTCAAATTTTCCATTTTTCTGACCCCAAATTTTCTGACTATTAACATCCACCTTCTCAACTGATCATGTTTTTAATATTTAGAGCTAAATGTAACTTCTTCCTGAAGTTCCCCTTCCATAGGTACTCAGGCCCCAAATCCCATTGAGAAGTCTCCCCTGAGACCAGGAGGACCAGCCACACTGAATCACCTACCCATAATCTTGAAGATTAAGTGAATAGTTATCATTTTAAGTCACTGAGCTTTGTTAAAATAAAATTATTGTGTCAATAAATAATTGATTCATATAGTAAGATGATCGATAAATGCTTACAAACCCAAATAGAATTCATAAAATATTTATTTTTCTCCAATCAACCCCTTTTCTTTTTCTGTGTTTTCCTTACCCTCCATTGCTAAAGCAGGGTTTAAAATAAGAATGCCACTTGTATGGTACTGTCTCCCTTACTTTAAATTTCAGTGGTTTAAATAAAGATATTGTATTATACTTTCCAGTCCTTCTCAGAATATATCAATATATAAAAAACTGATAAATTTTGCCATGATACCAGCTCCAGTAGCAAACAACTCAGATGCAATGAGTTGTTACTATTTAACATTGTATTGATAAATTATAAAAAGCTGTATATGAACTTCTTTCTAGAATACTATCATAGTAATTTAATTTATCCTACTCTTTCAAGATAATAAAGTAGATTAACAAAGAGTCATATACTATGACCAAAAAAAAAAAAAATTTAGCTCTTTTAGAATAGAAATTCAGAATTCTGCTTCTCTTTGAAACAAGAAAAAAGATTTTTCAGTTGACCAAAGTAGCAAAGATACAGCTTACATTAGAAAAAATTATAAACTTAACAAAAATAAAAAAAATTTCTCTCTTTAATGCACTCTCCTTGAACCCATAAAATACTTCATCTACAGAGGAGCAGAACAATCTTTGATGTCTCCTTTGATATTCAAAGGCATAGTCTGAAGGGAAGAAACTAACTATTCTAAGATACTGATGAATTCCTCAGTTCTATCTACTCAGAAACCCAAATTGACCTTCAATACCTCATTCTGCTGCTGTGACAAAATTTTCTTCCAGAAATATCAAACGCTTAACTCAGTATGCTATTTACAAAGAAATATTTACTTAGATTATCACACACAGAAATAAAGACAGAGAATACATAAGGGAATATAATTTCAGTTCTCTTAACTATTCTGAAAATCAAAGTTAGAACCAGTTCTAACAGTTTTACAAGTGAGGAAAAAAAATGAAGCCAGAAATGTTAACTGACTTGCAAAAGGTCACAGTCCTTCAGTGTCAAAGGTCAATGAGTTTAGACTTTGTTAATTTAGTCAGAGGGTCTAATTTATATTCTACAAAGAATTTAGTCATAGGCCTTAATTTTTATTCCTTGTATACGTAGCAAAAATTGAATTTTGGTGACATCATCCTTTCTGTCATTAATAGTCTCAGGTAAGTTTTCAATTTATTAATAATAGGGAATACTTAATGCACTTAATATGTGCCAGTCACTATGTTAAGCACTTTACATTTTTAATTTTATATAACTCTCCCATCAGTCTTGTGAGTCCATCTTGTGAATGAGGCTAAAGGAGGTACTCATTCAGGATCTGGCAAGTAGCAGAGGTGAGACCCAAATCCAAAACCAAAGTATTCACTATTCCACATAGCATAAAAGTAAAATGGTGCTGGTTTATTAAGCACCCCTTCAACATAGATTATTTATTAAATGGCATTTCTGAATGTAAATAACACAATGACTTCTTTGTAATTAAAAATAAAAATGTCCATCTTTATTATCTTCATTAGTTCATACAGATCTATAATAAGAACTATAATAAAAGTTTTTCATATAAATGAATGAACTGAGGCAGTGCATAATTCTTAAAGTCTTTTAAGATGTATTCTTTTAAAGGTTAATGTATATAGTGATTGCTGCAGGTTAAAATGCAAGCTCCATGTATAGTAAGCTGATTTAGAAATTCTAAGTGAAAAAAAGATGGTTAGAAGGAGTGTGTGAGCTGAGCTGGGAGGGTGTCACTGCCCTGTGAGATGACCAACCAGCCAGCCCCCCAGAGAAGAGCAGAAATAGAGAGTAGGAGATGAGGATGACCCAAGATAGTGACAACAAAACTGACGCCTGAGGAAAATAAGAAGTGAATTAGGTGAGAAGCAATAAGACACATATACCTTGTCATCTTACAATCCCTTATTTTTTTATTTTTTTATGCCTACAGCACCTGGTCTTCTTAGGTGGTCTCCCATCCAAGTACTAACCAGGCATGACCCTGTTTAGCTTTCAAGATCAGACGGGATCGGACTTGTTCAGGGTAGCATGGCCATAGACGGTTTTCCCTTTTTGACCAGCCCGAACTTGTTGTACATCAGAGACTCTAAGCAACCTACACAAATGAAATCACCGTTATTTGCGATACACATTTGTACAGGTATACAAGTAAACTTTTACACTAAAAAAAAGATTAAAAATAGCTAATGATAACATAATCATATTTTCTGAACCTCTTATTGGGATATAAGGACGGATAAATTAATTACAATTAAGCTAGTGAAAAAGAGTATTAAATATTGGGACCGTCCTGATAAACTGGGATAAATACTTTATGCTAACAAAATCCACCATGACAATAACAGCTCCCATTCAGTGAATGTCTACTGCACCCCAGGCACAATTATTACGTGTATAATCCTTGGCATATTCCTATAAGATGTGCACTATTAATATCTTCATTTTACAAATGGAGAAATTGAACTATTGACGGTCAAGTAACTTGTCCCAAGGTCCCACAAGTAGTAAGTGAGGGAAGTCAGAATATAAATCCAGAAATGTGCCCTTAACCGGCAGCACTCTGCTACCTCTCAGTCGATGCTAACTAATCTCTTTTTTCACCTTCACAAGAGAATGCCTACATTTCAGATACTACTCTCAGAAGTACAAACGTATTAATAACATGTGTTTATAAGAATGATAATTCAGAATACCAGTATATAACCTGACCAATGTAGGAAATTAACAAAAAAGCCACTACAACTTCATCACTATGAAAAATGAGAAGCTATTCTAATAGCAATATTCAATTTAACAAGCAAAATATTGGGCACTAAGTTAAGATCTAGAGGCAATATATGAAAGGGATAAATGCATACATTTAACATTTAAATATCAGCTAACAATTATTGAGGGTAAAGGGGTTCAGAACAGAGCCACTGGCATGTGGATTATTTTGAGCTAAACGCAATTGAGATGCTGCAAGCTCAAGAGAAACTTTTGCCTCTCCCTTAAAAATTTTAAATTTTGAGCCTTGCCCATAATAAGAGAGTAATTACCAGAAATATCTTTTTATGACCTATCTATAGGGCAGGGCAATCTTCTAATTGCTAAACATCTGCTCTTCTCATCATCCTGCGATGACCTTCCTCCCCTCTGAAGCCTCAAGGCACCTTACCTCATCCTTAGCTCAAAATGTCAGATATATCTCTTTTGCTTTCTGTCTCTGAACTTCTGATGTATGTTGGAGTCTCTGACTTGCTCACGTATGTGGGGTTCCCATATGTACATATGTAACCAAATTTGCTTATTTTCTCTTGCTAATCTGTCTCATGTCAATTTAATTATTAAACCAGCTGTGAGAACCTAAAAGGATAGAGGAAAATTTCTTCCTTCTCGACAAGTGCAAACCATGGGCCAGAAACTGTTCTAAGCATATGTATGAATTCTTTAACCACATCCACATACAACAGCAACAACAAAGAAAAACTATGATGCATCTGGTTCCTGACGTGGTACTCAAAACTGTACCACAAAGCCTTTCTGTACTTTCTGTACTGCCCCACGGAGGGGAACACGTGATAAAGGACTAAAGGAGTCAGAGAAGGAAGAAATTAACGTAGCTTGGAAAAGGAAGGGGAGCTACAAGAAAGAGATGAGACTCGACCTGGGCCTGGAGGACAGAGAAGATGGGAGAGCAGGGAAAGTCCACAGAGGCCAAGAGGAGAGGTGCTCAGGTAGCAGCACAGGGACTGGAGTGGGCACAGTCCACCCTGGGCAATGAGGGTTCCCTATAAGCGCCATAGGCAGCCCACTTTCCCATACCTAGTCCACTTCTCACAATGTTTCAGTCAAGTGTCTGAAATCTAAATAAAAGAATGTTAAACTGCAGCTTGAAAATCCTGAAAGTTTGAACAGCAGTAGAATATCCCTAAATATGACTGATGTTGATTCTCTCTCCTTTTTGCTTAGCCACAGGCAGCTCCCTTTTCCCTAAGCCTGTCCCAGTCCTTACCTGGTGTCACTGTTGTCACAGGACTCTTTAGGTCCATGGAGGAGGGAAAAATTTCCCCCACTGTCCCCTTGAGTTCGTATGATTGGACTAATAGGAAAACTGACACAACAAGACCAGATTCATAGGAGAAAAACCAATTTAATATGTGCACACAGATAATTATAAAAGATGCTCAGAGAAATAATCAAAGCAGGCAGCTTTTTCTACTATTTAGACAAAGAAATAAATTTGTATGGATTTGACAGGACAAAGAAACAGGTTTAAGTGCTCATTAGTGAGGAATCTAAACAAAGTTTGGGCATGGGCAATAAATTAGTAAAGAAGAAACAAGGTTTGTTTATATGGGCTTTTCAGCCTTGAATTCCTTAACTCTGGCTATAGGGATGTCTCTTTCAGCCCCTCCTCTACTGGTGCAAGAAGGGCACCTTTCATAGGAGATATTTATTTCTTGCATGCAAGGTGACAGCTGCTTTTCAAGTGACTTTAATCTGAAATAATCAATATGCCATTGTGTGATATTTGGGGGCTGCCTCTCCCCATGGTCCCAATTCTGACCCACTGCCTAGGATTTTAAAACCTTATGGTCAGTACCCAGGATACGGATTAGGTCTCCACTGCTAGTGGGAGAGGTCAACTTGTGCTACAAGTCAGTGCTTTCTCTTCCACTTGTTGCATCCATGTAGAACATGGGCCAGGCTGGCCCTACTGGGTCTCTCTCTATCCCACATTTATGCTTGTAACTGGATGAGTAACGTAGGCTGGGGTCTGTGCTACACATCTGGACAGCTTAGATTTAGGGCATGGAGAGGAGGAAGTCTCACTTAAACTTTTACAAAAGACACTTTCTCCAATCCAGCTTTCAATCTAGGACCCTGCATAGCCCTCTGCCTGCATCCTCGTGTATAAGCTCTGAAGCAACTCATAACAACAGACGACATGTCCAGATTCTCTCAAATACATATGATTTTTGTGCACAGAATTCACACAGAGACCAAAGAGGGCATCTGGCAGCCTGAGCTTTCTGTAGAAAATACCACAGTTCACAGGGATGTAAGCAGTGTCCATGCTGGAGAAGAAAAGCCTTTTCCTGGTCCAAACAAACTCATCTAGAGAGAGTAGCCCATTTTCTGGGTACCTACCCCTCATCCCCTTTATATTTAAGGTGGGAGGTCACTGGCCATCAAATCTGCAAGGATCAGAAAGCGAGGATTGATTATTCCTGCACAATCTTGGCAAATACCTTTAAAATTCATTTTTCCTAAAAGAATCTTACTTTGGTAGGATTCAAGTTTTATTTTTCTTGGAACTCTATTTTTTATATTAAAATCAAATATACTCTGCATTTTTTTTTAAAAGGTGAATTTTTTAAACCTTCCAATCTAGGCAATTTAATTTTATTTTAAATTTCAGTGCTCATGAACATCGAAAGCTGAGGAAAAGCTATAACTAATACTTCAGAGTAGAAATAAGAATCACAGTGGGCCTTAGAACAGTATATATAACATACAAACAATCATTATTCAGATAATTGTCAGGGTTTTAATGTTTGTATAAAATCTCTATGAGCGTTGTGGAAGTCAAGAATCCACAATAATTAAGTCTATATATTTTTATTCAAATACATGCTTCTTTTAGTTATGTAATTTTTAAAACTTTCTCCTAATTTCCTTATAGACCTGAGTCTCATTTTGAAATATCATATAAAAGGCCTAAGTTGTGAAGTTGCCAAAGGAAGTAGAAATTCCAGTCCCAGTCATATTATTCATATATATTCACATCTTTAATTGTATCCATTTATATTTTACTAATATTTTAAAAGTAATATTCAGAACATAATGTTACAATATCACAGTTTGCTAAGTTTTAACTATCTCTGTAGTGATGCCTTGGTTGCTAGAGGGACTGCTAAGGGTTCCTCATGCTAAATTCTTAAAAGATGCTCCCGGGACAGCCAGCTGTGGTGCAGCAATCACAGGCCATGGAGTCGCACAGAAGCCTGGCTCCTTCGGATACAAACTGAGAAACTAGGTATGCCCCTTGGTCTCTCTGGGTCGCAGGTGTCTCAGCTAATAAAACACTCATCATAATTTCTATCTTCTAGTGTTGTTAAAAGGATTTCAATGAGATTAAGGTATGTAAGTGGCTCAACACAGTGCCAGCCCATAAAAGTACCTAAAGTAGCCATTATTAGAATAGTGATCACAATTCCGCTAGAAATGCTAAAACCCTGTGGCTCATGTCCTTCACGACACACATGGGCACACACACACCACACACACACACACACACACACACACACACACAAATGAATAAAGAAATTCAGCTAGGATAAGGATGGAAAAAGAACATCTACCTCAAGTTTAATAAGCTCCTTCTTTCTTGGAAGGAGAAGAGAAAGAACAAAATATTTTAGGAGACAAAGCTTTAATTTGGCTTTCAATGATTTTCTTGTTCACTGGACTCCTTTAATTCAGCTAGAATACTGAAGTCAGATACTCAAATGTGTTGTGCAAGCTGTGCCGGCACAAGGGAGCTAGCTGAGGAAGTGGACTTGAGGTGATCTGTAAGAGATGAAATTCAGCCCATGCTCCATTCGGCAACCCCTAACCCTGAAGCTGGTGGCATCTGCCCTGAGGAAGGCAGGCCTTTTCCTAATCTGTCCAAAAGATCAAAAGGTGCCCTAAGTCAAACATCATGCACTCTCCATGTCCCATGCCTACATTTGTTTCTACTTTATATAAATATCCACTGTCGGTCAGCAGCGGTGCTTATCTATTATTACCAGCCATGTACTACATAACAATATTTTGGTCAACGATAGACAACATATGCAATGGTGTTCCCATAAGATTATAATGAAGCTGAAAAATTCCTATCACCTAGTGATGTTGTAATCATCATAACATTGTGGTTCAACTCATTATTCACGTGTTTGTGAGGATTTTTATATAAACAAACCTATCGTGCTGCCAGTCACATAAAACTATAGCACTTATGTACAGTACATAATACTTGATAATGATAATAAACGACTACATTACTGGTTTATGTATTTACTATACTATACTATACTATACTATACATTTTTTATCATTGTTTTATAGTGTACACTTTCTTTACAGCAAAAAAGTTCATTGTAGAAGAGTATGCTGTGTTACACCAGCTGCAGCCTCATATGTCTCATGTTTACTATGTCTCGAATGCATCATTTTCTCTTGAGCTTGATTTACTCTCACATTGCTTTCTATAGTAACATGCTGCACAGGCTTGTAGCCTAGGAGCGATAGGCAATACCATATAGTCTAGGTGTATAGTCGGCTATACCACATAGGTTTGTGTAAGTGCACTATATGATGTTCACACAATGATGAAATGTGCATTTCTCAGAATGTATCCCTGCCATTAAGCAGCACAGGAATGTATTTAATATCCTCTGGACAGCTTCATTGTCCTAATGGCTTTCATAGCCACTTCTTTAATATAACATTTCCATTTTCTTTGAGCCAATTTCATTATTTTATTTTCTTACTGACATATCGCAGTGTTGCTATATTTCCAGTCACCAAACCACGTGCAAAGTAACTTAACATTCAACTGAAGAATAGTATTTGTTTCTGTCTTAACTCAGCTGAGTTCGCCTTGCAGATTCCGCAGTGTTTTGCAGAGTAAGTATTTAATTCATCAAAGTGAATTTTTAGAATCCTAATTTCTATAATCTTAATACCATTTTTACAAACCCCATAGACATCGGGGCCCAATTTGAGACTGTTATTTTAACAAATGCATTTTCCTATCCTGAACATTTTCATTTTCCTGAACTCGAGCACAACTAAAAGTCCTCTGAAAATTTTCCAGTGTAAAATTTCCAGATCCTAGAGATTTTCATACATGAAGCTGGATTGTCATCGAGGGTGTTCAGTCAGTTCAGTCTGCCTAGTACTGAGGAGCTGCTAGGATATGGGACTTTCAGTGTTAAAATTGGGAAAGTCTTGGGAAAACCAGAAGGGATGGTCACCCTGCATGCTATCCTCTAGTAGGTTAGCATGGCACAGTAGAATAAATTGCTGTGAACCAAACAATACATTCTACAAAACTCGAAGAAGAAAATTAGCTTTTTTCCATGCCCTGGACACACCCACACACCCACTCTTGACCTGTCACTTGCTATTCTTTATACATAAGAATGTAATAAAAAACAAGTGTTTTTCTGGTGGAAGATACCTACTAATTGGTTGAGCTTGTTAATTCTGAAAACATGAGAACTAGAATTTTTCTCACCCACACTTTCAAGCTGTCAGACAAATCTTTTCTACTTGGATAAGCCAATATAAGGCATTCTTTATAGCATCATTTTGTTAAAGTAACAGAAAATAAAGGAGGAGAGGAAGAAACAAGGGTTTCATAATCACTAATACTGTAAAGACTCCCCTATATGTGCCTCTACTGACCAAAGATGAACATTTGAACATCAACAAGAATAAAACTGGCAGATAAAGTGAAACAAGCATTGGTCCTGTGTTGCCTATACAAACTATACCCCCAGGGTAACCAAATGTTTCGTAAAACATGTTTCTCTTATAGATATTCTCTGTAATAAATGAAGAAAGAATGATAGAATTAATAGCACAATTTTTCAATCCCTACTAAAATAATGAATCTAAGCTTATGGTAACTCATCTCACAAAAAGAAAAACAACCAGAATTATTTACTTTCTCCTGGAAGTACACAACACCATCTATGAAATATTCTTGCCAAAAATTGAAAGCCTGAATGCAATCAGATCTCTAGATCTAGCTATAAATTTACAAGAAATACAGTAGATAGACGAAAACATCAATTGACATCACGGAGAGGCAATCACCAAAATACAGACCGTGGGAAGCATCACAGGACAAAGATCAAAAAAAGAAAAAGAAAATAAAACCCATGGCAAAAGTGAGAACTGTAAAAACTTTCAGCATGAACACTGCATTCCAGCTAAGAGACTTGACCAGACTTCAACATGGCTTCTAGCAGCCCAAAGTCTAGTTCTTGGAATGACCCAGCCCCCATTTGAGTTCTTGTCTAGAAAAACTCAGGAATACCAAGAGGATTTACTGTTTTGTTCTAGTTAACACCTGAAAATAGGCCCTGACTTCCCTTTCTTAGAGCCTTTACTAAAAAGGGTTTATAATTGTGAATCCTTTCCCAGTTCTTTTGAGATGTATATGTATCTCCTACAAACCAGAGGTGTCATTCTCAAGCATATGAAAGCCATTCCTTTGAAATGTAATTATCAGAAAGGATAAGGCCTCTGTCTCCTTGTCTCAGTGGGAGGATAAAAACCCTCACTTCAGTAAGTGTCCCTTAGCAGACAAAACCAGTCTAATATCATTTACACTGACCAACCGCTTTGTCATTTTCCACTTGAGTCTCCACTCTCTCTCCTTCCCTTCCTCATTCTCCCTTTAAAACACCCAGTCACCTTTGCACAAATTGGAATGGAGTCCCCTACCATAAGTAGTTAACTGAATAAAATCTGTTTCGCAGCTTTAACTAATGTCTGCCTGTGGTTGCCTTCGACAAAAAAAAAAAAAAAAAAAGTTTGGGAAGGGAGAACCTATGGAATAATAATGACTTTAAAGGCATATCAACCAATCTCAATGTATAGACATTATTTGCATTCTCCTAGAACAAATGAAAAAATATGAAAAAAGGGGAAATGTAATAACTAATTAGCTATTTGATATTAAGAATTGGTGTCCTTTTAAATATGATAGTGCTATTATAGTTGTTTAAAAGAAGAGTCCTTCTATTTTAATGTCCTATTGACATATGAATACCTGAAATGATATGATGTCTGGGATTTGCTTCCAAAAAATTTGAAGGTGAAGGAGCTGATAATTGTTGAAGGTGAAAGATGGGTACAAGAGGGTTCATTAACCTGTTTTATCTAACTTTGTACATGTTTGGAATTTTCCACAGTATATAGCTTTTTTAAAAAATAGAAGTCATTTGACAAGACTATTATATATATTATATTAAAAATTCTCCAAATTCAACAAGAAAAAAATTTAAGAAAACAAGCAATCTACTTACAAAATGAGCAATGAAATGACATTACACTATAAAAAATATATATATATGGATAGTCAATAAGCACATGAAAAGATGTTCAATGTCACTAGCCATTAGGAAAATTAAAATAAGATAACAACAAGATAACACTGATGTTACTACTTAACTATTAGAACAGCTAAAATAAAAAAATAGTGACAATACCAAATGCTGGGAATGATCAAGAGAAACTGGATGTCTCTACCATTGCCAGAAGGAATATGAAGTAGTAAAGGGAGTCTGGAAAATTGTTTGGCACTTTCTTAAAAATATAAACATACACTTACCTTATGATCCAGCAACTGTACTCTTGGTTATTTATCACAGAGAAGTGAAAATTTATGTCTGCACAAAACCTGTACATGAATAGGAGCTTACTTGTAATAGCCCAAAATTGGAAAAAAAATCACTCTGCAATAAAAAAGAATAAAAGCGAGACACACACTAACCCGAAGGATGTCAAAGACTATGCTAAAAATAAAAAAGTCAATCGCAAAAGGCCACATACTGTATGATTCCATTAATATAATATTCCCAAGCATCAAAATTACAGATATGGAAAACAGATTAGTGGTTGGCCAGGTTTAGGGTTGGTGACAGGGTCAAGGGTAGGTGTAACTACAAAGAGACAGCAGAAGGGACATGTTTATATTGACAGAGTAATTCGGTATCTTGATTGTGATGATGCTTATATGAATCTACAGGAATGATTAGAACTATATACCCACATAGTACCAATGTTGATTTCCTGGGTTTGATATTGTACTATAGCTATATGTACAGTGGAATCTTTGGGGATAACTGGGTGAAGGGTAAAAAGGACCTCTTTATACTATCTTTGTATCTTCCATGAATCTCTGTATTTTAAAACAAAAAGTGTGTTTTTTTAATTTTAAATCAAGCTAATCTAATTCTAAAGCCCATGACTCTCCCTGTGCCGTGCTACCTCATCACTGAAGAACATTAAGCTCAA
>NW_011888863.1:5002167-5004331 GCF_000151845.1 Pteropus vampyrus
TCTCTACCATTGCCAGAAGGAATATGAAGTAGTAAAGGGAGTCTGGAAAATTGTTTGGCACTTTCTTAAAAATATAAACATACACTTACCTTATGATCCAGCAACTGTACTCTTGGTTATTTATCACAGAGAAGTGAAAATTTATGTCTGCACAAAACCTGTACATGAATAGGAGCTTACTTGTAATAGCCCAAAATTGGAAAAAAAATCACTCTGCAATAAAAAAGAATAAAAGCGAGACACACACTAACCCGAAGGATGTCAAAGACTATGCTAAAAATAAAAAAGTCAATCGCAAAAGGCCACATACTGTATGATTCCATTAATATAATATTCCCAAGCATCAAAATTACAGATATGGAAAACAGATTAGTGGTTGCCCAGGTTTAGGGTTGGTGACAGGGTCAAGGGTAGGTGTAACTACAAAGAGACAGCAGAAGGGACATGTTTATATTGACAGAGTAATTCGGTATCTTGATTTTGATGATGCTTATATGAATCTACAGGAATGATTAGAACTATATACCCACATAGTACCAATGTTGATTTCCTGGGTTTGATATTGTACTATAGCTATATGTACAGTGGAATCTTTGGGGATAACTGGGTGAAGGGTAAAAAGGACCTCTTTATACTATCTTTGTATCTTCCATGAATCTCTGTATTTTAAAACAAAAAGTGTGTTTTTTTAATTTTAAATCAAGCTAATCTAATTCTAAAGCCCATGACTCTCCCTGTGCCGTGCTACCTCATCACTGAAGAACATTAAGCTCAACGCATGAACAGGTGTTGAAACTCATATTCAACATCTGCAGTTACCTTATTTTGAAAAACATCTTAGTATAGGCTGGATTTGGTTACTGTTGTCAGCAACCGAATTATCAGAACTCCTGGCTTCCTCCTTTGAATATACTAAGTTTGGGATTCGAGTGTACAGGGGGTTTCAAATTGCAGATGATTTACAACTGAAATCAGTGGAAACTTCGACTTATAAGAAACAAAGTCAAAATTTATTTATATCACTCTCCCCCCCGCAAAAAAAAAAAAGCATCCAGAAACTTAATATAAGATTCATCCCAAATAGAAGAGAGAAGATGTATATAACTGAGATAAACATTATTATTCTAAACCAGAAAGAAGTAATTTAAAGAAAACCTTCAAACATCTGAATCTAAATTATATTCATCGAAACTCCACATAAACTTCAACAGCTAAAAATGTCTATATATAATCATGACTTCTCTTGCCAAATCATTTCTGAAAAGTGCTGCTAAATGTAATTGTATGATTTTCTCTTTCAGACAATTCAAAAGTTCATTCAAAAGTTCATTGAAAGCAGAAAGTCCAACAAAAGAAGAGAAATAAAAAGAATTTAACACAACTCTATGAAGCAAAGCTTATAAACAGCCTTTCTTAATAATTAAAATGTTGAGATGTTTTCATTAATAGGATAGCTTACGGGTAAACTAAAAATAATTTACTTCTTATCACTTTGCATAGGGAGAAAAAACAATATTGGTGGGACAGAGTATTTTTATTCTTTTTTCTGGTTAAAATCTGAGATTTCTGTAGAAGTTTTATTGATATTGACTACCTAGAGGGGAAAAAAGGCTAAAAAGAAAATTTGAACCTTGAATGTTTGTAAACTCCTAAGCTTGAGCAAAACAGTAAATAATTTCAGGCAGATTTTCTAATATCAGAGAAAACATAAGTAGTTCATCTCATTTGACAATACATATCACATCCAAAGATGATAATTATAACAATAATTTCAGACAGATTTTCTAATATCAGAGAAAATATAAGTAGTTCATCTCATTTGACAATATATATCACATCCAAAGATAATTATAACAACAAAAAGATGGCTTTCTCTTTCTTTTTAATTCTAAATTAGTTCTAAATTGCTTTGAACAAATTTACATCTGATTCATTTCCTAATGTTAAGAAATACCAGAACTAGGATCATTGGGAAATGTTTCTCTTGTTTATTTTTTTGACTCTCTTTCTTACTCTTTTGAAGATATATTGGATCAGACCTTGGTGTGAATGGGATGGGTATGAGATCTCCAGTTTTACAGTCAAATAGACCTGGATTCAAAGATCGACTGTGCTACTTCCTGGCTATGAGCTGTAACTTGTAGTGAGGATAAAACAAGAAAAT
>NW_011888863.1:5004381-5006947 GCF_000151845.1 Pteropus vampyrus
TAGTGATGTTGTAATCATCATAACATTGTGGTTCAACTCATTATTCACGTGTTTGTGAGGATTTTTATATAAACAAACCTATCGTGCTGCCAGTCACATAAAACTATAGCACTTATGTACAGTACATAATACTTGATAATGATAATAAACGACTACATTACTGGTTTATGTATTTACTATACTATACTATACTATACTATACATTTTTTATCATTGTTTTATAGTGTACACTTTCTTTACAGCAAAAAAGTTCATTGTAGAAGAGTATGCTGTGTTACACCAGCTGCAGCCTCATATGTCTCATGTTTACTATGTCTCGAATGCATCATTTTCTCTTGAGCTTGATTTACTCTCACATTGCTTTCTATAGTAACATGCTGCACAGGCTTGTAGCCTAGGAGCGATAGGCAATACCATATAGTCTAGGTGTATAGTCGGCTATACCACATAGGTTTGTGTAAGTGCACTATATGATGTTCACACAATGATGAAATGTGCATTTCTCAGAATGTATCCCTGCCATTAAGCAGCACAGGAATGTATTTAATATCCTCTGGACAGCTTCATTGTCCTAATGGCTTTCATAGCCACTTCTTTAATATAACATTTCCATTTTCTTTGAGCCAATTTCATTATTTTATTTTCTTACTGACATATCGCAGTGTTGCTATATTTCCAGTCACCAAACCACGTGCAAAGTAACTTAACATTCAACTGAAGAATAGTATTTGTTTCTGTCTTAACTCAGCTGAGTTCACCTTGCAGATTCCGCAGTGTTTTGCAGAGTAAGTATTTAATTCATCAAAGTGAATTTTTAGAATCCTAATTTCTATAATCTTAATACCATTTTTACAAACCCCATAGACATCGGGGCCCAATTTGAGACTGTTATTTTAACAAATGCATTTTCCTATCCTGAACATTTTCATTTTCCTGAACTCGAGCACAACTAAAAGTCCTCTGAAAATTTTCCAGTGTAAAATTTCCAGATCCTAGAGATTTTCATACATGAAGCTGGATTGTCATCGAGGGTGTTCAGTCAGTTCAGTCTGCCTAGTACTGAGGAGCTGCTAGGATATGGGACTTTCAGTGTTAAAATTGGGAAAGTCTTGGGAAAACCAGAAGGGATGGTCACCCTGCATGCTATCCTCTAGTAGGTTAGCATGGCACAGTAGAATAAATTGCTGTGAACCAAACAATAAATTCTACAAAACTCAAAGAAGAAAATTAGCTTTTTTCCATGCCCTGGACACACCCACACACCCACTCTTGACCTGTCACTTGCTATTCTTTATACATAAGAATGTAATAAAAAACAAGTGTTTTTCTGGTGGAAGATACCTACTAATTGGTTGAGCTTGTTAATTCTGAAAACATGAGAACTAGAATTTTTCTCACCCACACTTTCAAGCTGTCAGACAAATCTTTTCTACTTGGATAAGCCAATATAAGGCATTCTTTATAGCATCATTTTGTTAAAGTAACAGAAAATAAAGGAGGAGAGGAAGAAACAAGGGTTTCATAATCACTAATACTGTAAAGACTCCCCTATATGTGCCTCTACTGACCAAAGATGAACATTTGAACATCAACAAGAATAAAACTGGCAGATAAAGTGAAACGAGCATTGGTCCTGTGTTGCCTATACAAACTATACCCCCAGGGTAACCAAATGTTTCGTAAAACATGTTTCTCTTATAGATATTCTCTGTAATAAATGAAGAAAGAATGATAGAATTAATAGCACAATTTTTCAATCCCTACTAAAATAATGAATCTAAGCTTATGGTAACTCATCTCACAAAAAGAAAAACAACCAGAATTATTTACTTTCTCCTGGAAGTACACAACACCATCTATGAAATATTCTTGCCAAAAATTGAAAGCCTGAATGCAATCAGATCTCTAGATCTAGCTATAAATTTACAAGAAATACAGTAGATAGACGAAAACATCAATTGACATCACGGAGAGGCAATCACCAAAATACAGACCGTGGGAAGCATCACAGGACAAAGATCAAAAAAAGAAAAAGAAAATAAAACCCATGGCAAAAGTGAGAACTGTAAAAACTTTCAGCATGAACACTGCATTCCAGCTAAGAGACTTGACCAGACTTCAACATGGCTTCTAGCAGCCCAAAGTCTAGTTCTTGGAATGACCCAGCCCCCATTTGAGTTCTTGTCTAGAAAAACTCAGGAATACCAAGAGGATTTACTGTTTTGTTCTAGTTAACACCTGAAAATAGGCCCTGACTTCCCTTTCTTAGAGCCTTTACTAAAAAGGGTTTATAATTGTGAATCCTTTCCCAGTTCTTTTGAGATGTATATGTATCTCCTACAAACCAGAGGTGTCATTCTCAAGCATATGAAAGCCATTCCTTTGAAATGTAATTATCAGAAAGGATAAGGCCTCTGTCTCCTTGTCTCAGTGGGAGGATAAAAACCCTCACTTCAGTAAGTGTCCCTTAGCAGACAAAACCAGTCTAATATCATTTACACTGACCAACCGCTTTGTCATTTTCCACTTGAGTCTCCACTCTCTCTCCTTCCCTTCCTCATTCTCC
>NW_011888863.1:5012432-5019619 GCF_000151845.1 Pteropus vampyrus
ATTCAAAGATCGACTGTGCTACTTCCTGGCTATGAGCTGTAACTTGTAGTGAGGATAAAACAAGAAAATATAGCACAAGGCCTAGGAGACAGACACACACACACACACACACACACACACACACACACACACACACACACACACACACACACAGAGTTGGCTATCGTTATTGTTTTCCAACATTCTTATTACAAATAACTGGGTATAGTGAACAGACACAATTTTTCCAACTCAACACTTACACTGAAAATGTGCTAACAAGTCCCTTGTTGTTCAGATATGCCATAATATTTTTAATAAAACTCCAAGAAATTTTCTTTTCTGTTACAAATGGTGCTTTCTATTGCCAATCTAAAATACTACTTTTCAAAGAATAATTGGGCATAGGATGACAAGGTCATATCTTTCCAACATACATTTTTATTTTTACATCTAAAATGAATTCACAGACATTATAAATTAACTTTAGTTCAACTCTAAGAAAAGACTTTTCTAACTAGGTATCAAGTATATCATTCTGCAGCCGCAAAATAAATCAACTAGTACCATATTGTTGGCACAAAGGTTCAGAAAACAAATTCCCAGGCATAGTACAAAATAGTCCACATTCCAGAATTTAAAAACGCCCTATTTATTTTTATGTATTTTTCATGTGCTTCTCTGTTCAAGTGCAATGGTGCAGTATTCCTTGTTTCCAAAATGGTTTTGAAAAGAAAAAACTTTCCAGGAAGGCATATAATTACAAATAAACTAATATTAAATGTAATACATGAAGATTTTTGTGCCTAAAGATTGATTTTTTGCTTTGCTATTTAAATTAACATTAACTTTTTTGAAAAAGACAAAAAGTAAAGGAATAAAATCCCATTCTATAATACCTCTGTTTCTAAAATTTTTTTGTACACCAGACCACTGATTTTAAAAAGAGCAAATTACTCTTTTAAAGAGCATAACTGTCAACCAGAAAAGACAGAGGCAATATAGCAAGTAATATTACTGAAAAGCTTAATAAATGAGTATAATTATTTATTGAAAATTGTTTTTAAGTGTTCTGCTATATATTCTGACAAAATTGATAGGGAGCCATAATATCAAGGTTAAATCAAACAAATTTAATCTTTCTAAATGGGTTCCCTCCTTTACAAGCAATGTAGGCTAGGGTACCTATGGAAGGAGAACAAACTACTCATTCACCTGTTTACTCTGGTCTAAAACTGTAGGCTATTATGTAGTAGGATTATTTTTTGAAGAAAAAAAAAAGTGAGCCTGAGATGTTCACTTTTCTTGGCTCTAAAAACTCCATTATTATCCATTCACCAGTCAACAGCTATTGAATTTTTACTAAACTCAATCCAGTATCCGCTCAAGTCACTAAACTAAAACTTCTAAGGTCACCAAATAATCAAATACGTTAACCCACATTTAGTCTTTATCTTACAGGATATGTGACATTGTTTATCAAATCTTTCTTGGAAATCTTTACTCCTTTGGATTCATTGAAAATCTTCATCTCTAGTTCCCTTTAAATATTTCTCCATCCTTTCTGAAGCCCTCTGTGGCTTTCCTTCTTCCACCCACCCCTAATATGCTATTTTTCATTAACATATTTTATTTTCATATTAAACACTATCGATAAATGATCTCATTCAGTTTCAGGATTCTAATTTTGATTCTTCTGTATTTATCACTCAAAATATCCATTCCAGCTATGGCAACCTCATCTTTATATAAATTACTGAACTTTTGTTTGTCTTATTGCTGTATCTCACGAAATAAATAGATATTTTCACCAAATTTGGAGAGTTTATGTGAATAAGGCCAGATTTTAAATATGGATTATAGTATATTTTAATATATGTTAGTCTATTTTGTTATAAATAAATAAATGGAGAAGGGAAAGATCTTTGTAACAGTTGAAAGCCAAGAAATAAATATGCAAGGAATAACAGAAGTAGAAAATCACCATTAAGCAACCATAACAACAGTTAAGTACATCAAGCAAGAAAACATTAGTGGGTTCTAAAACTAGTGGGTAGAAGCATATGTACAGTCTTAGAATTTGTCCCCACAATATATTTATTAACAACAAAAGAAGAAAGGGTAGGGAAACCTGGTAGATACCACCATAATTAAATGATCATAGTCAACATCATCAGTAATGGTGACAAATTGATACCACATGACTCTTGATAAAATGTGCTGAAAAAGACACAACATCATTCATGTTGTAGTCCTGCCAAAAATACATAACCTGATTTGCTCATGACAAAATATCAGACAAACTCAAACTAAGGAACATTTTTATAGAATAACTGGTATTGCACTTATAAAACGTCTCAATGTCAAGAGAAAGACTGATGAACTGTTCTTCTATATTAAAGGAGGCTAATCAACATGGCAAGCAACTGCAACACATGATCTGAAATTTCTTTTGCGATAAAGGACATTCTTAGGACAATTAATAACACTTGAATTATGTCTGTAAACAGAGAATAGTATTGCTTTAACATTAATTTATTAATTTTGGTCAGTGTATTGTGGTTATGGAAAAGAATGCCCTTATACTTTAGTCATCTAGGGCTGCTATAACAAAACACCAAAGACTGGGTGGCTTAAAAAAATAGAAATTTATTTTATCACATTTCTAGAGGCTAGAAGTCCAAGATCAAAGTGCCAGCAGGGTTGGTGTCTGGTGAGGCCTCTTTTCCTGGTTTGCAGGCAGCTGCCTTCTCACTGCGTCCTCACATGGCCTTTTCTCTGTGCACTCGGAGAGAGAACAAGCTCTCTGGTGGCTCTTCCTATTTTTACAAGGATATCAGTCCTTTGAGATTAAGGTCCCTTCCTTATGACCTCATTTAGCCTTAATTAACTCCTTAAAGGCCTTATCTCCAAATATCATCACATTAGGGGTTAGGACTTCAACATATGAATTGGTTGGGGGGGCAGAAGGAGAGAGAAACAATGCAGTTCATAACATCTTGCTTTCAAGAAAGATAAACGTCTAAGGAGAAAAGGGTATATTGTCTTCAAATAACTTTCCACTGGCTCAGGAAAAAACTAGATGATGATAGACAGACAGATGGTAGGTAGGTAGGCAGGTAGGTAGGTAGATAGATGATAGATAGATGATAGATAGATAGATGATAGATAGATAGATAGATAGATAGATAGATAGATAGATAGATAGATAGATGATAGATAGATAGATGATAGATAGATAGATGCTAGATAGACAGACAGATATAGAGGTAGATATAAAGTGATAAAGCAAATGTGGTAAAATATTAACATTTATTTGAGGAACGTGGACAAAGTATACATGGAATACTACTCTTGAATATTTGAAGTCTATCAAAATAAAACATTTCAAAATCTCAGTTATAAAGCATACACACAATTCACTTTGGGATTTTTTCAGAGAAACTGGGGAATAAGAGAACACTGCCAACTAACATACGCCGGGAACAAAGAACATAAAATGTCAAATATGAGCCCCTAGTCAAATGTTAACAGTCGGGGTACTCAAAGATTACAGGTGTTTATTTGTGATGGTGCTGCTTGCCACTTGGACAACTCATGTCATGTGCTCCATAGTACACAGCAGCACGGACTGAATTATTTAAGAATGGTTAACGGTTTTTCTAAGCACTTCAGGGTAGAACAGTAAATTTATAAAGTTTTCAAATTCGTTTCCTCCTCTCTGTATAAACGTCTCACAGATGAGATAATGACTTATACCTTATTTCTCAAATTAAAATAGAACAACTATTTTATGAGAAGTTCCATATGACACTCTTGAAACTCCCTCTGCCTTTCTGATTCTACCAAGAACCTTGGATGTTAGGCAACCAAAAAATGGGGTCACCAGGCATCTACTCCTTGCTAGGGAAGAGTCTGGCAATATGCCAGTTCCTAGTGCTATCTCTGCCACTCTGGGGGCAGCAGGGTGAGATATAGGTCCTCAATCAGACCAGCCCGGTCTCAAGTATTCATGTCCCTACCCACGCAGTGTGGTCTCTCAGAGTCAGGAAGCTCCAAGTCTGCGCTTTCACAAAGCCTCCTAATGCCCCAATATGTGATACAGCAGCTACCTGTTAGTGCCTTCTATGTATTATGTCTTTTATTACTTACTCATAACAGCCCTTTGAGGTTATGACTGCCCCCATTTCATAGATGAGAACACTAAAACTCAAACACTTGGCTGAACTGTTAAGTAAAAAACCAGGAAAATAATAGTTCTATTTTACGACAAAAGTCTGCCTTTCTCTCCAGTATCTATTCTCTCCATTTTCTTAGAAACAGATGCACAATTTTTATCTGGATTCATTGCTGATCAACTAAAAGATAACATTTCTCAACCTTTCTATGACTACATGTGGCACGTGACCAATGAGACATAGGCAAAAATATCAAGTGGGCAAACTAAGAAATTGCAAAGAGTGAAGAACCTTATTTTTGTCCTACCTTTGTCCTGTCTCCTTGAACTTAGATATAATGGCCAAAGTACTAACAACTATCTTTGACTATAAAAATGAGGGCCATAACCTAGGGGTGGAAGAACAAGGAACTAGAAAAAAATTTGGCAAAACAAAGAATTAAACAAGTTTGTGAAGTTATCAGACCAATTAATTTAAATAGAGAAAAATAAGCTACCATCTTGCTTAATCCAGGTTTTTTTGTTTTGTTTTGTTTTGTTTTATATATATATATAGTAACCAAGCTTCTACCAAGTGTATATTTTTTATAGTAAAATACATATGACGTGGCTGGTTCTGGACTCTGAACTTTATCTCTACTCTCCAACTTTTAAAAAAAATTTTAATTAGTTTCAAGTGTACAATACATTGGTTAGACATCTATATGTTAGTAAAATGATCCCCCCAGTTGCTCCCTCTCTCCCCAACCCTCCACCTAGTCAATGTATTAATGCTAATTACATTCCCTATGCTGTGCTCTCCATCCCCGTGACCATCTATCAGCTACTAATTTGTACTTCTTTAATCCTTCGCTCCATTCTTCCAGCCCCCTAAACACCCCTCCCCTCTGCCGTCACCAAATTGTCCACTATATTCGTGAGTTTGTTTTTGATTGGTTTATTTTTATTCCTTAAATTCCTCATATAAGTGAAATCATATAGTGTTTATCTTTCTCTGTCTGACTTAAATACCTTCTAGGTTCATCAAAGCAATATCTTTTCCACTCCCTTCCTTTTCATATGTAGAGGTCTTGTTTTCTTATCCTTAATTCTTTTCCATTTAAGGTACTTATTGATAGGAATGTAGTTGTTACCATTCTTTATTCCTGTTTTTGATACCTGTTTTTTCTTCTTAAAGAAGTCCCTCCAACATTTCCTGTAATTCTGGCTTGATGGTGATAAATTCCTTTAATTTATTTTTGTCTGGGAAGCTCTTTATTTGTCCAACTCTAAATGATAGCTTTGCTAGATAAATTATTCTTGGTTGTATATCCTGGGTCTTCATCCTGTAGAATCTTTTTTGCCAAGCCCTTGTGTCCTGCATAGTTACTTTTGAGAAATCAGCTGCCAGCCGTATGGGTATTCCCTTACATGTAATTATTTCTTTTTCTCTTGCTGATTTTAATATTCTTTCTTCATATTTAATCTTTGGCATTTTAATTATGATGTGGTATGGGCCTCCTTGGATCCCTGATTTTTGGAATTCTCTGAGCTTCCTGGGGTTTTATGTCCATTTCCTTCACCAGGGTAGGAAGGTTTTCCATCATTATTTCTTCAAACAGCTGTTCGACATCTTGATTTTCTTCTTTTATGCCAATCAGATGAATATTTGGAGCCTTAATAGTGTCCCATATCCTCCTTAAATTATTTTTATAGTCCCGGCATCTTTTTTTTTTTTGCCATTCTGTTTGAGTGTCCTAATTGGCTGGCCCGTCCTCTAGATATGGCATATGATCCTCTTCTTTATTCACTTTGTTTATTTCTTTGTTTATTCCATTTAATATACTTCTCATCTCAGATAATGTGTTCTTCATGTCAGACTGGTTCCCTTTCATAATTTCTACTTCCATTTCTATGATTTTATCTCTTTGTTGAAGTTCTCACTAAATTTATCTACACTTCCCAAAAGTTCATTGAGCATCTTTCTAATTAGTGTTTTGAACTCCGTACCTATTAGATTACTTGACTCCATTATATCTGGATCTCTGTTCCGTTCTGTCATATGGTTTCTGCTTCTTTGTCTTTCCATTTTGGCTGCCTTTCAATGTCTATTTCTATGTAAGAAGCAAAGCTCCTAAGTTTCCTGGTCTTATTAGTGTAGATTTATGAAGTAGGTGTCCAGTGGCACAGTCCTGAGAGGTATTCAGCTGCAGGGCAAATTTATCCCAAGCCTCTACCCCGCCGGGGCCACCTGTTAAGATTCAGCAAGCAATCCACAGATGATGTGCTTATAGCTGCCTCAAAAGATCACATCAGAAACCGAGGTCAGCTGCCTCCAGTGTGAGTCTAGGCGCTGCTCAGCAAGGAGCATCTGACTCGCTGAGGATACACCGGGATGTGGCTTGGGTGGGGCTGCGAGTTGGGGGAGGAGGGGTTTCAGGGAATCCTCTGGGCCATGCAACCTGTTATCCAGTTTGATGACATCACAGCTATGGCCATGCTGTGTCTGTGCACTGGTAGTGGGGAGGGCTCAACAGGGAACAATGGATACTGCTGGCGCTTCTATACCGAGTAAGTCTCGCTTTGGCCCTCACTCCAAAAATGCCTCCCTGTAAGTCTCTGGTGCCCCCTGTGCACAGCCAAATGGGCACTGGTGCTCAGAGCGAGCAGGTCTGTCACCATAAAAATTCGCTCATGGACGCAGCCCCTTTAAGAGGTTTCTGCCACTGCCGCAGCCTCTGTCTCACTCAGCCGCATAGGACCAAGCAGACCCGTGTCCTTACCCCATTCTACCTTCTGCTGTTGCAAGGTGCTTTCTTGGATTTCTCCATAGTTGTATGGCTTGTTCATCTAGATCCCAGGTGATTTTTCCTTGCTGCTGCTCCTTGTTTCTGTCACAACTTTGATTTGGCCGCCAGAGGGATGAACAGAGCCTCTACCATCTACGCCATTTTTTTCTCTCTCTACTCTAACTTTTATAATTTTTATAAGGGACATAGATGAGATGACTGAGGCACAGATTTTTAATATTTCCCTGAATATTTAGAACTTA
>NW_011888863.1:5019669-5026659 GCF_000151845.1 Pteropus vampyrus
GGGCCATGCAACCTGTTATCCAGTTTGATGACATCACAGCTATGGCCATGCTGTGTCTGTGCACTGGTAGTGGGGAGGGCTCAACAGGGAACAATGGATACTGCTGGCGCTTCTATACCGAGTAAGTCTCGCTTTGGCCCTCACTCCAAAAATGCCTCCCTGTAAGTCTCTGGTGCCCCCTGTGCACAGCCAAATGGGCACTGGTGCTCAGAGTGAGCAGGTCTGTCACCATAAAAATTCGCTCATGGACGCAGCCCCTTTAAGAGGTTTCTGCCACTGCCGCAGCCTCTGTCTCACTCAGCCGCATAGGACCAAGCAGACCCGTGTCCTTACCCCATTCTACCTTCTGCTGTTGCAAGGTGCTTTCTTGGATTTCTCCATAGTTGTATGGCTTGTTCATCTAGATCCCAGGTGATTTTTCCTTGCTGCTGCTCCTTGTTTCTGTCACAACTTTGATTTGGCCGCCAGAGGGATGAACAGAGCCTCTACCATCTATGCCATTTTTTTCTCTCTCTACTCTAACTTTTATAATTTTTATAAGGGACATAGATGAGATGACTGAGGCACAGATTTTTAATATTTCCCTGAATATTTAGAACTTATATTTATAATGCAAGTCTAGATGTTTTTTAAATCAATAATAATTACCTTCCAGGATTGCTATGATGAATGAGTAAATAAATATGCCCCATTCTGTGTTCCTATAATTTGTCCTCTGTAAAGGAACTTTCCTCTGGAAGCCACCCATTCACCAATGACTTGCTCAATTGTCAGAGTAAGGGGAATTACCCTGCTTGGATCTTCACATCTCTATTGCATGGTAACAACTGTGTGTTCTTGAAAATGCTTTGATTATATGGGGCAGATCACTGCATATTAAACCAAATCTTTTACCTGAATAGACTACATCCCCCAGCAGCCATATCTATATTTACATATATCAGTGCTGGCCCTGTTTGATAATCCAATAGATAATGGAATAGATATCTTCTGAAACCAATTCCTCCCATAAGACAATTTGCCAAAATGACTTTCAATGCAAATGGACTCATCTCATAGCTTCTTAGATATTTTTTTTTTTTTTTTTTTTTTTTTTTGCATGTGGGTAATGTGTCATTTTCCTCTGGCTTTTAAACATATTTTTTTTTTTTTTTTTTTTTTGTAATACGTGGTAAAGGGCTTGGTATTAAATTCTAGTGAAGAGAGTAATGGACTCAAGAGTAAGGAACTGCGGCAATCAGTGAATTCTTTGTTTTAAACATATTGCTTTTCTTATGAGATGAGATGAAAATAAAATGTGTTTGCATCTCAAAACAGGCTAAACCAAGCACTAGGCAATATATGAGATAGGAATCTCAATTTATTTATAATCTCTATTACTAAGGCATATTGCTTTGCATCTTATATATGAGGTATGACAATAAAGTAATGAGATCAGTTTTTTTATTTGGTTCATAAACTGGCACTGATGAAAATTCGAAAATAAAACTGAGGAATTGCAAAATGGATAAAATAAGTTTAGAGCCAAGATCATTCATTTCAAAATATATAACACTCATTTATATATGTATATATATAAGCTCTGGTCTATTTATTAAAACTCTAGTTATAGAAAACCAATAAAATGTACTTAAGCCATCAAAAAAAAACTTGTCCTAGTATTTGATCTTCACAGCTCACATATACACACGTTAATCTAGTGATAAACAAAATTAAACCCTGAGGAGTATGTGTTTTCTTATTCTTTGAGTTTTTCAAGAAAGTCAAATGTGTATATTTTATTTTACTACATTTGGGAAAATCATTATGCTATTCCTTGAGCCAGAATTAAATAATTGGCTTAAGATGAAAACTTGGGTTTGGATTCTTTACCATGACTATTCAACTGACCATCACCAAAGACAAAACTGAGAAAGTAAGTCTCAATCATTCAGGTATTTGCATTCACAGAGGAAATATCTCAGAGGGTTTCGCAGGGCATTATGATTATGTATTATGTGTTACTGCATGAGCCCGAATACAAAAAATAAACCTACTCCCGCAAAATGCTATGCTTGTGTCTATGATGAAGAAGGCAGAGGCAGAAAAGGCACAAGAGTAAGTGGGCTGCAGAGATTAAAGCATGTCAGTACAAAGAAAAGACATGAAATTCAGGATTATTCAGACTCAACGCTATGAAGCTCAGATGGACACTGGTGACCATAAAAGGCCTGATGCTGTGTCCAGAAGATGTCAAGTCACCAAAGGAAATGGCATAACACAAGAACTTAATAAATCAAAGAAGAAGCTATGAATAGATAAGAATATGCTCTTTTTGCAGAGATAAGTGTAATGGGTAATAACTCAAAAGTACTCTCAGTTCATGTGTACATTTTGATCTAAATGAATGACCTCAGTATATACTTTGATTACTCTTCACAGAGAATATTCACATTGTTACCAGCGGTCTTAATGTGCTCTTGTCTTTTTTGTCTTCAGTGACATCATTACAATATGATTTGGCTTTCTAAACAACATATTTTTTTCTTTTTAAAAAGCTCTTCCTTCTCCTCTCTGTCCCATAATTATGCATCTACTTTATTCTTATCTTTCCCTCAGCATGTTCTTTGTTTCATTTTTCTCCTCAATTCCTCTTATAATCTTTTTCTCTTCCTCTTGTGTGTTCTATGCCATTCTTGGTTACAAAAATAATACAAAATTGAGTCTGAAAGACCAATGTCAGGAGTCAAGATACAAAGTTCACCTGAATCGCCTCAAAGGTCCCAGTCAACATCGTTAGTCTTTAGTCAAAGTGAAATACCACTTTGCACCCCCTAGGATGGCCATAATTAAAAGATAGTAAGGAATATTGGTGAAGAGGTGGACTAACTGGCACCTGCACACATTATTGATGGGAAGTGTAAAACTGGCACAGTCAGTGTGGAAACAGTTTTACAAAAATAAAAACACAAACTTACTGTATAACCCAGCAATTTCCCTCTTAGGTATTTATCTACTTCTCTAAAAAAATGAAAACAAATATCCATACAAATATTTGTATGCAAATGTACATAACAGGATTATTCATAATGGCCCAAAATGAAACCATCCAAATATTCACTAACAGGTGAATAGATAAACACAACACAATTGAATACTATTTGGCAATAAAATTAAATGAAATTATGATATATGCTATTACATAGGTAAACTCCAAAAACTATCCTGAGTTAAACAAGTCCAATACAAAAGATTACTTATTTTATTATTGCATTTAGATGAAATGTCTAGAAAGTGTGAATCTACAAGGAGAGAAAGCAGATGAGTGGTTGCCTAGGGCTGGGATTGGGGGCGAGAATTTATTGCAAATAAACACGATAGGTCTTTTGGGGGTGGAGGGATGTTCTAAAACTGGATTGTAGTGATGTTTGCACAATTATAAATTTATTTAAAAGCATTGTACTGTGTGCTTAAAATGAGGTAAACTTTATAGTATGTAAATTTTACCTCAATAAAGCTTTAAAAATACTCTGACTATATCATTTTTACATAGTAGTGATAAATATTAGTATGACAAGTATCTATTTAGTAGATTCCATTGTAAAACTAGAGATATATATTCATGAAAGAAAAATCTGACAGCCTGGGTTGAAAATGCCAAGGCAGCATCATGGCATGTTAGATGTTATACTTTAGTTTTCTTAGTATTTACAGAACCGACTGAAATATCCCCTTCTTTTATACACTCAAGCTTAAAATTCATCAAATTCAAGCCTTTAGGTTATTGCTTTAATTCTTTCCGATATTACAGTCATGCTCTACATATCATTTCAGTCAACGACAGACAGCATATATGATGGTGGTCCCATAAGATTATAACAGAGCCAAAAAGTTCCTAATGTCCAGTGACATCATAGCTGTCATAGTGTTGTAGCGAAAGGCATTTTTCACCTGCTGGTGGGGACGCTGGTGTAAACAAACCTACTGTCGTGCCAGTCATACAAAAATATAGCAGATACGATTATATAAGGTACATAATAGTTGATAATAAATGACTATGTTACTGGTTTATGTATTTGCTAAATTGTACTTTTTATCATTATTTTAGAGTGTACTCCTTCTACTTATTTAAACGAAAAAGTTTGCTGTAAAATAGTATACTGTGTTACATTGGCAATAGCCTCAAACATCTGTTTACCAAGACTCTTGACTGCATAATTTTTTCTCGTGCTTGATTTAATCCCATGGTGCTTTGTACAGTAACATGCTGTACAGGCTTGTAGCCTCAGAGCAGTACGCCGTTAGATACAGCCTAGGTGTGCAGTGAGCTAGACCATCAAGGTTTGTAGAAATGCTCTATGATTACTTAATAACGCATTTCTCAGAACTTATTGCTGTTGTTAAGCAGTGCATGACTGTATTAATAGGGGTATTAAATAGATGCGTTAAAATAATGTATTAAAATTAATCTATTTTACAAAACTACTTTCATTTATAAACCAAGCATTGCTTGCAACTGACCTGACATTTTTCAGAAAAATGTCTGTATTTTTTCCATGTTGCCATTGTTTATATACATTTACATACCTTTGTAATAAACCTTTGCACATTGTACTGTAAAGTTCCACCCCATATCTGACTCACTATATTTGTATAAGCTTCTTGTAGGCAGAAGTCCTATCCTCAATGACTTGCATCACAGCTAACTTATAATACTCAATGGATTTTGGCTAAACACTATATGCATTAGTTTACTGTGGCTGCCATAACAAATAACCACAAATTTGCTGGTGCAAAATCACAGAAATTTATTCCTTCGTATTTCTGGAGCCCAAAGGCCTGAAATCAAGCTGATGGCAGGGCCACATTCCCTCTGGAGACTCTTGGAGAGAATTCTTCCTGTATCTTCTGGCTTCTGGGGGCTAGGAACATCTCTTGCCTTCCTTGGTTTGTGACTACATCATGCCATGCTCTGTCATTCCAATCTCATGTCACCTTTTCCTCATCTGTCTCTTACAAGGACACTCCTTATTGAATTTGAGAACTACCCAAGTAATCCAGGATGATTTCACTTCCAAATCCTTAACTCAGTTTTAACTGCAAAAGTCCTTTTTTGCAAATAAAGTCATATTCACAGGTTCCAGAGATTTGAACAAGAACATATTTTTTGGAGAATCACCATCAAACTCACCACACTATATACTGTAAAAAATAATTTTAAAATATTTTAAAGAGTTTGACAATACCCACATTAAAATAAAGCAGCTTTGCCTCCCTACAGATTTGCTTTTGTCTGGGAAAATAGTTTCTTTTCTTTACCTATGTCTTCAACCTAAATTCTGGGAGTAGATTTTGTGATGTGGTTGACTATGGTCCAAAGGGAAAATAGAAAGCAACCTTTTCCATTTTTAAATAAACATAATTCACCGAAGTATGAGTCAGCTGCATATTATTCCCCTAGGCTTTTAAATTTTTCCAAAATTTTCTTTTTGATTATAGCAGTTATTTTCCATGGTCTCTATAACTTCCCAATGGTGTTTTTCCATAAGAGGCATATTTGAATAAGTCTTGAACTGGAATAAAGTATTTTAACTAACTATGAAACAACATAAAAAGAAATTTTGCTCTTTATCTATACATTTTATCACAGCCTTCAGTATTAGAAGCACTATTATCTCCATTTTTTACATATGCATTAGTTTGTGTTTGGAAAAAGGATGTGACCAGTCACACACATCTAGAGCTCAGCCACTGCAGTTTACGAGTACAGAGTTCTACTGCTTTAATGGAGAAGAAGAGAGAAAATGAAAGAATAATATATTACTAAATGTTTTAAAAATGAGGATAAATGGAAATGGCCAACAGCTTTTTAAGTCTCACTTTTGGATGTGACTAGAACTCGAAGAGTCAACTCCAACTACTCTACCTTTGAAATAGGAAATTTTACCAATATCATAATACATTTATATAATTTTTCAACTAAACTTTTAAAAATAAACTGAGAATCTCAAAAGAAAATTAAAAGAAAACTTTCAGTCTGCAAAGATTTGAGGCAAGTCTATTAATATCAATACTATTCCTTTCTCCCCCAATTATTATACACTGTGTAACTACTTGCAGATGATACTAAATCTTCCTACAATACAGTTTGCAAAAAATTAAATGAAAAAGTGATGGATATTAAATTTCTTTTAGAGTTTCTGCCTCATTTTTTTTTTAAAGGTGAGCCTGTGGCCTCTTCACAATTGCACAATTCAAATATTGTAACATACATTAGAAGGAAGATTTTAAATAACCTAATAATTAATTTAATTAACCTAAGAGTCAGTGTTAAAGCCTACAATTTTTGTCTGTTTTCTTTTCTTACTAAAAAAGGTGAATACTTAAGGTTCATTAGTATTTTATCAACCTATAGCTTTAATTTTTAAAGCTTAAGAAATAAACATGCTAATATTTCTCAAGATAATTAGCATGTTATATAAGGTACTTAAGTTTTACTGGGGTAGAGTAGGATAATAAAAAGACAAGAAAAAAATTTAATATATGGAGAAAGTATTTTATGCAAATTAACATTATTTTTAAATATTTAATTTTTAATTTTCTTATTTCTAATTTGCATTAGAATAAACTTAAAGACCTTGAACAACTTATTAATAAACTGACATAGAAGTAATATTATTCTTATTTAATAAAAAATGAAATGAGAGGATATAAAAGTTTTTGACAACCATGAATGTCTACAGAAGTATACTTTTAGTTTTTTAGAAATCATCCTCATTCACTGTCAAAATTAGAACTATAAGTTGAACAATGAATAGGAGACTTTACGAAACTATTTAACAATTTACTCCCAGAACCTTGAGCAATGCCTATCATGTGGTTGGTTTTCATCATGTATTTGTCAAATGAATGAAGGAAGAAATGAAAGAAACCAAGAACGCAGTCATGTAGCCCTAAGTCTGAGTATAGGTTCCACTACCTGCTATATGCTGGTCGAATTCTATGTCTTCC
>NW_011888863.1:5026709-5033989 GCF_000151845.1 Pteropus vampyrus
CTGCAAAAGTCCTTTTTTGCAAATAAAGTCATATTCACAGGTTCCAGAGATTTGAACAAGAACATATTTTTTGGAGAATCACCATCAAACTCACCACACTATATACTGTAAAAAATAATTTTAAAATATTTTAAAGAGTTTGACAATACCCACATTAAAATAAAGCAGCTTTGCCTCCCTACAGATTTGCTTTTGTCTGGGAAAATAGTTTCTTTTCTTTACCTATGTCTTCAACCTAAATTCTGGGAGTAGATTTTGTGATGTGGTTGACTATGGTCCAAAGGGAAAATAGAAAGCAACCTTTTCCATTTTTAAATAAACATAATTCACCGAAGTATGAGTCAGCTGCATATTATTCCCCTAGGCTTTTAAATTTTTCCAAAATTTTCTTTTTGATTATAGCAGTTATTTTCCATGGTCTCTATAACTTCCCAATGGTGTTTTTCCATAAGAGGCATATTTGAATAAGTCTTGAACTGGAATAAAGTATTTTAACTAACTATGAAACAACATAAAAAGAAATTTTGCTCTTTATCTATACATTTTATCACAGCCTTCAGTATTAGAAGCACTATTATCTCCATTTTTTACATATGCATTAGTTTGTGTTTGGAAAAAGGATGTGACCAGTCACACACATCTAGAGCTCAGCCACTGCAGTTTACGAGTACAGAGTTCTACTGCTTTAATGGAGAAGAAGAGAGAAAATGAAAGAATAATATATTACTAAATGTTTTAAAAATGAGGATAAATGGAAATGGCCAACAGCTTTTTAAGTCTCACTTTTGGATGTGACTAGAACTCGAAGAGTCAACTCCAACTACTCTACCTTTGAAATAGGAAATTTTACCAATATCATAATACATTTATATAATTTTTCAACTAAACTTTTAAAAATAAACTGAGAATCTCAAAAGAAAATTAAAAGAAAACTTTCAGTCTGCAAAGATTTGAGGCAAGTCTATTAATATCAATACTATTCCTTTCTCCCCCAATTATTATACACTGTGTAACTACTTGCAGATGATACTAAATCTTCCTACAATACAGTTTGCAAAAAATTAAATGAAAAAGTGATGGATATTAAATTTCTTTTAGAGTTTCTGCCTCATTTTTTTTTTAAAGGTGAGCCTGTGGCCTCTTCACAATTGCACAATTCAAATATTGTAACATACATTAGAAGGAAGATTTTAAATAACCTAATAATTAATTTAATTAACCTAAGAGTCAGTGTTAAAGCCTACAATTTTTGTCTGTTTTCTTTTCTTACTAAAAAAGGTGAATACTTAAGGTTCATTAGTATTTTATCAACCTATAGCTTTAATTTTTAAAGCTTAAGAAATAAACATGCTAATATTTCTCAAGATAATTAGCATGTTATATAAGGTACTTAAGTTTTACTGGGGTAGAGTAGGATAATAAAAAGACAAGAAAAAAATTTAATATATGGAGAAAGTATTTTATGCAAATTAACATTATTTTTAAATATTTAATTTTTAATTTTCTTATTTCTAATTTGCATTAGAATAAACTTAAAGACCTTGAACAACTTATTAATAAACTGACATAGAAGTAATATTATTCTTATTTAATAAAAAATGAAATGAGAGGATATAAAAGTTTTTGACAACCATGAATGTCTACAGAAGTATACTTTTAGTTTTTTAGAAATCATCCTCATTCACTGTCAAAATTAGAACTATAAGTTGAACAATGAATAGGAGACTTTACGAAACTATTTAACAATTTACTCCCAGAACCTTGAGCAATGCCTATCATGTGGTTGGTTTTCATCATGTATTTGTCAAATGAATGAAGGAAGAAATGAAAGAAACCAAGAACGCAGTCATGTAGCCCTAAGTCTGAGTATAGGTTCCACTACCTGCTATATGCTGGTCGAATTCTATGTCTTCCCCCAGTGACTTAGCATTTGGCACAGCACCTGACTGGATAGGTCTTTTCCCCTTATATAAGCATGTGTGTCTTGCCTCCCTGGGTTCTATTGCAAGAATTATTCTTATAATTCCATTCTTTCTTTACACTGCCAGTGTGCACCATGGCATGCTCTCAAAACTCAGAAAGTGTCTAAGGATGATGATGATGGGGGACAGCAAAGCCTCCTCTAATATTTAAGGGGAACAGTGTCTAAAGTGACTATCTTGCAAATAATATAACATATGTGTCCTCTTTGAGCTCATGTTTCTTAAGTTATAGAAGAATTTCATAGAACACCAGGAAGAAACTTTGTTCTTCAGCTGCTCAAGAGACTCACTTGATTAACCAACCGCTCCCCCCACCGCAAAAAGTCATACTTCCATACCTACACTCTTGCCTGAAACACGGACTTCTGATATTAACTTGTTCAGTATATCATCAAATCCAAATCAATAACTCATAGTCTTGTTAGAGTATGAACAAATCTTGTTCTGAAAATCTGAGTATCTCTGTTACTCATCCTTGAAGCCCAACTCCTATCTGTAAAGTCAAGAGGGAAATGGGGAAGGAGAGAGTTAAAAATCTCATCACTGGAATCGACCCTACCCTCTCCAGCTGTGAACAATTAGGCTTGTCAGCGCTCCCTCCAGGAAACTCCTGCTGCTTTATTAGGAAGAATGGGAAACAGAATTTTGACTTTTTGATAGGTGGGGTTATAAATCTGCTATCAAGACTGAGAGGGGATCAGCTGGGTTTATGTGCACAAGTTGAATCTTTAATTATGGACCCCACAAGATGTTCAAATTAGGAATGCCCTATTGTGTTTAAAACAGAAGTGAGAGGAGATGGAGAAACTAGGTTGGTGACTAAGGAAACTTTCTTTTAATGGAATTATACAGAAGGCAGGTGACAGCTGTGCAGAGCAAGGTCTCTGAATATCCATGGTGTGTCAACGTGCAAGTATTTGTTCAAACACAATTCTGTCTTTTTTATGACTAGTCATGATTTTAAGACTTTCTCTGAATTTCAAATCTAGTTTCTAAATAATATTTGCCATAAAAATGAGTAATCCAGCTCTGAGAAAACAGAAGAGGTGAAAGCAAGTTGAGTTTTTCAAAGGAGAAAGACATGCCAAGAACCCAGATACAATAATAGATTAATTAATAAACTTTTCCAATCTACTTCTATGAGAGTCTTCTATTTTTCTAAGATAAAGTATATTTTTTCTCATATGAGAATTGACTGTGCACCATTTTTTTTTTTTTTTTGACTTCTAAGACTCGGTCATCTGATGACAGTGATATCTAGAACACAGGAATACTATCCACTGAATAATTTGTATTTATTATCTATCTGTGTATAACAAATTAATTCGAAACCTAGCACAATGCAATAAGCATTTATTATCTCACAGTTTCTGTGGGTCAGAAGTCTGGGTATGGAGCAACTGGTGCCTGTGGCTTGAGGTCTCTCATGAGGTTTCAGTCAGGGTGTTGGCAGGGCTGCAGTCTATCTGATGGCTTAGATGGAGAGGATTGCTTCCAAGCTCACTCTGATGGTTGCTGGTCAAATTCAGTTCATCCCCAGCTGTCAGACTTGGTCCTCACACCCTCGCTAGCTATTCACTGGAGGCTTCCCTCATTCCCTGCCACTGTGGTACCTCTGTAAGATAGGCGGCATCTCTCAGAGCAAGCGGGCAAGAGAGTGAGTGGGAATACCCAGAGGGAGGTTGCATCTTTTGTAACCTAATCTTGGAAGTGACATCCCATCACTTCTTTTCCACAAAAGTCAGTCACTAATTCCAGCCCACACTCAGGGAGAAGGGATTACAGAAATGCATGAATACTAAGAAGCAAGGACCATTGGAACAATCTTTGAGTGTGCCTCCCACACCCTTATTGTAAACATTCATTTAAGAATTGTTTTCACTTAAATCAGGACCAACAAAAACCATATCAAGAAGCTAAGATTCAGGGCTGGTCCTTTTTAAACAAACAAACAAATAAACAAACAGAACTAATAGCCAGTGCTCTGGAATGCACAAAGATAAATACATGGGAAGAGAAAACAATAAGGAAAACTGCCTTTTGAAAGCATACTGGATTAAGCCCAGAAAAAGCTTGAGTTTTGTCATCAAGAGTGAGTGTGTGTGTGTGTGTGTGTGTGTGTGTATGTGTTAAAACTACTTATTTCACTACCAATTTCCATGATTGGTTTAAAGATTCTTATAGCATTTTATTGTTAGCAGCATCTAACTTAGGCTGCAAATATAGTAAACTTTTCTCTTTATTGTTTTAAAATAATTTTATAGAGAACCTGGTTGGTTTTATAAGGTATCAATAATGTACATGAGATTTTGCTCAATCCCAAACTGCATTTTTTGCTACCAAAAACCACAGTGAGGCAATGAGAGCTGCAAAATTATAGGAACTTATTTTGCTGAGAAGGACTAGAAATTATTTAGTCCAGTCCCCTTGTTGTTTTATGCTCCTGGCTGTCAATCTTAAAGGTTACCTTTAGCAGAGCTTCTTTTCTTTAAACTCTCACGGTTCAGTCATTCAGAAATTTGTACAAACTCTTTGAAACCCTTTTATATTTCCTGCCACTAACAACTCTTGGGAAACATTAAATTTGAAGTTGCAATTGCTTTTTCCTAAGACTTATGACTTTACTTAGGTTGAGTTATTAATATAATTTGTACCTGATACTCATAGATTTTACTAATCTCATTTAAAACCAATTTTATATTTTTAAATTTATTCTTGGTTTTAATAATACATAATATAACACCATGACGGTTTGATGAGAAAAACTGATATGCTTTGTTAAAATATAACAGAAAATTATACCAAGTCCAGCTTTGTAGCATCAGAAACTAAAGTGGCTCAATTTCAAACTATGCACCTAGAAAGACCAATAAATAAATGAATAAATTAATTAATGATAGAAAGTCAGAATGAAAAGGAATGAATCTCAGGGACATGGCAGATGAAGTAATTTTACAAGGATATAGCTGACCTAGGTAACTTCAACATCTCCAGCTCTTAGAGATGGTGCAACTTTGTGAGTTGGGGAAGAGGCACAGTAATAATTACTATGATGAGTGACAGAATCAAAACCCAAAGATATCTCCAAATGATATCTCCAATAAGAATAAGAGGCCATATCTAAAACACTGAATTTTAATTGGATGATCTTTGTATTAACTGAATTTAATACTCTACAGCTTTATAGATAGAGGACAGAAGTGGAGGAAAATGAAGCTGAACAATAATATAAGATCTTGGGGGTAAGGGAAGGGTGATGGTGACAGTATATTCACTAGGATCTAAGATTGATCTGTCTGCCACACAAGACAAGACACTAGGCTTTGAAGAGTAGCAGAATATGGCACCTCAAAATATGTCACTTTGGCACAAGGATTATTTTGAGCTGAAGACAACCAAGGAGAAGCAAGAAAAGCTCCCTCACCTCCCCTTACTTGACTAAAAGCAGGACATAAATTTTCAAAGGTGTCCTTCCTCCCCTCTCTACTGGGAAAGATAAAAGTTAATCACTGGAGACAACTTTAGACCTGATCAGTCTGGAGAAGACATCAGAGGAATCTGCACAGCAAACTTTACTAACTTGCCTTTATTTGCCATTAGTTTCCTCCCATATGCCTACCTTCTCATAGTTTGTCACCCTTGGAAACTGAAAGCTGCTTTCCTTTGTCTTATTATTTCTCTATAAATCTATTGTTCTTTGTTAAAGATGCTCTACAAGCCTCAGTTCTAAGCAACCGCTTTGAGTTTCTCATTTTCCCTTGGGTATCTCCCATGAATACATGAAGTACACATGTTAATAAACTTCCGTTTTTCTCTTGTTAATCTGTGTTTATGATAAGCATCTCAGCGAGAACTCAGAAGAGTGGAGGGAAAATTATTTCTTCTCTCCTACAGCTGCATGAATAGACATCAAATCCATAAGGAGAAAAGAGCAAATTCTACTTCTCTAGAAATAGAATTCAACTCTAGGTACCTCACTATCTTAAAATGTCAATTAATTACAGTTTATCAATCAGAATAATAAGAAATCTTAAAACTGTAGTATGTGAAGAAAAGGTAAAGAATGTGAAGGTGTTGATCTTGGAAGAGAAATGATTTAGAAGGAAAGGCTGCCTGCAAATATCAGGACTATTGGTGGAAGAAGAGTCAGATGAGTTTTCTTCGCCCCAGCGAAATGGGCAACCTCAGAAAGTAGTGAACACATAGTTGCTCAGCATTCAGAGTAGAGGCCGAATACAGATGACAGTGCCATGCTGGAGAGTGTGCTGTGGGAGGGGTCAACTCTATTACTATCAAGGGGTCTTGAAATCCCAAGAGTCTACAGTTGGTCCAGTGGTCAAGATCAGGGAACTTTTCTCTGGTCATTGGTTGCTAGGTCTAGCTTGCTCTAGAGAAACCTCAGGATATATAAGTTGATCTCAAAGAATCATCTGTTGTAGTTCTTACATTACTGAAACTTCTAATCCCTAAGATTTGTCTTTTGAGGGCCAAAAAAAAAAAAAAAAAGCCCGATATAAGCTACTACAAAAAGCCGCATAAAAGAAAGTTGTAATTCTCCTTACAGTTTATCTCTCAGTCCATATTCCTTGGTTCCCCTGGGGCCTGGGATATGTTTCCTGCAATTCTCCCTATGCTTCCAAGAAATAAAATCAATCTACTAAGGATGTTGGCTCAAAGAGAGGTAGAGAATTGTATCACACCACACATTAAGTTAGCACAGGGCGTCCAAACAACAATTCTACCAGCATTCAGAGAAAGATGCAATAAAGTAAACAGAAGAGCTTCGTACAGATGGTGAACTCTGACCTGGCCCCTGCAGGAAAAGAAAAGTTTATATGGGGATGGAGGTGTGCCTTTCTCAAAGGGTTAGAGCTCAAGCAGCCAGGAACATAAAAGGCAGAGACAAGAACAAAAGCAATATAATCTCCTTCACTGTTCCCTATGTATTGAGACATAAAGGAATTGCATTTTCTTTCTGCCCAACCATTCCACACTCATTTTACCTCTTTTCTAAAGTAATGAAAAGTATATCTTGACTCCTGAATGAGCCACAAGGCTAATGAGGTAGCACCATTAGCATCGAGATTTAGTCTGAAATAATTACTTCTATCTACATTTTGGCTTCCTTGTTGAAATGTGGGGATGTGAAAAGGTGATTCTGAAAGTACTTCAATAGGGTTTGGAGCAGATGCTTTCATCTGGAACACTAACTCCAAGAGTCTTAAACCACTTGGGAACAGACATCTATAAAAATAATTCTTTTCACACTGTATGGCTAAAATCAGTTTCCTGGAGTTC
>NW_011888863.1:5035029-5042946 GCF_000151845.1 Pteropus vampyrus
ATCCCTGAGTTGGCCTCTGCACCAAATGGCCATTCCACCTTCTTGCTGACCCTGTTCAGCAGGCCCTGAGGTGTTCTCTCTGCACTTCTCCTTACGTCCCCCGCCAGTTTTCCCTCCACTGGCAAGCTTTCCTTGTCTACTGCATACTCCCTCTCCCTATTTTTCACCTCCCACAGCACTTAAAAACGTAAAGCTTCATATACGGCCCACCTTCCTCCTCCACTGCACTACAAGCTCACTGAGGTTGGGCATCATGCCGTATTTTCTGTTTTTAGCTCTGCCACACACAGAACCAAGTCCAGCACTCAAATTCCTGGTGATTACTTATTCACAATATGGATAATCCTCGTTATCCATGAAATAACGCCCCCGTTAAGATAGGGGCACTCTGAAAAGACACAAAGATGATGTCTTCATTCAACAAATATTGCCCTAGATCCTTTTTATCTGCCAGACAGTCTGCCCGGTACTGTGGCATATATCAGAGACAAAAACAGACACAAGCTGACCTGTAGCTTTCAGTATCCTGTGGAAGACATCACGTGAATATATAATTTCAAAATGGGACAGCAGTTAAAATGGAAAGGCAAAGGACTGCATAATGACCGTATAATGAGACAATCTGATTTACTCTGAGAAGACATAGCCTTTGCTTCTGTACAGTCTTACATTTTAAGGATTTCATAAATAAATGAGTGAATTAATTAATACAGTTAAAGAATAAGAAATTAAAGTGAAGAAAGCTACCAAAAACTTAATGTAATTCATTTAATAAATAAATGAATATAAAAGGCACAGAGAAAATCTAGTTATAATAGACACTCAGAATCATAGGAACAAACAATTTGATTGGAAGTCACTTCAGAGATCACCCAAAACCACCAAAAGTGGTTCCTAACCACTGAGAAACTCTGAAAATCTGAAAATAAACCAATTTATTACAGTGGGACCCTCTAAAGGGTCCACGGAGTAAAAGCATTTTACCCACAATGCCCATTTCAGGACAGGACCACATCGCACATTTGCAAACAGCTCCAGTATACTCAGACTGGCAGGTCTTTTGGAAAGCCTGGGTTTGTGCAATACATTATGAAGACAAGATAATTTCCATGTTAGAAACACAGACAGCACAAGCCCAAACAGAAATCTGGAATTCATGTAAAAGAGCTTTAGTGCAACCTGGTGTGGTTAAAAAAAAAAAAAAAAAGAAGCAAAGGAAGGAAAAAAGAAAAAAAAAAAGGAGAAAATATTCCTACATTATACACAGATAATTAAACCAAAAATTTCCTTGTCCCCCTTTTAAAAATACAAGTACATTCAAAAGAAAAACTGTGAATGAAAAACGTCACAGATTTTCAAAAGAAAGGTATAAAATTGCAAAAGAAATCAGAGAAATTCCCCACTTATTTGAGCCTGCCCATCTTTCCTCTGCCCCTCCTTCCTGTGAGGGAATTAACTGCCAGATGGTAATAGAGCTAATCACAACTGGACAACGCTTTGCCATATATACATCTGCCTTCCAAACTGTGTTTAAAATTTTTACAGTGCCTTTATATTTACATGTCTTAAAAAATGCTTTTACCTTTGTCTTATTCTTTACCGAGTAGAGATAAAGCACGCTGAAAACCCTAAAGTGCTCTCTGATTGCAGAATATGAGCCTCCCTGTCATTATAGAGAAGAGACAATCTAAAGCAGGAAGGCGAAACACCTTGAACTGCTGCTAAGAGAAGAGCTGACAAAGGGATATGATCAGCCAAAGACAGGCTGTTCTGATACTGCTGCACCTCATTACACTCACTGGTGTAATGTGTCTCTGCAGCTCTACTCAAACAAACAGCAGTTAGAGTCTATTTCTGTTTTCTCATTTGTTTCCCCCAGTTCTACTGAACAGCATTCTTTAATCAAGCAGCTGCCACACTGCTAACTGGCTTCCAGACTGAGCTACTCCAAACGCAGCCAGCACCTCCTTGCTGGGAGTCTACAGAAAATCGTTAGGCCTGTTAGGACACAGCGGATCCCTTGTAAGTCACTTGGGCTGCTCTGCTCCCTGCTGCATGTCAATTAGTCTGCGGGCTGCTCTTTCTCCACAGCCTTTGGAACCGCGTGCCTGTTTCAGGGATGTCTCGGGAACCACGTGATCGAGAAAACAAATGGTGCTGATGTCCAATGTTTGTCATCAACCTGGACTTCAAATGCCCTTGGCAAAACCCACCTGAATCCTTCCAAGATCATTTTTAGAGAAGAAAACGTAAAAGTTAAAACTTTTACAAAAGAAAGAAGAGAAAGTATTTATACAGGAACTAGTTTTTTATCTGGTGATTTGGAAAGGGAGGACATGAGGATTATTAAAATAAAATGGGTTTCCATGAGCTCAAACTGTGCATGAGCACTGTGCTTTCCTTTCCCCTTAAACATTGACACTGTCTACATTATCCTTGAGGTTCTAATAGCAAAAGTAAAGGACAATGACCTAGGATATTGATGTCACTGGTTTAACTGAAGCTGTAATAGCAAACGGCACCCTATTTCTAACATTGCTATAATGAAGTGAGGAGGGTTGAACAGTTGCAGCAACCATGGGAGATACTCAGGGATTCAGGGTCTGGAGGCAGAACTTTAAAGAGCTGCTGGATTCTGCATGACCTTGGCCAAATGTTCAGTCACTTTACAAAGCTGTCCTGCTTCAGCCGGCTTGTGTCTGGGAGGCTTTTCAAGATAGGTCACTATTCTCCAAAGGAACATTCATTGACTTCCCCTCAGACAAATCCTACATGGAAGAGAATCTCCCAACTAACCAGACTGCTCATTTCACCCATTCATCTTACACCAGGTGGAACCACCGACAACACTATTGTGGGGAGTGCAAGGCACTTCTATGTAAAAACTATATGTGCCATCTGAAAAAGAATTTTCCTTTTCCCAACCTATCACCTTTTCATTAAAAGTAGCTATTATCACACAATTTTCTTGTGTAAGGACTCCATTAAAAAATTACTGAAGAATCCAAAAAGTTTGAGGGTTTTATCTAAAAAAAGAGAAACCATTTGTATTATTTCATCAGAAATAACAATAAATCCATTGTCTATTAACATAATTAATTTTAAAATCTATATTTTCTAAAACCAAAAAAATAGTGAAAAGAGAATTTTTACAAATATTTTTGCAAATCTCTTTAAATATCTGCCTCAATAGAAGAAGATAGCAACTAAATTCTCATATTTCCATCTACATTTAATCTGCTGCTAAGTATTGTTTCAGTGGAAGTATGGGAAGAAAATCTGCCCTTGCTCAGATGTAGTTAGAAAAAAAGGGGGAGGATTTTAATAGATTTTCAGATAATTGTGGATATCTGTCTTTGATAATAAACCACTCAACAGGTGGCAGTTTCTTAAAGCTTAGCTGCAATGTGAAATCCACAGGTCTAAAACTCTAGACAAATCTTTTACCCTTTTGTGATGGTTATTTTTATGTGTCAACTTGGCAAAGCCGCGATTTTCAATTATTTGGTCAAACTTCAGTTTAATTGCTGCTATGAGAGTATTTTTTAGGTATGCTTAGTATTTAAATCAGTAGATTTGAGTAAAGCAGATTACCTGCCATTAAGTGGGTAGGCCTCATCGATCAGTTGAAGGCCTTAACCATAAATATATATCCTAATCCTAATTCAAATGTTCAGTTCTCTGGAGAAACCTAATACACCCATGCATGATTTTGTAACATCATGCATTGGTAATTTAAAAAATATTAGGTCCCTGAATTACACAAATTTTCAAAATGTCCACACATTTCATTACACAATATTTTGAATCATATTTGCTAATATCATCACCGATCGCATCAAAAGTCTTTTGGTACTGGGAAGTTTTCAAGTTCATGATAGCAGTTGAAAGTTTTCCAAAATTCTAATTTCTGTTCAAAAACTTAAATTTTAGCACTAGTAATAAATACTATCAGTTGTTTCCCTTGAAGTCTGAATAAATCTTTGTCAATAAACCTTTCTACTAAAAATGTTTCATTTTTAAAAAGTGGCTAGTGTGGCTTGCCACTCAAACAATCATACGAGTATTTCTCTTCAAAACATTTTTTTAGTGTGCAATAGAAATGCTTTGTGCATACTGCCAATTTCAACACAGAGAATATTTAAAAGAGACATACTCAACTGTTGGAGCTTAATACAAAAATAATTTTTACTACTTCATCTAGGACATTCTTAAGTGAAAATGGAATTTTTTAATATTGCAAGTTTTTGGCAGTATGTGCAGTGACTACTCATAGTTTGGTGCCACTGCCTTGATCACAATGAGGGGCCAGTTGTTTTATGCACACTGCCTTTGTATTCTCAGTGCAAAAATCAACACAGTGAAAAAGACAAATAATGCGTTTATATTATTATGAGGATAGTTTTGACCTCACGAACTCCTCATAAGTGTTTGGGGCCTCCTACAATCTGTGGAGCAGAATTTAAGAGCCACAGAACTGACTGACCTGCTCTCTCCCAAGGTCAAACACCAACAAGGCCAGAGGAGAAAATTCGAGCTGGCAGATGCTGAGTATATGTTTCTGATTCATACTGTCCATGGAAAAGGGATGGCCCCGAGAGCCATGATCTTTAAACTGGGGTGCATGTACTTGGAGTCACAAAGACTCTCCCAAATTGATTTGCTTCAGGAGTGCAGGCCAGATGCCAGTTCTGTTTCCACCTTCCCTTTCACATCTCTTTGTAAAAGAAATTATATCTCTTACCCATTCTGTTTTACAACAGTGCACTGTCTGAATGGGATATCCTCTCAGGACACCCAAAATATATCATAAGAATTGCTAGTATCTGTTTTAAAAAAACCAAAACGGTAAAGATGAGAAAAAGCATTTTGCAAGTGAGGGAGTTTCCAATCGAATGCTTTCAATAAAACTAAAGCAGATCTAACGGACTCATTCACTGAAAGATCATTTAAAATGATATGTGATGAAAGATCAGTAAGTGCCTTTTTGGCACATAACCCAAAAGGAGTTCAAAGAATTGAGAAACTTTGTTATAACAAGACTTTCATTTTCATCTATGCATCTATATAAAAAGAAGTTTTCTCATTCTCAGATCATAAATGAAAAATTAGGATAGCCATGATTTATTCCAATAATAAATAATATTCATTCATTATATGAACTAATTGTAAAAAAATTAAAAAGACAACTCTCTCTCATTAGGAAATGCATTTCTATTAACATTTTACTTTCCATGTTTAATAATTATGAACTGAATAAAGCATTTATTATATAGCATTTATTATGGGCTAAAAACTGTTCTAAGCACTTTACATGTATTAAATCACTTAACCCTCATAACATCCATATTAGGTTAATATTATTCTTAACTCCCATTTTACAGATAAGGCAACTGTAGCTAAAGAGCAACGAGAGTTAGAGCTAGGATTAGCACCCAGGCATTCAGGCTCCAGAATCTGTGCTGCTTCAATACATTATTTAAAATAGTAATACCATTTGATAAATTGCACAATGATAATAATTATATTCATAACTAATATAGAAGAAAGTTTAATAATAAAGCCTAAAGACATGGAAATTTAAAAATCATATTAATTTATTTGCAGTTTTCACTGCAAAGAAATGATAAAGTGATTAACAAAAACATAAAACTGTATACAGTAGAATGAGATTCTAAAAGACAAATGAAATGGAAATAGGAGTTCAGAGTGAAAAAGAATAATGTACAACTCCAAAAGAGAGAAGCTCAATGATATATTTTTAAAATGTATGATGGTAGGCAACAGATCACTTTTAGTGTTTTTATTCCATTGGACATACATAAAACAGAGATATAACAATTTTGTTTTAAACTGTCAACATATATAATACATGGGAGATTATGGTCTTTGTAACTACTAAAAACTTATGAAATTTTTAGTTGCCAACATAAATGTAGAAGGAGTCCATGGTTTTAAAAAAAAATTTAGAGGGTATGTTGATCAAAATGTTTAAAAAATACTGTTCTAGATGAGGTTTGGAAAGTTTCAAGAACAATCTTCTTGGCCTAAATGATTTTCTAAGAACAGCTTGAAATCCACCAGGTCTGAAATGAATGGAGACTGTGGAACTCACCTAGAATGGTAAGTAGCTGCTACCCCCATCACTGTTCGTTCACCAATGGTCATTCTATTGAAAAACATATGTTGTTTTCCATACTTACTAAGAGGAACAGCTTTATTTATGTCTGAGATTAACACACCTGTGTTCCTGAATAAAAACTAAGTAAATTTAGAATTTCTAAGTGTTTAAAGAGAGTTAGTAATTATATTATTTACTTTAAATGCTTTATATCAGATATGAAATAATAACATCCTGCAATGCTCACTTCCAACTTTAAAGCAGCATAATCATTCAGCAATTATATGAGATTCTTAAAATCTTGGCATATTGGGATTTATAATTCCATAAATGGAAGAATGTACACTTAATTAAGAAATAATGGCCCAATAATTACACTACAGTTTGGCAACTAGTATGTTGATCCTACAAGTAATTTATGATCAAACAATGACAAGCACTTACCAAAAAGAAATACTCTATACTACAATGCAGATCACTTGTGATAAATTAAACCACTCAAAATAAACACTGTTTTTTTTATAGTTATTATGCATCTATAATTAAAAATGTCAAAACAAATACAAGAAGCTTCTGTTTATAATCATGGTGGAGTATCTTGTATTGGACCAAACCTTCCACAAAAAAAAAAACACTGTACAAAATATCAAAAATAACTACCTGAAGACATTGGAGAGAAATCAAAAGCAGACAGAAGCCAGAGGGGATCAATACTCTGAATAAAGAAACAGTACTTTTTTATGTTTTATGTTTTTTCCCATTTTTTATGGCTCTTCATTTGAGGGGAAGGCAAAGTCAGCTCCACTCCGTGGTGCAGCTAAAACCCTAGTCCTATTAGTCTGAGGCCCTGAATGATAGAACCCAGGGTAACCACAGTAACTGTAAAGTGAGGGATAATCTTATAGAGAAGACACCCACAAAGATTGCCCCAATTCTGCATATAACCTCTCCCCGAATATCTTGCTGACTTCTGGTATCCATGTGCAAAGCAGAACTCCAAACAGCCCCATAAAGGCTATAAAATCTGAACAGAGATTTCAGCTGCCATTCTATTGCAGAATAGACAGTTTGGAAGCCTGAATTCATCCAAGCTAACTAAAATGGAAAAAAAAAAAAAGCAATACTCTTCAGAATATGAAAGAATCCAGAATCTCTTTAACATATCATTAACAATGTCCAAGATACATTCCAAAATTGCTTAACATATGAAGAACAGAAAAATGTGACCCAGACTCAAGACAAAAGGCAGTCTTTAGACACCCAAGTGTTATTAGGAGCAAAAAAGTTAAAGCAGTTATTATAACTATGCTAAGAAAATATGCTCATAGTGAATGAACAAATAGAAAATCTCTTCATTTGAGGGGAAGGCATAAAAAAAGAAATTATATTCAAGAGTACTAAACAGAAATTCTACAACTGAAAAATATATCTAAAATAAAAATTTACTGGGTGAGCTTAACAGTATATTGGAGAGAATGGGTAAAATTAAAGACAGGTCAAAAAAATGATCTAATCTGAAGAGTAATATTTTAAAAATGAATAATATCTCACTGATAATATGAAAAACATCAAACTTTTTAACATGCATACAGCTGAAAACTCAGAGGAAGAGGAGATACAACAGAAAAAAATATATATATTTAAAGAAATAATGACCAAAATATTCCCAAAGTGTGTAAAAAGCATAAATTGAAGATGAAAGGACTTCTCAGCAAACTGAACACAGTGTAAATGCAAAGAAAACCATATCTGGTAGAGAATAATACACTAAACACAGGGGAACAACAGCACAACAT
>NW_011888863.1:5042996-5047038 GCF_000151845.1 Pteropus vampyrus
ACCTGAAGACATTGGAGAGAAATCAAAAGCAGACAGAAGCCAGAGGGGATCAATACTCTGAATAAAGAAACAGTACTTTTTTATGTTTTATGTTTTTTCCCATTTTTTATGGCTCTTCATTTGAGGGGAAGGCAAAGTCAGCTCCACTCCGTGGTGCAGCTAAAACCCTAGTCCTATTAGTCTGAGGCCCTGAATGATAGAACCCAGGGTAACCACAGTAACTGTAAAGTGAGGGATAATCTTATAGAGAAGACACCCACAAAGATTGCCCCAATTCTGCATATAACCTCTCCCCAAATATCTTGCTGACTTCTGGTATCCATGTGCAAAGCAGAACTCCAAACAGCCCCATAAAGGCTATAAAATCTGAACAGAGATTTCAGCTGCCATTCTATTGCAGAATAGACAGTTTGGAAGCCTGAATTCATCCAAGCTAACTAAAATGGAAAAAAAAAAAAAGCAATACTCTTCAGAATATGAAAGAATCCAGAATCTCTTTAACATATCATTAACAATGTCCAAGATACATTCCAAAATTGCTTAACATATGAAGAACAGAAAAATGTGACCCAGACTCAAGACAAAAGGCAGTCTTTAGACACCCAAGTGTTATTAGGAGCAAAAAAGTTAAAGCAGTTATTATAACTATGCTAAGAAAATATGCTCATAGTGAATGAACAAATAGAAAATCTCTTCATTTGAGGGGAAGGCATAAAAAAAGAAATTATATTCAAGAGTACTAAACAGAAATTCTACAACTGAAAAATATATCTAAAATAAAAATTTACTGGGTGAGCTTAACAGTATATTGGAGAGAATGGGTAAAATTAAAGACAGGTCAAAAAAATGATCTAATCTGAAGAGTAATATTTTAAAAATGAATAATATCTCACTGATAATATGAAAAACATCAAACTTTTTAACATGCATACAGCTGAAAACTCAGAGGAAGAGGAGATACAACAGAAAAAAATATATATATTTAAAGAAATAATGACCAAAATATTCCCAAAGTGTGTAAAAAGCATAAATTGAAGATGAAAGGACTTCTCAGCAAACTGAACACAGTGTAAATGCAAAGAAAACCATATCTGGTAGAGAATAATACACTAAACACAGGGGAACAACAGCACAACATCTGATGACCTGTTATTGAAAACAAAGGACAGCATAAGGCACTGGACTATGACCATTACAATGCTGAAACAAAGCGAGCAGTGGGTATTCATTTAAAAGTGACTAAATCTAAGAAACTAAGCTTGATAAAATGATTTTCTGAAGATATAAAGCTTTCTCTCACAACTCAATGACATGGTAAGAGTGGTCACTTCTATTGAGAAAAATAGGTAGAATAGGAAGAACAGGGAGACTCGTTTTTCACTGAATGTCGCATTGTAGCTTTCACATTGGCTTCTGAATACCACTTAACTATTTGAAAATGCTAAATATTTTTAAAGTCTAAATAGTGAAAAAAAACTATATCTTTTATCTACTATAAAACATGTTTGTGTTATTAACTTGCTATTTCATTCTGAATGTCGCATTGTAGCTTTCACATTGGCTTCTGAATACCATTTAACTATTCGAAAATGCTAAATATTTTTAAAGTCTAAATAGTGAAAAAAAACTATATCTTTTATCTATTATAAAACTTATTCTTGTTATTAACTTGCTATTTCACTCCTAATGATATGTCTAAAGTTATTAAATATATATTAATAAATAGAGAAAAAATGAAAATGAGCATCCAATAGAGAAGTAAAATAATAATAGGAGAAAAAACAAGACCAAGTTTCAGCATAAGGAGAGAAATGCTTCCTCTGTTATAAAAAACTATGCTCCTTATAAATTTGCTTTTTCCTTTCTAATAAAATGGCCCAAACTTAATATGTGCCTTAATAAATCTAGAAGTAATGAAAAGAATCCCACCGATAAGTAGAGTCACCAGAACTAAGGAAAAAAATGAGTAAAAACCAGGCTAAGCTTCGTGACAGTGAGAGGTGGTCTGGAATTTGGGATAAAAGCTGAATTTTCATTTAATCTTTACTGTAACTTCCATTTATAGAATGTATGACAGACTCAGGAAAAACTGATTTAATATTTAAAAGCCACAATTTAATTCCCTACACTATTTTGCAAGAGAAGCAGCTTAGCATAATCATTAATAGCAGTTTTAAGCTGGCCTAAATCACTTCGAACCATGGTTGCATCACTTATTAGCTGTGCAAACTTGGATAAGTGCCTCAATTTCCTCACTTGGAAAATGGAAAGAGTAATAGTACCTACTGATGCAGTTGTTGTAAGGATCAAATGAGGGAGCACAGTACTAAATTGCTTAGAATAGTATCTGACATATAATAGACATTCAATAAATGTTTATATATGTTTACAAATGTTACATAATATTTTAATTATTTCCAGTGTTAATATAAGCTGTTGCTGAAAAATCAATGTCTTTGTGCAGAATATCTTCAATGATTTCTATTATGCATTTGTTTTTGATTAAATTTGCTAAGTACAAGCTATTGGAATAAAGTTACAAAAGCTTTTTTTCATTTTCGAATGGCTATAACCTGCTGCTCTGGAAAAAGGAAGCTACCCTGCCACTCAGTGCCACGTATACAATCCACCATCACTTTTCTCAAATATACATAAACAAAAGTGTTTAAATGAAGAAAAATTTAAAATTAAAAGTGGAATTGTATAATATATGAATTGCAGTATACCCCAATAAAGCTGTTTAAAAAGTACCCAAACAAGCTCTTCTTTATGGTTGGAAATTTTGCAATTCATTTTTTTCTACTAATATTTTCATTCTACTTTTTCATTCTAGTTTTCCCTACAGAATTATATCTTGATTGATACTGTATACTTTAATGGCCAAGTTGTCATTCTTATCTTAAACAAAAATATGTATGTAATCTAAAATCAATTTTTAAAAGATAATGTTTCTTGTAGTGACAGTTATTTACCTTGTTCCAAAACTAAAAGTTTCACTGACAAAGATGTTTATTCTCTATGCCCTGGACATCTTCACATCACCATAATCATTTAACAACCTGCAGGAAGGTGTGTACAGAAATAAGAAATGTGTTAAATGGCAACAGGACAGATGTGATCCTGAATTTCCTGTGACCAACTACAGGATGTGGTACAGATTCGTTTCTAGATTGTGGGTGAGATTTCCAAGATGGGATTGTTCCTTAAGGCATGGAACAGTGGTTCAAAAGCCACTAAACTGTCACATAACAGAGATTAGTCCATATTATATCTGTAGTTAGGAACAGAAAGGAGTAAATTTGTTGTTCTGCAGTATTGCACCTAGATCCTCCCATGGTAAAACAAAATTGGTTGATAAAATATTTTTAAAACCCAGTTTGCAAGTATTTTGGTGAGCTGAGTAAGTACTTCTCACAGACCAAAACTGGAACACCAAAGAGGTAGGGGGACTACGAAAGCATTTTCTAGGCTAGGTGGCAGTACGGCTTTCTAGTCCTTGGACTTGTAGTCGCTAAAAATAAAAGAAAGAAGTCCAATGACCACTCACGATGGACAGTCAACAAGAGACTCTCCCCTTGCATAAAGCTGGGATTCTAAAGGGTTATTTATGCTCTCACTGTAAGAGCACTGCAAGGAAATTTAACCGCCCTAGACTCCAGCATTGAATAAGGGGGAAATTTTTTCCACTGAGAATTTATAATCATAAACTGTCCAGCATAAGATTTTACAGCTTGAATTCATACCACTGAATTCTGCAAAACAACTTCAAGTTGAATTTAAATCCTAGGTTTTACACTGTCCTCCAAGCAAATGAAGCAAACGCAGATTATGCCACCCAGGCAACCAAGCATTAGCACGGGAAAATTCCAAGAAGTATGAGCTCAGAGTAATCATCAAAAAAAACAAAAAACACAAGTAAACAAAGCACCATGAGAGAGCCTGCAGAGAAAATAAATAAAAATGCCAAAAGCAGATCCACAAAGACTTCATAAATGGGAGTTATCTGAAACAGAATATAAACTCTCATATTTTATCAAATCTA